>NW_022589713.1:36873649-37199991 GCF_004348235.1 Phoca vitulina | reverse complement strand
TCTTTCTTTCTTTCTTTCTTTCTTTCTTTCTTTCTTTCTTTCTTTCTCTTTCTTTCTTAAGTAGACTCCATACCCAACATGAAACCCAACCCAGGGCTTGAACTCATGACCCGGAGATCAAGACCTGAACTGAAATCAAGAGTTGGATGCTTAACAGCTTAGCCACCCTGGCGCCCCAGGCCCTCAATATTTCTGATAGATGGGGATCTCCAACACACATTCAGCTTCTGGAGGATTAAGATGTTAACCTTGGATGTGGCTTTTGAAAAGCTCAGAATCCAGTTTCTTCTGACTCATTTAGATATGATACAGTGTTTACCGGGCTGCTGTGAGGGGAAAAATAAATTCTTGGGCTGGAGGTGGGAGCTGGACAGCAAGGGTGGTCAGGCCCGATTAGTCTGCATCTGTTCCTAGCTCCAGCAGCCAATGTTTCCTTAACGGATCACAGCAAAGGGCCTGTAACATCTTGTATCCTTCACTCCCTACTCTCCCCCTTGCCTCATATTCTGGAAATAGCTCCTGCCCTTTGTGGGTCAGATCCTTTAACTCTTTAGATCTGGTTGTGAACAATCTTGGTGTCCTTTCCCCTAAAAGAAGCCCCTTCCCCATTCCTGCTTGAAGTCAGCCGAGAAGGCAAGGGAACGAGGACTGGGCCAGAAATGGACATTCTCATTGCTTGACCAAATGATGACAGACATAAGGCCAAGGGCCTCAAGCTCTGAAGCTGTTCAACAGAAAGTAGCAAGAGCAGTTTTAAACACATAAAGAGGTTATGAGGATTGGGGAAATTTTGCTTGAAGTTTTAACATTATTTATCGTTCTTTTAAACTGAGTCCTTCATGACCTTGCAAGGTCAAATGGCACTTCTCCATCAATTCTGAGAAAAAGTTCTTTAAAGTTTTTTTTTTTTTTTAAAGATTTTATTTATTTATTTGAGAGAGAGAGAATGAGAGACAGAGAGCATGAGAGGGAGGAGGGTCAGAGGGAGAAGCAGACTCCCCGCTGAGCAGGGAGCCCGATGCGGGACTCGATCCGGGACTCCAGGATCATGACCTGAGCCGAAGGCAGTCGCCCAACCAACTGAGCCACCCAGGCGCCCAACTGAGCCACCCAGGCGCCCAATTCTGAGAAAAAGTTCTAATGATAATCAGTGATCTCCAGAGAGACTTACAGGCTAAATGAACCACACCTGGAGGATATTCTAAGAGTCCAATTCAAGAACTTCAAGTACCGGGGTGCCTGGGTGGCTCAGTCGATAAGCATTTGCCTTCGGCTCAAGTCATGATCCCAGCATCCTGGGATCGAGCCCTGCATCGGGCTCCCTGCTCCACGGGAAGCCTGCTTCTCCCTCTCCCACTCCGCCTGCTTGTGTTCCCTCTCTCGCTGTCTCTGTCAAATAAATAAAACTTTAAAAAAAATAAAAGAACTTCAAGTACTGTTTCCTTGTCAAGGACAATGTGGGAGGAAAAAGTAAAGGGAGACAAAGGATCAGTAAGCAGAACAAGGGGGATATGTTCAAGGGTTTCTTCTTGGAGCCAAAACCCCATTAAAATCACCTTTGTTTCCACTGCAACCCCTGAGTTCAAAAGAGGTCCATTTGAGATTTTTTTTTCTCCTTCAAACCCTTGAACTATATTTAAGCCTCTGGGTTTATGATGGTATCCGGTCTAAAACTGCCAGTTTCAGAAAACCTTTGTACCTTATTGCTGATTTAGGCAACACTGAGGATTAATGACATATTGGGTGGAGTGTTTGAAATGAGATTAAACTGTAGCCGAGCTAATTGTTGCTTCAGCTTGAATTGGTGAGGGATGGGCCAACCTGGGGCGGGGGGGCGGTGCGGGGGGCGGGGGAGAGTAAAAGTCTTGCTTTCCCTGCCCTGAGGAAACCGCTTTGAACAATAAACAAAATGGCTCCCTGCTTTAGATAGGTGACTACACTTGGAAATCTGTAGATGAGTCTTTGGCATTGTGGCAAGCACAGTTTCAGATATAAGGTGGTATCTCTTAATTAAAGCATATAGCTACTGTCTTGAGGATCCTTTGGTTGCTTGGAAGGCCAAATTGACGAGGTAGCAGAAGGTGGGGGCAGGGAGCTTGCCTGATGTGATGAAAGCAAGGTCTTCCTTTTCCATATAGGAATGCTTCTCAGCTCGCATTCCACCCTACATCGTGGTGCTCAATGCATCTCCACTATATTAAGAGGCATCAGTTGTGAGAAATAAAAGATTGTGTTTATAACAATGTACGAATCATAGAGAACATATCTTGGAAGGCATTCCCTCTGATTATTTTGCACCATAATTGGAGCCAACTGCTATTTTTTACAAGTCATGGATGAGTTCCACGGCTCCCTAAAGCATTTTTGTTTCAGTCGTTTGGAATATGGCATAACGTCATATTATTCCCTGTCAGGTGCATCCTTGGGATTACCTGATTAGAAGGTGAGGAGCAGGCTAGCTGCTGATCTTCAGCTTCATGTGTTATTTGCACTGTGCTGTCTCTCTGCCTCTGTGTGTAAACAGCATGGTTATGAGAAGCTGCTTCTTTCATTATTTCTGTGGTCTCTCTGAATAAGGGATTATTGTTAGATTGGATGAGAAGTACCTCTGAGAAGTCAATATGACGCCCACATACAATGTGGTCCCAGAAGGTGCCCTCCGGGATAGTGGTTCTCAGACATGGCTCATATTATAGTCACCTGGGGAGTTTAAAAAAATCCAGATGCTCAGACTGCTCCTAGACCAGCTTAATCAGATTAGCTTGAGGAGGGACGCAGGCTCCATTATTTCTTAAAATGTCCCGGCTGATTACAGCATGCAACAAAGTTTGAGAACCAGCTCTCAAGAATCCCCAGAGATTTAGTGTCGAGACCTGATGATAAGCTCTGCACCTCACATAGGGGACTGGTGAGGCTAGAGAGGGCATTTGTCTGAGACAAAGAAAGTGGGGTATGGAGACCTTACAGTTGTGAATGTTGATGCCCCACAGACCATGTGAGGTGCAGTGTGCCCCCTCAGGGCCTCTACCTTTGCTTCAAAAACAGCACAGACATGTCTCAGAATGTGGACCTTGGATAATAGGCTGACATGTGACATGTCAATCTTAATTAATTTTTTTTTAAGTTGGTTCCACACCCAGGGTGGAGCCCAACATGGGGCTTGAACTCAGGACTCTGAGATCAAGACCTGAGCTGAGATCAAGAGTCAAACGCTTGACTGAGACACCCAGGCGCCCCTGACATGTCAATCTTGACTAAATAACTAAGCAGACATTTTAAGCATACCATCAGCCCAAATGGATATGAGTATTCTGTCCATTTGCTTACCAGCTATTTCTGAGCATGAATTTATGCTGTGAGCCATGATCCATTTTTCTCAAACAAAACCCCCCTTTTATGACTGGAAATGTATTTGAGTTGAGTAGCACTAAACACGCACACACAGACAAGAATAAATGTTCTTTAATGAGACAGCTAAAAAGATGATCACAAACAGCTCTGGGACCAATTCCATCCCCTCCGCCCACTGGATTTTCACAGGTATATCGGAGGCCATTCTCTCTTATCTGGGACTGGAATGCTGAGAGAAGCGTCACACCTCCCCCAACACAGCTATTCACATCCGGGGCTTGGGTTTGCTGGCTGGGGAGCTGGAGAACACAATCTCTCTCATATCTATTTTCCAATTAAAAAAAAGTTCAGTTGCGTCTTTGGTAGGGGAGTGGGGAGCATGGGGAAGTGGCTGTTACAGATGCCTAATTTTGCTCCTGAAAGAGACCATGGCTTGATGGGAGTTTCACCTTCTAGGATTTCAGTGGAAGGGGTGAGAAGTGACATTTGTGGAAGGTTCCTGGACATATGTGGGTTCCTGTTCTCTACCATCAGGCAAAAGACCGGGAAAGTCAGGACACCCTGAAGAACAAATGTATTAGCCTCTGAGAAACTCCTAGAAAAGGTGAGCTGGTAAAGCATATAAATCCTTGAAAGCATGACCACTGCAGATTTGCAATTGGAAATGGCACTACTTTGTATTCTCATATACAACATTAAAAAAAGAAATTGAGGGGCACCTGGATGGCTCAGTTGGTTAAGCGTCTGCCTTCGGCTCAGGTCATGATCTCCGGGTCCTGGGATGGAGTCCTGCAGGAGTCTGCTTCTCCCTCTCCCTCTGCCCCTCCCCCTGCTCATGCTCACTCTCTCCCTCTCAAATAAATAAATACAATCTTTAAAAAAAATTGAAACAGTACAGGAAGATAAAATAACAAAGTATACATTTTCTGAAATTCCACTACCAAGAGGAAGCCCTTATAAAAATCTTCCTAATAGCTCTTTATAAATGGGTGCATTTGTGCGTGTGCGTGTGCGTGTGTGTGTGTGTGTGTGTGTGTGTGAATGTCAATATAGCTATACATTTCACAAACTTGAGCCTAAGGTGCATGCTGTTTTGAAACTGACTTTTTCAGTCAGCAATGACTCCTGAGCTTGCTCTATGTCAGTGAATTTAAACCAATCATTTTCAATGTCTGTGGCATGTTCCCTTGTATGTACGTATCATAATGTGACCAGCCTTTTATTACAAACAAAGCTGCTAAGGCACTCTCTTGCACATGCCTTTTTTGGACACACATCTCATTTCTCTTGAGATGTACCTAGGAGGGGGATTGCTGGGGCTATTAGCTGTCAGCCCCTCTTATGGGACATTGAGGTTTTTTCCTAATCTTTCTGTTTTCTCAAACTCTTCTGCAGTGACCTTTCTTCTGCTAGAATGTAAGCTCTGCAAGGGCAAGTTCCTTTTCTGTTTGCCTCAGAGATGAATTCCAAATGCCTATGCTGCTGTTTTCAACATGTTTGCTGAAAGAACTGAATGAACATGGATTTTTTTCACATCTGTAGGTACACAGACAATCAATTCTTAACTCAAAGTTTTTGCTGCTCTACGTCCATGGATGACCGTGAAAGCGCCATGAATAAGGGTTTGGGGGTTACAAATTCATGGCAGTGAGTAGGCAAATTTGCAAATACAGAATTCATTAAAAACAAGGATCAACTATATTTCATAGGATATATTCCTAGATTTGGACTTGTTGGATAATAGAATATATACACTTTTTTTAAAAGATTTTATTTATTTATTTGACAGAGAGAGAGCGTGCATAAGTGGGGGTGGGGGGGCAGCCAGAGGGACGGGAGAAGGAGGCTTCCCTGCTGAGGAGGGAGGCCAACGCGGGGCTCGATCCCAGGACCGCGGGATCATGACCTGAGTCAAAGGCAAATGCTTAACCGACTGAGCCACCCAGGCACCCCGAGAATATTTACACTTTAAGTGCCAATAGATACTGTCAAATTTTCACCACCCTTCATGAAAAAATACATGAAAAAATACATATGTATATATTTTTTTAAAGATTTTATTTATTTATTTGACAGAGAGAGACACAGTGAGAGAGGGAACACAAGCAGGGGGAGAGGGAGAGGGAGAAGCAGGCTTCCCGCGGAGCAGGGAGCCCGATGCGGGGCTTGATCCCAGGACCCCGGGATCATGACCTGAGCCGAAGGCAGACGCTTAACGACTGAGCCACCCAGGTGCCCCTATGAAAAAATATATTGCTTTACTTTTCCATCAGTGTTATGTGAGGGTGCTCACTTTCCCATGCTCTTGTCAACCCTAGAGCATATCTGTTGTTGTTGTTCTTGTTGTTATTGTGGACCTGGTTTGGGGAGACTTAGATTTTTATTGTGATGACAAAAATCACACAGGGAAGAATGAAAATTATAACTGACAAACTGGGAATGAAGTGTGGGCCGGGCAACATGGGGAATCAGTGCCCAGAGTCCCTGGAATGCTGCCTGGATTTCCTTCTGGAGTCCTCCGAGTGCCCTGGAGGCCTCCTGGAACCATGTTCCCAAGGGTCCCACGGAGCCCAGTTTGAGAACCAGCACTCTAGGCCAAGATTTTATTGTACAAGGAGGTGAAGATGTACAGGGATGTACAGGGATGTGCAGAGAGTACATCCTCCTCCTCCAGCAGGCTGTAGGTAGGTCTGGCAGGGGCACTGCTGTGTGTGAGCCAATAGCTTGACCACGCAGTTGTGCAGCTCAAAGGACTGGCCCAGTTAGCACCATTTCCTCCATGTAACTGGTATCCAGACTGAGTATGAAGGCAAACAGGTCCTTCCAGCTCATCTTCTTCTCATAAGAGTCATTGTGGATACAAAGGATGGTGAAGGAGAAACGGCCAGCAGAACGTTTTCTTCATGTTCCTACGAGGAGACGAGCGCCTGGCAGGACAGATGACTGGAGACAGCACGTGGTCAGTGACCGGCAGTTCAGTTTTCTTCTGGACGAGGCTGAAGAGAGCTTCTAGTTTGAACATGGAGCAGAAGGCTGTCTCTAGGTCTAGAGGCAGTTGCCGAGGCTCTTGGGGGTTGGCAGTCCAGACAATGAGGCTCCGTCCTCCCTCACCATCGCCAGCGAGAATTTGTGGCTCTTTTCTATCTTGGGTTTTGTCCGAAGGAACATTTTGATCATCTTCTGGGATACAAGGGGGGCAGATGATCACCTCCTGGACAGTTGACACTTGGCCCCTCCACCAGGACCTCAGGGCAGGCATAGGCCCCTGCCAGGGTTTGGGGCTGGTTCTGGGAAGGGTGGAAGTCGCCTTGTCAGCAAGGCCTGCCTCACTCTCAGCCTTGCTGTGTGTGGCTGCCCATGCTGGCCTGGGCCCCCAGCGTCGGGTCCTCAGCTCCCCAGGGTTGGCGTGCATGCAGGGCCACCTCCTCCAACTCCTCTTCTTCCTCCTTTCCTTCCTCCCCCTCCTCCTCACAGCTGGAAGTGGTGCAGCCAAGACACCCCAAATCTTTAACCCTATATTTGCAGAGCCTAGCATGCTGTCAGTCCTGAATCAATGATGGTTGCTTGGTCGGTTGAATAAATACTTCACTTTAGGTTCTTCACTCTTCTCCCATTTAGTTGTGGATCTTTTAGATTTCTCTGAATCGGGGCGCCTGGGTGGCTCAGTCGTTAAGCGTCTGCCTTCGGCTCAGGTCATGATCCCAGGGTCCTGGGATCGAGCCCCGCATCGGGCTCCCTGCTCGGCGGGAAGCCTGCTTCTCCCTCTCCCACTCCCCCTGCTTGTGCGCTCTCTCTCGCTGTGTCTCTCTCTGTCAAATAAATAAATAAAATCTTTAAAAAAAAAAAAAAAAAAAAAAAGATTTAGATTTCTCTGAATCTAATCTTTTTTTTTCCTTAAGATTTTATTTATTTGAGAGAGAGAGAGAGAAGCACAAACAAGGGGAGCAGGGGGAGCAGGAGAGGAAGAAGCAGGCTCCCCGCTGAGCAGGGAACCCAATGTGGAGCTCAATCCCAGGACCCCGGGATCATGACCTGAGCCAAAAGCAGACGCTTAACCGACTGAGCCACCCAGGCACCTCTCTGAATCTAATCTTAACAATAGTCCCTGGATATCTGGGTATTTTACTCTGACTTTTAATGAGTACAAACAGCAGTGGGAAAGCAAAGGTTCTGAAAAGCAATGATGACCCAAGGGCCCAGCTTTTTCTCCACAAAGGCTAAGAGCTACTAACAGAAAATGCAGTTACCTTTACAAAGCTGATAAGCAATTGATTTTTCAATTCAGTAAATTATGAAACATTTCTTAAGCCAACGACAACACTAATTAACACCAAAGAAGATTAAGCATGCACTCAAGTTTTCCACTAACTTTAATGAATTAGTTGAGTTGCTGGGACATTACTCAGCACGGGAAGAATAAAGGACAGAGATGTGCTCCCCATTCTGCTGAGCATGATAATGAGGTCTGCACCTCATTTGCAAGGAAAATGTTCTTTACTGAGCATCCACAACTGACTGAGGTAATGAATCTATGCCCAATTTTACTTCCAATTTTATTAATAGATTATTTTAACGACAAATGCAATTATAAATTAGCTATTCAACAGCATACAATGAAATTCATGAACAAATCTGGTTAAATGCTTTTCTTGATTGCACTGTGTGTATAACATCTTTAAAACAGGGATTCGATTCTTAATTCACACCATCAATTAATGTTTGCGCACATTGTATTAATCAGTTCCTGTTGTCAGGAGAAGTCCCAGTTGTTTATTGGTAGGGATATATTAGCATTTGCTGGCATCTCTAATTACAAATCTGAAATTCCTAGGGAAAGGGGGAGAAAAGCTTTTTTTAATTTGTGTTTTTAAATATCAGAATACTCTCTTATGTTCATGATATACCAAAGGAAAAAAAGCAAATTCAAAACAATACGAATTGCATAATGCCATTTTTTTATTTATTATCTAAAAGAGTCTAGAAGAAAGTATCCTAAAATTTTGACAATGGTTATTCCCAGGCAATAGATTCCCTGATGACTTACTTTATTTTGTCTTTGTTTTCCTGTATTTCTGGATACTTTTCTCCATTTGAACAATAGATATATAAAGCCTTACATATATACATAGACTAAATTACACTGAAAACATTCAAAGCATTATATGGCTTCCAGGAGTCCTAATATTCAATAAATCCTTGTGCAAATGGACTATGAAAATCTCTCACATCCCAGAATGGAACACTAACTGTGCTAAATGCACTTAATTATTTCACAAATCTAAGCTATAACCTCACCAAAAGGGGGGAAAGAGCTGAGCAATGGTAGCTTCTGAAAATGGTACTTTGGGTACTGTAAGCCTAAAGACAAAAAGAATTCTGCATAAGCACCTTACTCCAGTTGGTAAATTTGTTTCTTGCAGGGCTGTGGGTTAACAGTGTATACTGGGATTGAATGAAGAAGTGCTACTGTCAGAGTAAGAACCAAGGTTGCTTAGAGAAAGGGCTGGGACAGGGAAAATGAGCTTGGAGCATCTTATAGTTTCAGAAATGAACATTCTCACCCTCCACCCCCATACACAAAAAGGAATTGAGCATGAAAGTTTCTCCAGAAAGTGAAAGTTAATTCCTCTTTCCTTGAGTATGGGCTGTACTTAACCATGATTCACTTGCAACAATAGAGCATGGAAAGCAGAAGATAGCACACACACCCTTAACCAGGTGGTCAAGGTTAAGATCACCAGTGACAGGTCACATTGCTATCATACCCTCCCTAATATAATGAGATGAGGAGGGCACTTCATCTCTCTGGTTTTCTTCCCCCAAACCCAGTTTTCCAGTCTTGTCATGAGAAAACTTGTCAGACAAACCCAAAGTGAGGGGCATTCTTCAAAACACCTGCCCAATTCTCTTCAAAACTGTTAAGATTATACACATCAAGGAAATATTGAGAAACTCTCATGAATTGGAGGGGTCTGGGGAGGCAGGACAGCTGAATGCAACATGGTATTCTGGATTAGATCTTGGAATAGAAAAAGACATTCAGTGTGAAACTGGTAAAATTGGAATAAAGTCTGTAGCCAAGTTAACAGTGTTAATTTCTTATTTTTGTTAAATGTGTCGTGGTTAGATGTTAACATTGGAAGAAGATGAATGAAGGATATCTGGGACTTCCTGTATTTTTGCAAATTTTCTATAAATCTAAAATTGCTCTGAAATTTCAGATCTATCTATCCTAGTATTTTATAATTCAGTATTTTATAATTTCAGATCCTCTATCCTAGTATTTTATAAATGTTCTAATTCTGCTATTGAAAGAAATTGTTAATAGTCGCTAGCTTATGTTTCAGTATTTAGTAGCGGCCGCTGAAGACTCGGGCTGCCTGGATTTAATCCTCCTCATTATATGTGACCTCAGAAAGTCATTTAACTTTTGTGCCTCAGTTTCTTCATCTGTAAAATGAGAGTAATGATGTATCACAGGGACAATGTGGGGGTTAAACGAGATAATACTCAAATAGTAGAGATCTTCTCAAGTGTTCAGAAATAACCTGAAAAAATCAGTTCCCACCACCACCAAATTCTTTTAGTTATGAGTCAGAAAATGGGCCAAAAAGTCAGAGATAGATAAAAAGAGGTGAAATGAACCTACAGTCGGTAAGTCCCAGTGGGCACGAGAAGGAGAATCCATGTAAATAAAGCAAACATTCATTTCACTCTTTTTCTGCTTTTGTAAGGTAATTTTTCTCTTGAAGGATAACAGAAAGTTTCCTAAGTTACTCCATTTCTTCCATTTTGTTGTTGTTCTGTATTCTTTCTGGGTCAGAGGGCCCAAACACTAGAATGTCATCTGTGAGATGTCTTGCCCAGCTAGATGCAAGAAATATTTAGGACTTATTATGAATAAACAATCATATTTTTCTAACATTCCTAGTATTGCAAAATTCAGGAGTGTTCCTGTAAGGCTAACTCTATAACTGTTGGATGTTTTACTTTTGAGCCCCCTTAGTCACAATTATTACTAAGAAGGATTAAAGTACTAAGCAGAGTTGAGATTTCATTTAAAAAAAAAAAAAAACTGCATTTGCTGGTGTCTGATTGAAAGAAACACTTCCCCAAAAATTCGGCCTTTTGTATCTTGCTGGCAACAAAAGGAGAGAGCTTTTCAAGAATTCCCTCAATTTTGGACACTGACTCTCCAATTTCAGCCTGCAAGAGAATCCCGTGGAAGAGGAGAGAGAGAGAGTCTCCAGCAGACTCCCTGCTGATCACGGACCCCAAGAGGGGGCTTGAACTCACAAGCCTGAGATTGAGACCTGAGCTGGAACCAGGAGTCAGACACTTAACCGACTGAGCCCCCCAGGCTCCCCAAGAATTGCATTTCTAATAAGCTCCCAGGTGATGCCGGTGCTGCCAGCCTGACCATCCTTTGGGTACCACTTTCTATGGTTTGAGAGGACTAACACATTTTAGGATTTATTTTACCTAATGGTCAATGGGAATATGGCTAAAACCGTGGATGAAAAAGGGACAAGTGTGAGCCCGTAAGCATGGAATCACCTGTCACTGTTTTCTCCAGAGCTCTGAGAGAAAGCCTTTGTTTCTCAAGGCTTCTCCTGCAAAAGATGTTCCGTGGCTTATCTGCTGGGCTAGAGTAGGCTTCCTAAGATGTTCTCTTTGTGAACAGGAACGTTGAGGGGTGTGTCTCTAGTTCAGCAGTTCTCAAATTTTACTGTGCATGAGAATCACTTGGTGAGCTTATTTAAAAAGCATATTTCTGGGCCCCACCCAAGAAACTTTGATTTATTAGATAATAATAATAGCAAGCATTTATTATACATTTACCATGTGCCAAGCACTATTATAAGCACTTTACTTGTATGAACTGTTTTAATCCTCACAACAACCATATGCGGCAGCTACTATTGTCATTCCTATTTTATAGATGAGGAGCCTGATGCTCAGAATGATTGATATCTAGTTAACTACTTATTAACTAGTTGGTGGTGGAGCCTGGATGTGCACCCAGGCAGTTGGCTCCAAAGTCTCTTACCCACTATTACTCGACCACCTCTTGTCCAGTGAAGCTCTTCACTCTGAGTTCCTCAAAGGGAACCCCTAAGACAAAGATGTAGATGTAGGCAATTTATTGGACTGATGGTTCCAGAGACACAAACAAGCAAGCAGAAAAGTGAGGCAGGGAAACTGTGCATTAATGAGCTGGTTGTTGGCATGGGTAGCCAGGGCTCAGTCTCGATAGGGACCCTTCAAAGGACCATGAAGAGCATGCCTTAGAATTGCCCTACTGAAGTTGGAGAAGCTAGGGTAGGTACTCCGACTTCTTCCCCTTCTTGGTTGAGGGTTGTCTTGCTGGGCATGAATTCCATGTCACTTACATACTCCTCTGAAGCCAGAAAAAGCCCTCGGGAGAGATCAATGCAGGGAACCATCCATCATAGCTGCAGGCAAACTCTGAAGTAGATCACAGGGATTTGGGGCAGAGTTTTGATAGGAATCTGCATTATATATATATATATATATATTTTGATAGGAATCTGCATATATATATATATATTTATTTATTTATTTATTTATTTATTTTTGAATTTTTTATTTAAATTCAATTTAGTTAACATATAGTGTATTATTTTTATTAGTTTCAGAGGTAGAATTTAGTGATTCATTGGTTGTGTACAACACCCAGTGCTAATTACATCAAGTGCCCTCCTTAATGCCCATCACCCAGTTACCCCATCCCCCTACCCACCTCTCCTCCAGTGACCCTCAGTTTGTTTCCTAGAGTTAAGAGTCTCTTATTGTTTGCCTCCTTGTCTCTTTTTATCTTGTTTTATTTTTCCTTCCCTTCCCCTTTGTGCATCTGTTTTGTTTCTTCAATTCCATATACGAGTGAAATCATATGGTATTTTTCTTTCTCCCATTGACTTATCTCACTTGGCATAATTCCCTCTAATTCCATCCATGTCATTGCAAATGGCAAGATCTCATTCCTTTTGATGGCTGCATAATATTCCATTGTATATATATACCACATCTTCTTTATCCATTCATCTGTCAATGGACATCTGGGCTCTTTCCATAGTTTGGCTACTGTGGACATTGCCACTATAAACACTGGGGTGCAGGTGCCCCTTCAAGTCACTATGTTTGTATCCTTTGGGCACATATGGTAGCTCTATTTTCAACTTTTTGAGGAACCTCCATACTGCTTTTCAGAGTGGCTGCACCAACTTGCATTCCCACCAACAGTGTAAGAGGGTTCCCTTTTCTCCATATCCTTGCCAACATCTGTCATTTCCTGAGTTATTCATTTTAGCCATTCTGACAGGTGTGAGGTGGTATCTCATTGTGGTTTTGATTTGCATTTCCCTGATGCCAAGTGATGTTGAGCGGAATCTACATTTTAATGTACTGTTCAGGTGGCTCTGGGAACACACTTTGAAAAAGTTTTTTTAAATTTGAGGATGACCTTGGGCTGCCTCAATATGGTATCTCAGGTCATGACAACAGGGTTCTAAATGATATGAAACTGAACAATTTCCCATTGCTCTTTTCATTGCCAGCCCCCAAGACCCTCCCCTAAGAAGTGAGTCACACCAGACCAGTAATTTATTAAGATCCCACCATGCTGTTGAATCCTGCCTTCTGTCCTAGACTGGAACATGGCGCAACCAACCAGAAACAGCCCTATCTAACCAATCCCAAGAAAGTGAAAGTTCTCTGGATGGATGAGGAAAGGGGAGAAGTTTCTGTGTCCGTATTGCTCTTAATGTCTAGGTTTCACATTTCAAATATGCTTAAAAATTGGTCACAGCCTCTCTCACCAATAAAATTAAACCCAGAACTCAAATCATTGGGAGGATAGAGGATGGAGCTTTAGAGACATCCAAAAGTAATATATTTAACTCTTGTCTCCCATGGCACTTGGGAGTCTCTGAAGTAGGTCACAGGGATTTGGGGCAGAGTCTGCCCTTAAAAACTTACATTTTGCATTCATAATATGGAAAAAAAACCAGAAAACTTTAAAAAAACAATAAGGAGTGCATAGATAAATGTATTTATATGTGTAAAATAAGAGAGTTTGCCAAATGCAAGGGATCTTAGGTTCTATTACAAATTCTTTAGAAGGGACACTTGTCTGGCTCAGTTGGAAGAGTATAACCTCAGGGTCGTGAGTTTGAGCCCCACGTTGGGCATAGAGATTACTTAAAAAAAAATTCATTGTAAGGGTAAATCTATCAGCAGGATACCATAAATGATCTAAACATTTGTTGATCCTCCTTTTGTTGACAATCACATTCTCAATAGAATACCGGTACTTATGTTCTCATCAGGGATATATCAAAACACAGTGAAAAAAAAAAAACCTTTCTATGTTTTTATTTTTTATCTTATTTTTTTTAGAGAGGGAGAAGGGGAGAGGCAGAGGGAAAGTGAGAAAGAGAATCTTAAGCAGGCTACACCCCCAGCATGGAGCCCGATCTCATGACCCTGAGACCATGACCTGGGCCAAAATCAAGAGTCAGATGCTTAACCAACTGAGCCACCCAGGCACTCCTTTACCTTAATTTTTTTTAATGTATGTTTATAAGTACAAAGTTTTGCTGTGTTTACTCTCAAGGAACTTCAGTAAAAATCCCCAAGGCTTGGTAACAGTCAATAGTTAAATAAGCCAATAGGTTGTGCCACCAAGATGTTAGCTTTAGGAGGTAAGGATATTTTTTGTTTTGTTTACCTCCATATCCCCAAGCATCTAGAATCATGCCTGTCACAAAGACACTCAGCATGTTGCCATGACTCTCATTTGCCCCTTGATGGTGGATATCAGCTGCCTGGAAGATTTAAATTCTGAAATATTTTAGAACCAACTGCTGCTATGCAGAGGACCTGTATCTCCAGATGCTGAATAATGAGTGAAGTAGAAGAAGGAATGAGAAAGTACAGGGGACCATCTGGAAAGGTTTCAGTAAATAGCAGAGGTTGATGGCAGAGTTTGAAAGGACAGGGGTTAGGGGTTGAGTTGAGGCAGAATCAGGAGAGGTGAGCATTCTGAACGTGTGTGCCATGATTCAGAGTGAAGAGGTGAGAGAATGGGGAGCAAAGTAGGATTTTCTCAGTTGAGCAAGCAGTACAGGCAGAAGGGAAGGAAAAATAAAACTAGGGATTGAGGAAGAGGACTAATTGGCAGAATAATGGCAGAAAAGCCATTTTGTCAGGAGTTCCTAGTATCTCTCTAAGCTTTGCTAGTCCATAGTGCTCCATATCCAGGGAATGCAAAGTGTTGGCTAGATAATATATAATTAAGCTTAAAAATATCCTATGGGGGGATACTTGGGTGGCTCAGTCAGTTAAGTGTCAGACTCTTGATTTCAACTCAGGTCATAATCTCAGGGTAGTGGAATCAAGTCCCATGTCAGGCCCAACACTCAGCACAGAGTCAGCTTGAGGTTCTCTCTCCTTCTCCCTCTGCCCCTCCCCCTGCATGCTTGCATGCACTCTCTCTCTCTCATTCTTAAATAAATAAATAAAATCTTAAAAAAAAGAAGAAAAAAAAAAAACCCTGTGGCGTACCTGTCTGGCTCAATCGGTAGAGCACACGACTCTTGATCTCAGGGTCATGAGTTTGAGTCCCACACTGAGGGTAGAGTTTACTTTAAAAAATATCCTCTTAAAAAAAAAATACCCTGTAAGGGAGATATTGCACTACACTCTGGAAATATGAGTTGGAACAGTCAGAGAGAAAGACGACTGGCCTTATGGACCAAGAGGCCGCTGCCCCAGACGTGAAGGGAGCCCACCCTGAAGGAAGTGCCACGTGGGTAATGGATAGCTCTTCCAAGCTTCCTACAAAGATGGCCTAGGGAATGTCTGTTCCCAGAAACACAGGATCCCAAATGACTGTGTACATTGTCACTCTTTTTCTTCAATAAGTATGCCCACAGAAGTTAGATCAGGCATTACTTCTTTTTTTTTTAACTACACCACAAAAATGTTCTGCGAAGCTCTGTATCAGTGTAATTAGGCAGAGGAAAGCTGGATCTATGGAAGGCTCAAGAACCTTTTGATCCCATTAGAGCTACTGGGAGATTTGCAGAGCAAAGCAGAGAAGGTTAACGTCTATCCAGAGCTTAATTTATGATCTGAGTGTACAAACCTCTTTCAAGACCATACAGCTGACTAATGAATTTATTAGGGAGATTAATGCTTATTATCTGCCATTTCAAGCTGTGCTGGTATGTGCTAACTTGATTCGTATACCTTGGAACATGCTGAAACGTCCCCAGGTGCATCTGACCGGCGGCTGTGTTTCCCAAGCCTGGTGCTCCCACAGTTTAAGGGGGGGAGGTTGAGAGGAGCCAGTCCCCACTCCTGTGTTGGCTTCTGTGCCTTGAAGCCCATTCCCAGGGGTGCTGGCACACTCCCCCCACCCCATCAGCCCTGCTCAGGGCTTGCCTTGAGTAGGTGTAAGCAATGTACCCGCTGCAGGTTATTGTAGCTACTCTCTGGCAGTCAAGTGACTGTCTGGAAGGCGAACAGATTTTTCCCATTGACACTCATCTTCAGCCCCCTAGACACCTGAGCAAGTGAACCATGCTGTATATCCAGATGGAAGTAAACCTCATTAAGGCAGAAATTAGCAAGGCAAGCCTAATCACCCGCTTCACCCACAGAGTCACATGTGCAAGGGTTCAGTCGGGTCCTCCTTGTCCAGGAATCTCTTTTCCTTTGACTCGGGGTCACATGAAAGCAGTCAGGGGTTTTGTAAAAAAAGACTGAATCTATGGGGCACCTGGGTAGCTCAGTCCGTTAAGTGTCTGCCTTTGGCTCGAGTCATGATCTCAGGGTCCTGGGATCGAGCCCCACATCGGGCTCCCTGCTTGGCGGGGAGTCTGCTTCTCCCACTACCCCTCCCCCAACTCATGCTTGCTCTCACTCTCTCTCAAATAAATAGATAAAAATCTACAAAAGGAAAAAAAAAAGGAAGACAATCTATGCGATGGGGTGAAAACCATATGCATTTGGCCTTTATGTTTTACCTAGACCAGGTAACTCTTGTGGCCCAATTGATCAGCTCAAGTGGATTCAACCCTACTTATATTATCAAGAAACACAGCATCTCTCTAAAGAACCAACTCACCACTCCTTGAATTGTCTAAGAACCTCGGGGGCTTATTCAAACCAAAGTGGGGGAGAAAACTGCAAAGTACCACAGGGTCTCATACCACGGGGGCCTTGGCTGCAGGGATGGCTGTTGAGTCTGATCCTACACAGGCTGAGGGACCCTTTTCCCCTTAGGACAGTGAGACTCTCACTGGTCCAGTGATGCCTGGGCCCATAATGCCCTGACTCCAGATTGATTCAAGATTACAGCTCTTTATGGGCTTCACATAATTCCTGAGGTGTGTATTTGCCTTCAGCTGTCTGCCGTGCCCTGCTAACCCTTCCCCACAGCCTCTCCCACTTCTCTCTGCTCCGAACACCGGTTACCAGCCCCGACATTCTATTTCCTCCTGGTGAGTTCCTTTCTGAGACTTTTCCTGATGGCAGCTGTCAGTGGACCTACCTCAACTGAAGAGAGATTCTCAATGTGTTCAATCTCAAAAGAATAAGAGCTGGGGCTTCTCAATCCCTCTTGTCGCCTACAAAATTTTCCTACATCTCCCTTGGAGGACAGCTCTGTGACAGGGGACGATCCAAAGCAATGAACACCTCTCACCTTCCTTTGCTCCTAAGGATTCCTGAAAAGAGACTTCCCTGAACATTATAATCTGGCCATTTTTAGGGGCGCCTGGGTGGCTCAGTCGTTAAGCGTCTGCCTTCGGCTTGGGTCATGATCCCGGGGTCCTGGGATTGAGCCCCGCTTTGGGCTCCCTGCTCCTCGGGAGGCCTGCTTCTCCCTCTCCCGCTCCCCCTGCTTGTGTTCGCTCTCTCACTGTGTCTCTCTCTGTCAAATAAATAAAATCTTTAAAAAATAAATTAATTAATAAATTAATTAATTTAAAAAATCTGGTCATTTTCCCTGCCCTGTCCCCACTCCCTCTCAAAATAACAAAAAAGAAGAATATAGTTTCTGCTCTGCTAGGCACCCCATCAAGAGCAATCTGTAGCCATTTCTGGTTCTTTCCGCTGAAGAATTATTGTTGAGTGTTAGCGGGTAGATGAGGGGTCTTAGCTGAGGGAATCACCTCTCTTGTGCTATGGTCTGGATTTTTCTTCTTCAGGGTTCCACTAATTGTCTTCTGTCTGCTCGCTCTGCAATATCCCAATGCTCAGGTCTGCTTATGCATTTATTTAACGTTTGAATTTTATTCTTTATTGCTTTATTGCTTTCTTCACCTGCCGACGTGCTCTGGAAGCTTGGGCTGCTCTTCCACTCATTATCCTAGGTAGATTTGTCTTCTGTCTGTTGGCAAGGCACGGCAGGTCTGCTCCCCAACCTGGGCGGGGGTCCATGTTTGGACTACGGGCTGGTGTTCCTGCAAACTTCCTATGTTGAAATCCTACCCCCCCCCCCCCCCCCCCCTGAGATGATGGTATTAGGACGTGGGGCCTTTGGGAGGTAATTAGGATTAGATGAAGTCATAAGGGTGAAGACTTCATGATGAGATTAGTGTCCCTGTAGGAGTCAGGAGGAGCTTGCTTCCTTACCCTGCTCTCCGTGGTGCAAAGATACAAGGAGAAGTCAGCAATCTACAACCCAGAAGAGCGCTCTGACCAGTACCTGACTATGCTGTCACCCTGGTATCAAACTCCTAGCACCAGAACTGTGAGAAATATATTTCTGTTGTTCATAAACCACTCAGGCTATGGTCTTCTGTTATAAGCAACCTCCTTCAGACAGCAATCTCATTTAGTGTCCTGGCTACAGGTCTGGTGGGAGGGCAGGAGAGATCTTTATTTGGCTGCCTTTGACATGAAGAGTTATTTCCTGATTGGAGTCTGAGCTGAGAACAGGTTTTCCCCCCAAGAAAGGCAGAAAGGAAAAAGGACACTTCCTGTGTCACACCACTGAACAGCAGCTGCTCCTGCTTCTCCAATCCAAGGCGTGTGTCTGTTGGAACATCTCATGCGCTATGTCATGTGGTTTTGCAAACTCAGTTAAGTTTTGTCACTGGCAAGTTATGCACTCCTTTCCAGATCCGGGAGAGGGAGGAGCCATTCATTCAATTGACCACAGGGTCCAGGCCGTAACCAGGGTCCTAAGTTATCTTTCAACATACACATAGTTTGCATATGGAATGTGCAGGAATGTTCCAGAAGTCCAAAAAGAAATTTGTACACTCCCCTTTTCCTTGAATCATTATTCTATCTTTTTGCTACTTCACTCTTAATAAAGACATGGGCCCAGAGAAATATTTCTCTACTTCAAGAAAAATAACAGCAAGTACAAAGATCAAGAAATGAGAACCCACACTGAACAAGAAAATTCATTTCTTGTGTTTCACCTTTACTCTCACGCTACTGCCACACTCACGCTTCTGACACTAGAGGTGTGGATTTTCCCCCCCCCAAATACCAAGTAATTGTCTATGAAACCAGCTGCGTGTCCTACAAGTCAATTCAATTCTGACACTAACTGGAGGTAAGGCGGACCGAATGGGTGAAGGGCTCAGTCCCAAGAGACTGCCCCCTGCTTCAGACGCTAATCACCAGGTGGTAGGTCCTCAGGTGACCTACAACTTCTGTTAAACTTGGCTACTCATCAGAGGTTCCCATGAGCCTCCCCTTGGATTTGATTGTTTGCAGAACAGCTCACAAAACTCAGGGAAACACATTTACCATTTATTCTACTGTATAAGGTATGATAAAGGATACAGATGAAAAGCCACATGAAGGGAGACATAAGGTTAGGTCTGGAAGGGTCCCAAGCATGCGAGCTTCTGTCCTCATGCAGTTGGGGTGTGTCACCCTATAAGCGTGTAGATGTGTTTACCAACCAGGAAGCTCTTTAAATCCCATACTTTGGCATTTTTATAGGGGGTTCACTGTGTAGACATAATGGATCATTAACCCCTTTTTGAGCCCTCTCCTCTCTCTGGAGAGTGGGGGCAGGGCTGAAAGTTCCAAGCTTCTAATCATGGCTTGGTCATTCTGGTGACCAGCCCCCATCCCAGAGCCCACTGAGGGTCACCTCACTGGAACAAAAGACATTATTATCACCCAGGAAATTACAACGAATTTAGGAGCTCTGTGTCAGGAACTGGGGTCAAGGGCCAAATATTAGAATAAAAGATGCTCCTAGTTCTCTCTGACTTAGGAAATTGCAAAGGTTTTAGGAGCTCTGTGCCAGGAAACAGAGTCGGAGACCAATATATCTGTATCTTTATCTCTATATTTCTATATTTACTTTGTATTATTTCATAGGCTCTCAGCCTCAAGATCAGGGAAATGATTGGGAATGGTGGGGACCGTGGCACCCTGGGGTACTCACTAGCCAGTTCCAGCTGGTCATTGTCATACAAGGAATGTGTGATTTCCCTATTTTTAAATTTTGGCTGAAATTCTGTAAGAACACTGGGTAGTCCAAACTAAATATGTCCGCAGGCCAGATCTAGCTTTCAGGCTACACGTTTGGAACCTGAGATGGGAAACAAGAATGGCTGGGAAGCACAGTTAGCCAGGCTTGTAAAGTAAGCTGTAGGTCACTGACCTCACTTCGCAATTGTTTCCTGAGAGACGAGCCAGAACCTCTCAGCATCCTGCGCACCGAAATTCATCTGAGTTACTTCTTTTTCTTGAAGAATAGATCACGCATACTATGAAAAGCAATGTGTGCAGTTTTCATCATCCCCTGGTTTTAGCAGACAGAAAGGAACTGTATTCTCTCCTTTTGTCCAGGAAGAAAAAGATTCAGAGAACAGTTTTCCTTGGTCCAAATTAGAATTTCTAATTTGGAAGTAGCCAGGTGATGATGGGTGGATTGTATTCACTGGTGCTTTTTCCCCTTGCATCTGGAGGAGACAGGGCAAAAGTAGAAGAGTGCCTACCTGGTGAAAGAAAATGATGGGATGAAAATGGAAGAGTTATTCAGACGAGATCGGGCGCGTTCAGGGTGGTATGGCCGTAGACAAGAGTTATTCAATCATAGGATATTTGCAAATATCCACGAGGCTGGTATCATGTAGTCAAAACATCTGGATGAGTCACTGAAACTGTTAGCCTCTGGATATCTGCCTGGCAGATGAGTACCAGGAGGGTGTTCTTTCCCCTTACAGATTCAATGCCTTTCCCTTCCTTTCTTGATTCTTTTGCCCAACAGAGGAATCCAGAGTCACTCAATTTAGAATTCCTGTACTATCAATAAGTCACCCATGATGGCTAGTCTATCCCTATCATAGCCCCAGGGTTCCAGACCATTCTTACTGGTCCTCTATATATATTTTTAAGATTTTATTTATTTATTTGACAGAGAGAGAGAGCACAAGCAGGGGGAACAGCAGAGGGAGAAGGAGAAGCAGGCTCCCCGCTGAGCAGGGAGCCCGATGTGGGGCTCGATCCCAGGACCCCGGGATCATGACCTGAGCCAAAGGCAGATGCTTAACTGACTGAGCTACCCAGGCGCCCACTGGTCCTCTATATTAAGTAACATCCTAGGGGCTCGGGGAGTGCACGTGTAACACTCATGCTGTCGAATGGTAACTGAATAGGTTACACACTGAGGAAGCTGGCACCTTGCTTGCAATGGCCCTATCAATGAACAATGTCCAAGGTTACATTAGAAAGATAATCCAGGTTAAATAATGAAGAGGGAAGTGGATATGAGTAAACACAACCAACGTCTGACTTAGCAAGCAGGAAAAGACAACTTAATTATTCTCAAATGCATAAAAATAATGCTAATGGGTACATCAAACTAGGCCAACAAAACATGTGATCTGACAGTGTTTTAATTAATGGATACAATTTTTAATTAGACTGTCAATTATCTGTAGGCAAATGAGTGTGGGGAAATTACTTGTTTTCTTTAGTCTCCTAAATTTGTATTCTTGGAGTCATATTTGAGTCATCCCTATCTCTAAAAATATCAAGATTCCAAAGCCTGCTTGTTGTTACCTTCTTAGGCTTTTCAAATCTACCCTTCCCTCATTCTCTCAGCTAACATCCTAGTGCAGTGCTCCCCAAATTTCAATTATACTGACAAATCTTCTGGGGATTTTGTTAAAATATATATTCTAGTGCAGATCCTGTTGGTCCAGAGGCCACACTTTGAGTAGCAAGGCCCTAGCCTATGCTCTCCTCCCTATCCTACCCTAAATTCTAACCACCCGACACTCTACCCTCTACCCGCAAACCTTACTGGCCCTGCAGGTAAGCATCTCTCTCCCAGGCCCTCCTGTATCTCATTGGCAGAGAAATGTTTCTTCAGTACAGTGGTGGTTTCAAAAAAGGGATCAACCAACCTCCCTGAAACAGAAAGCGATGCAGAGCACTCCAACAGCTTCGGGAGAAGTATTGACTAGTTGACGCTTCTGGAACAGCTCCACTGAGCAGGTAAACATGCAAGCTCCTCCTAATCTCCCCGTTGTCTGTGCAGTCTTTTTCTAGTTGTGATCTCTGCTGCAGTATCACAACCAGTCCTAAAGTGTGCTCTGCTGCCACTTTAAAACCCTTACCTGAGGGGCGCCTGGGTGGCTCAGTCGGTTGGGCGGCTGCCTTCGGCTCAGGTCATGATCCCAGGGTCCTGGGATCGAGCCCCGCATCGGGCTCCCTGCTCCGCAGGAAGCCTGCTTCTCCCTCTCCCACTCCACTTGCTTGTGTTCCCTCTCTCGCTGTGTCTCTCTCTGTCAAATAAATAAAATCTTTTAAAAAAACAAACAAAAAAAAACAATAAAACCCTTACCTGAGAGGGGCCCAAAGCTCCCCATCCATTATTTTTCAGTTTTACTTAGCAAAAAAAGGAAGTAGTGATTGAGATTCTAAAGTACGTTATGGGAATCAGATTCAAGTATCTGATCTTAAGGCAATACACTCCAGCCCCAAAGCCCAGTATAATTTACATAGAAGACATCTGAGTTTCCTTTTCAACTCCAACATCCATTATGATGAGCATCATCTTATTTCTAGTGTCTTAGGAGCTGTTTCCCCAGTGACTGGGCCCAGATAAAAATCTGTCAGACACACTACATTCTCCCACTAAGTTCTGCTTTCCATTTGGTGGGGCGGGAGGAGGCAGGGCACATTTCATGGTCATAGCCAAATGGTAGACACAACAAATGATCTCATCCTTCCTGAGCCAGCTTTGCCATCATGGAAGTATTTTGTGATCCAGGTGAGACCTACCTTTCCATATACAGAAAATGGTTCGTCCACATATAAAAAATGGCCGTAACAATTATTTAACCATAAAATCTCCATAACATATCTAAAACATACATTAACAAACATTAATTAGGGCCAATTTATCTACCAGACACAACAGACACAATGTCTAAGGCCCATGATACTTTTAGGGGACTGTGAAAATGTTTTAATTTTAATTTCTTTTAAAATAGGAAGAAAAAATAACTACAATAATATGAATGTAATAATAAATTCAGTCTGGACTACATTAATCTTCATACTAATGTAGTCATAAAATATATGTTTTTATATTTTTTATAAAGGAAGGGACCCACAAAGACAACAGTGCCAAGGGCCCATGAAAGTCACATTGTAGTCCTGACTGTAATAAGGCGGTCATTCTCTCTGAATTTATCCAAAGCCCTGTGGCTGACTGTCAAGGTCTTCCAAACCTGTCTGGGTCTCACTCCACACGGACAGATTATTACTAACTTTCTTCTGCGTGGACCCTCCGTGCTAGCCAACCTGGTCCTTTCCCAAGTATTATTTGGGTGAGAGCCCCAGGTCAAATGTTCTTTTGGTAATGCATCTTTATTCATCTCTTCTTCCATATCTGGAAAGCTCTCCACGCTACTAGTCTAGAACCTACCCATTTTAATCCCAGCATTTGTCATGAACCTTCCCTGACTGCCACCACCTGCATTGATCTAGGTTCTAACCAACAGCACAGTGAATTTACCGTACATACTAGAATAACAGGCAACCCCAGATGGGAAGCAAGCACTCATTTTCCCGATGGGAAACTGCCCCCACCAGAGGAAAAAGAGATTTGGCCAATTTAAGTTCATAAGCTTTTGGTGATGTAGAGGAAATAGTCAAATGTCTATTTAACCATGTTTAAAGTATTCATTTAAACACACAGAAGTTTTTAAAACAGCTTTTTATGTAAAATCGTATCTTGATTTGGAAATACTCTCTTTTGGTCTTATCTCACATTTCATGAGACAGTTTTATTTAGAATTTCATTGCAACTGAAGTTCTTAGTCATCACTCGGGCTACATTTTGAGTCATTAATTGCAGTGTCCAGATGATATCATCTTGACTTCCAGCTAAGTCTTTATTTCCAAATAAGTCCTTTTTGAGATCTTTTATGGGGCTATTGCTAGAAAATATATCCCAAGCTACAGGTAGCTATTCACATAATAGTAGGACTGCTTGCTTACATTTGCAATTTCCTCAATATAATCACTGAGTTGCTTTTAAAAAAAACGATCTTATTTTAAACTAGCTTCTTTATAATAAACCGCCAACATTTACAACTGAGAGGAATAATTATTACATCTTTATTAAATTTCTGCATTTTAAAATAGCTTCACCAATTGATATCTGTAAATTTCAAGCTAGTATTGATTGAAGTGGTTCCAGGTTAATATATTGTTCCCCATTAATACTTGCTATTCAGAATAAAATCTCTATACCCATGACAGAGACGTACAAGGGTTAGAATTTAAGACCACTCACTTACCCCCTGGTTGAAACGTAGTTTGGGGAATAAAATTTGGTCTTTTGAGCCTGTATATAGGTCTTAACATCTAACTGTTTGGCATGATTTGCTAACTGTTTCAGATGTGTCAATCTTTTTCTTCCACCCTCAAATAGATTGTTTTTATTTTCTACTTTTTGTGATGGAAATTCTTAAACATATACAAACATAGAGACACTGTCTTAATAAATCAGACATACTATAACCCATCTTCAACAATAATCAATATACGCCCAAACTTACTTCACCTATAACCACACCCAGTCCCCCCCACCCTGATTATTTTAAGGCAAATTCCAGACATTATATCACTTCATCTGTTAATATCTCAATGCTCCCCCAACACAACAACATTTCTAAACTTGAAAAAAATTAACAATAATCCCTTAATATAACCAAACATCCAGTGTTCACATTTTTATTTTACATACTGTTTTTACATTTTGTTTATTTCACTCTGGATCAAAGTAATGTCCATACATTGTGATTGTTTGATTTGTTTCATCTCTTAACCTATAGATTCTTCTAACATCCCCCTTTTATTTTTTCTTCTTGCAATTCTCTGTAGAAGTAACTTGAGTTGTTTGACTTGAACTTTCCCACAGTCTGAATTTTGTTACTGCATCCCTGTGGTGTTATTAAACACATTTCTCTATGCCTTGTATTTCCCGTAAATGTGTAGTCAGTTCAGGAGACTTAATCAGGTTTAGCCTCAATTATTGTTACTTTGGCAAAACTACACCATAGGTGGTACTGTGCATTTCTCCTGGGAGGTATGTAATGTCTGGTTTTCTCTTTTTTTGTGATGTTATCAACCCTTAATGATCATTAATCGTCTAGTAATTCAGATGGTAGTATTTTAACTCTATTACTCATTCTTTTTTTTTTTTTAAGATTTATTTATTTATTTGAGAGAGAGCGCGCGCGCGCAAGCAGGGGGGTGGATAGAGGGAGAAGGAGAGAAGCAGACTTACCTCACCACTGAGTGCAGAGCCCAATGGGGCTCCATCTCAGAACCCTGGGATCATGACCTGATACGAAACCAAGAGTCAGACGCTCAGCCGACTGAGCCAAGCAGGTGCCCGTATCACTCATTCTTTATTTATTAGCTGCAACTTTTCAATAAAGAGTAACTTCCCATATCAACTACTTGGTCATTTTTTTGCTTAGTAAAGGCAGGATAAACATTTGACTTTTTATTTGCCAGTTTAAAAAATAATGAAGTAGTTCTCTAGCAGCTCCAAAGGAATCCAGTTAGTTGAGTTGATGTTTTTTAAGTATTGTAATGACCTTGTGGATTTAAACATATCTGAGGGTTTTAACTTATTATTGATGCTTAATTTGCTACATCTTTGACTGGAGCTTTCGTATGACGTCTGTTTTTTTTTAAAACAACCCTAGTAGTCTTTAGAACTACCTTGCTTTATGGCATGACAAAATGCAGTAGGCTCATTTTGTATATGGAAGTGTACATTTTTCTGGTTAGAATTCGCAATTTTTCCAAGGCTTCACAGTCCGAGTGCTAGGGTATCCATTGGCAATGAGTTAATCACTAGGCCTTTTCAATGGACAGACCTAAGAAACATACATTTCTTTTAGGTCAATTTTATTGAGGTGTAATTAATATACAATAAAATTCACACGTTTTAAATATACAGCTGAAGACTTTTGACAAAGTTTACGTCTATGCAAGTATCACTCCAATCAAGATGTAGAAAATTTCCATCATTCTAAAAAATTCCTTTGTTGCTGTCTTCCCTCTTTCTCTCAGGCAATCACTGATCTGATTTATAGCACTATACATTGGTTTTGACTCTTATAGAAGTTCATATAAATGCAGGCAGGCAGTATGTACTCTTTTGAGTACATTCTCTTGTTCTGCATATTTTTGAGATTCATCCTTGATGTTGTGTATATCAATAATGCATTTATTTTTACTGCCAAGTAGTTCTCCAATGTATATCTGTACTGTAATTTGGTTATCTATTCACCCATTGATGGTTATGATGGTTATGTTTGATTTGTTTCCAGTGTGGGACTATTATGAATAAAGCTATGCATACAAATCTATTGCTGAGCATATATTTTTGTTTCTCTTTGATAAATACCTAGAAATACAATTGCTGAATCATTTGGTAAATGTATAAAGTTTAACTTCCTAAGAAACTGTTGAAATGCTTTCCAAAGTAGTGTTATCTAACACTCCCAATAAAAAAATTTATGAGCCATTCAGTTGCTCCTTATCTCGGCCAACATTTGATATTATCAGAAGTTTTCATTTTAGCTATTATACTCAGCATGAAGAAAATTTCACTGTGGTTTTAATTTTCATTTCTTTTATGAACACTTTAACGTGCTATTTGGCCACATATATGTTTGTGTCCATATGTGATGTGTCTGTTTAAGGTCTGTGATGCTTTTTTAAAAATTGATGAACTAATTTGTTAATTTTTTAATAATGTGCCAGTACTAGGAGTTACAGGGAATAGAAAAAAGTTAATTTATGTAAATCATTAGATTGCATCATTTCCCTACTTAAAACTGACCAATTTCTTATCACATTAGAATAAAAATCAGACAACAAACACCTGGAAAAAAGAAATCTATTTTTAAAATTACAATTGTTTTGACTTGACCATTTTTTAGTTGGGTGCTTGTCTCTTATGATTGAGTTGTGAAAGTTTTTTATATATTCTGAACACAAATCATTTGTCAGATACAAGTATTGTGAATATTTTCTCCCAGTCTGTGGCTTATTTTTTCATTTTTTTATTTTCTTAATGACACTTTGGAAAAGAAAGTTTCAATTTCAATGAATGTAAATTTATTATTTTTTTCTTTTATACATAATGCTTTTGTGTTCTATCTAAAAACATTTTCCCTATCTCAAGTTCACACAGATTTTTATCTTATGTTTTCTTCTAGAATTTGTATAGATTCATTCTCATGCTTCGATGTAGGATCCATTTTGAATAAATTTGTGTGTATGGTGTGATGTACAGAGAGACGGTAATTTTTTCCTTATGGATATCCAGTTATTCCAGCAGCATTTATTAAAGAGACTATCTTTGGGCACCTGGGTGGCTCAGTCATTAAGCGTCTGCCTTCGGCTCAGGTCATGATCCCAGGGTCCTGGGATCGAGCCCCACATCGGGCTCCCTGCTCGGCGGGAAGCCTGCTTCTTCTCCCTCTCCCACTCCCCCTGCTTGTGTTCCTGCTCTCGCTATCTCTCTCTCTGTCAAATAAATAAATAAAATCTTAAAGAGACTATCTTTTCTGCCATTGAATTACATTAATCCTTTTATCAAAAATCAATCAACTATAGGAATTTCTATTTTGTTTCATTGATTTATTTGTCTTTACATATCTTTACACTGATAACTGAGGTTTCACAGTGGGTGTTGAAATCATTCTGAATAACTTCTCCATATCAGGGTTCAATTATATAGAACCATTTGAAGATTATATATAATTAAAAAGGGATTTATGACAGGGATTTGATTGTGTGCAATTGGGCTAACTGGTTAAACAATCTCTGTAAGACTAGATATCAGACACTGGAGCTTGGAGTCCATGGGACAGGTAGGCAGGAAAGGAAAATAGATGTAAAGCTGGAATCCATGAGTTTTAGTTGGAACTCTAAGTCAGTTTTACTACCTACAATCTTCATAGATGTGGCCCATGACTCAGAGAAGCCTCAGGAGGACCCAGGAGAAGGTGCAGGCCTGGCTGTTGCCCAAGCCAGCCATACAATCCAGCAGATAAACAACAGTGCCTGTGTGCTATGGAAGAACGCCTGCCCCAGCCTTCTGACACGCCTGAAGCTTCGCGTCCTCTCCAAGTCCTACATACAAAAAACTTCCCTTGAGGCCTTGGAAACATACAAAGAAGAAAATTCTGAGAAATGTAGTTCAGCCTAGCCAAGTTGACACATTACAAAGCCACCACATCATCCAACTTTGTTATCTTCCAAACTTTTTTGGTCTATTTTAGATCCTTTGCGTTTTCATGTAAATTTTAGAATAAGCTTGTCATTACCTTAAAAAACAAAACTGCTGGTTTTGGAATCACATCAACTTTATAGAACAATTTAGGGACACTGGACCTCCTTCTAATCCACAGATATGTCCTTCAATTTATTTAGATCTTCCTTAATTTTTCTCAACAATATTTAGTAGTTTTCAGTGTAAAGAGTTTCCACATCTTTCAAGAAATGTATCCCTATGTAATTTATGATCTGAAGCTATTGTAAAGCTTGTAAGTAATATAAAGTTCATTTTCTTTTTTTTTTTTTAAGATTTTATTTATTTATTTATTTATTTATTTATTTGACAGAGAGGGCGAGAGAACACAAGCAGGGGGAACGTTAGAGAGAGAGGGAGAAGCAGGCTCCCCGCCAAGCAGGCAATCCCAGGATGCTGGGATCGTGACCTGAGCCGAAGGCAGACACTTAACCATCTGAGCCACCCAGGCTCCCCTAAAGTTCATTTTCTAATTATTTGTTGCTAGCACATACATATCCAATCGACCTTGTATCCTAAGACATTGATAAATTCACATATTAATTCTTGTATATTTTTTTTTATAGCTTGCTTAGGATTTTCTCTGTCAAGTCATTTTGTCTGTGAATAGAGAATTTTATTTCTTCTTTTCCAAGTCTCCTTTCTTTTCTTTTCTTTCTTTCTTTCTTTCTTTCTTTTCTTTCTTTCAAGTAGGCTCCACACCCAAGTTGGGGCTCGAACTCAAGACCCTGAGATCAGGAGTCACACGCTCTACCGACTGAGCCAGATAGGCACCTCAAATTTTTTATTTCTTGCCTTATGTTTCTGGCTAGAACCTTCCATTCTATGTTGACTAGAAATGGTAAGAATGGATAGCTTTTGCCTTGCTTCCAATCTTAGAAGGAAAACATTTACTCTTTCATCATTAAGTATATTGTTAGCTGTAGGTTTTGTAAATAATCCAATTATTGGAGTTAGGGATTTGTCTTCAATTTTTAATTTGTTGACAGATTTTGTCACAAATGAGTATTTTTTTCAAGTTTTTTTTTTTAAAGATTTTATTTATTTATTTGAGAGGCAGAGAGAGAGAGAGCGAGAGCTCAGGAGCAGGGGGGAGGGGCAAAGGGAGAGAGAATCCCCACTGAGCAGGGAGCTGGATGCAAGGCTTGACCCCAGGACCTTGAGATCATGACCTGAGCCAAAGGCAGACATTTAACTGACTGAGCCACCCAGGTGCCCCTTCAATAGTTTTTATTCATCTCTAAAATGGTTATATGATTTTTCTCCTTTATTCTATTAATTTCATAAATTACATTGATTGATGCTTAGATATCAACTCAATCTTGCAATTTTGGGATAAATCCCACTTGATCATGATATAATATCCTTTTTACATATTGCTGGATTTTACTTGCTAATTTTTTAAAACGATTTTATTTATTTATTTGTCAGAGAGAGTGAGCGCACAAGCAGGGGGAGTGGCAGGCAGAGGGAGAAGCAGGCTCCCCACCAACCTTCCCCACTGAGCAAGGAGCCCCATAACGGAACTCCATCCCAGGACCCTGGGATCATGACATGAGCTGAAGGCAGATGCTTAACCAACTGAGCCACCCAGGCACCCCTACTTTCTAATTTTTTTTTAGCATTTTTACACGTATAGTGATTAGGGGGTCAGTAATTTTCTTATAATGTCTTTGTCAGATTTTGATAAGAGTTATATTGGTCTAAAAATGAGATAGATGCATTAATTTCTATCTTCTAAATGAATTTTTTTATCTTGCTATTATTTTTTCCATAAATGTTTGATAGAATTTACCCATGAAATCATTGGGTTTTGGAGCATTCTTTATGGGAAGATTTTAAAATGTTGTGTTTAATTAACACATACAGGGCTATTCAAATTTCCTTTTTTCTTCTTGTTCAGTTTTCGTAAGTTGAGCTTTTCAAGAAACTTGTCTATTTCAATTAAGTTATTAAATTTCTTGATGTAAAGTTTTTGCTAATATTCCCTTATTATCCTTTTGATGTTTGTAGGAACTATAAAGATAATTCCCTTTTTCATTCCTGATATTAATAATTTTTATTTTCTCTTTTTTTCTCACTAGGGGCTTATCAATTTTATTAATCTTTTCAAATAACCAACTTTAAGGTTTTAAAATTTTTGTTTTTTGTTTTCTTTTTTTCTTTTAAAAATTTTATTTATTTATCTGAGAGAGAGAGAGACCACGAGCTGGGGGGAGAGGCAGACTCCCCACTGAGCAGGGAGACTGATGCGGGACCTGATCCCAGGACCCTGGGACCATGACTTTACCCAAAGGCAGACGCTTAGCTAACTGAGCCACCCAGCACCCTTGTGTTTGTTTTCTTTCACTGATTTCTCTTCTTCGCTTAAACCTTTGCATTGAAGGGACCCTTGGGTGGCTCAGTTGGTTAAGCATCTGACTCTTGATTTCGCCTCAGGTCATGATCTCAGGGTCGTGAGACAGTCCTGGGTAGGGCTCTGCACTTAGTACAGAGTCTGCTTAAGATTCTCTCCCTCTCCATCTGTTCACATGTGTGTGCATGGGTGCCCCCTCTTTTCTCTCTCTCTCTAAAAAAAAAAAAAAAATCCCTAATACAAGGCCATGTGGCTAAAAAAAAAACCTTTGCATCAAAAACTACTAAACATTGGTGAGAAAAAAAAGAACTATCCAGGGCTGTAGACTTATAAAGAGCACCTTTCTTTCCTTCTTTTCTCTTTCTACATGTTTAATTAATTTTTTTCCTAGTTTACCAAGATGGAAATTTAATTAATTGATTTTAAACTTTCTTCCTTGGTAATATCGGCATTTAAAACTTCAGTCTCTAGGAACTGCTTTAGCTGCATCCTACAAATCTTGAGATATTGTTTTTAATTATCATTCAGTTGAAAATATTTTCTAATATTCCCTTGTCACTTTTTCTTTGATGCAAGAATTATTTAGAAATCTCTAATTTATGTACATTGGGGGATTTTCTAGAGATCTTATTATTGATTCTAATTTAATTCTGTTGTTGACAGAGAGCTTTATATACTCTATAACGTTTCATTCTTTTGAAATCTAATACACTTACTTTTTAGTCCAGCATATAATCTAGTCTCTTTAGGTGACCTTAGATATGATCTCTGTCACCTCAGTGAGGTGAGGACACCTCATTCTTCTTGGACTCTACCTTGTTGTACCGTGATCAGGACATTTTCCCTCAGCAGAGCTCGGACAACCATATGGCTTGCTTGGTGAACCTCCCTGTTTTTCAGGACTCTCAGGCTTACATGGCTTCTTATCTAATGCCAGAAAACATCTGCTTCTCATATTTTGTCCAGTTTTATGATTGTTTATGGTGGAAGGGTTAGTGTAGTTCCAGTTTCTCCCATCAGAGCCAGAAACAGAAATCTCTTTGTTTATTTACTTTGTTTTTGTTTCCTTTGCCTTTCTTTGTAGGTGTTACCTATGGGGCCTATTTCTCTGTTGCGTTTTAGTCTTTATTTATAGAATGATTTTTTCCTCATATTTCTAATTCTTTCCTATGTTAAGTCGCCATTATTTTTCTTTTTTTTTTAGAGGGGGTCAGGAGCAGAGGGAAAGGGAGAGAGAGAGAATCTTAAGCAGGCTTCACACCCAGTGCAGAGCCCAATGTGGGGTTTGAGCTCACAACCCTGGGATCCTGACCTGAGCTGAAATCAAGAGTTGGACACCCTACCGACTGAGCCACCCAGGCGCCCCGAGTCACCATTATTTTCAAATAGTCCTTTTCTCTAGTCACCTCATGGTTGAGATTTTCTGGTTTCCTCTTTCAGAACTTCTGTTATTTTCTTACTGTACTTTAGCTCATTTTTAAAAAAAACATTTTCTTTATTTATTCATGGGAAACAGAGAGAGAGAGAGAGGCAGAGGCAGAGGGAGAGGGAGAAGTGGGCTCCCTCATGGGGCTTGATCCCAGCACCTGGGATCACGACCTGAGCCAAAGGCAGATGCTTAACCGACTGAGCCACCCAGGCACCCTACTTTAGCTCATTTTTAAATATCAGTTTTCACCTATTTTGTGGCCATGTGTTCCTGGCATGATTCCATGGTCTATGAGGATATTATTCTGCTCCTTACTCTCTTTTTTTCTTTTAGTAATTTTCTATAGGATTCTACCGTGACTTTTTTCTGTTTGTAACTTTTTAAGTGAAATAAATGTCCTTTGTGTTTAGAAGAAGAAGGATGGCCAGAACAGCTTTCCTAATTTCAGGGCTCTAGAACCATCCTGTTGTTTTCACAGTGATAAGAAACTCTGTGTGTGTGTGTGTGTGTGTCCTCAAACTTTCTGAGACCTACTCATATCTGGGCTGCTTCCTTCCCTACTAATATCGGGACCTTATTTTTCCCTTTGCCCCCAGTGTCCTAGACCTGCTCAGCTTGGATTCAATGTCCAGCAGTTTCACTTAACTGCAAGGCTTTGCCTTGGAAGGGAGCTCCTGTCTGTTAGTTTTGAGGGTTTTCAGGGCCCCAGGTGGCTCCCGGGGCTGTCAAGATCTCTTGCTTCACCATCTCCCTGCATGCACACCCACAGTGGATCTTGCAGGACCGCCTTCCAGTTGCGGCCGCTGTTCTCAGACTGACCCACTGTGCTTCCTTGTGAGTGCATGTTTGTTTGTTTTTAAGATTTTTAAGATTTTATTTATTTATTTGCCAGAGAGAGAGCACACAAGCAGGGGGAGAAGCAGGCTCCCCGCTGAGCAAGGAGCCCGATGTGGGTCTCGATCCCAGGACCCTGGGATCATGACCTGAGCCAAAGGCAGACACTTAACTGACTGAGCCACCCAGGCATCCCATGTTTGTGATTTAGGGGTTGTCTGAAGCCCAGTTCCCTTACCTCTGCTTCATCCCATGCAGTTCCTTATCCCACTTGGGTAGTTTGTCTTCATCCACATGTGCTTGGGTCTTGTGAGGGTACTTGCCATGCGGTTTTATTGTAGATGTTGCCTCTCTGTGTTTGGTTATGGTAGTCTAACTGCTCTGTTTACCTGAGAGATTCAGGGAAATTCATAAACCATGCTGCTCCCTCCATCTACCCAGAATTCTCTGCCTCCATCTAGATTCTGAGCAGGAAACGGGTTATATATTTCTTTCATAACCACCATGCCATTTTGCTACATGCCATTCACAGAGGAGATCATCAATACTTGCTGACTGATGAAAGTTTATGTATTTAAAAAAAAGAAAGAAAGAAAGAAAAAAAAGTTTATTTATTAGTCTTCCATTGTTATGTAACAAATTATCATGAACTTAGTGGCTTAACATCACACGTATTATAATCTTAGACATTTGGGCCTAGTTTGACTGGGTTCTCTTTTTCAGGGTCTTTACCACACTGCAATTCATGTGTCAGCCAGGGCAGTGAGCTCTTGAGAGGCTTGAGTGGGAAAAGATCCCCTGCCAAGCGCCCTCAAGTTGTTGGCCGAGTTCATTTGTAGGCCTGAGGTCCCCGTTTCCTCCCTGACTGTCAGGCAGAGCTGTGCTCAGCTCCTAGAGGCCACCCCCACTGCCTTTCCACATAGCTCTCTCCATCCTGGGGGCTTAGTAAAGCCAGCAATAGAGAGACAGTCCCCGATGTATGCTGGCAAGGCTGACAATATACGTATCAAAGCATAGTCACAGAAGTGACTTCACATCAACTGTGTCATAGCCCTATTGGCTAGAAGCAAGTCATACATTTCTCCCAAACTCAGGGAGAGATGATTGCACAGGGTATAAACATGGAGCCACACGAAGGTCTGTCTACCACAGTTTATATCTGCCTTAAAACCTGGTTTATCCTCTTTGTTTCTTAAGACGAACAGCTTTATATTAATAGACTGTCAATGGCGAGTTTAACTCAATTCCAGGGCAAATGGCTATAAATTCAAATATAATAATGGATTATCCAGTTCAAATATAAAAATCTGACATCAGGAACTTGAAAATCCTACTACAACTAAACCTTTTTTTTCTTTTTCTTTTTTTTTAAGTAGTCTCCAATGCAGAGCTTGAACCCATGACCCTGAAATCAAGACCTGAGCTGAGATCAAGAGTCAGTTGCTTAACCGACTGAAACACCTAGCTATTTTTAATGCTCTAATTCCCTGTCCTTCACTGCAAAATTTCCTCTGGGCGTAAGTATTTCTACTATTCCCAATCTCACAGAGAAAGTATAAAAAGAGCCTTGTTAGTGTCCTTAGGGAAAATAAGATTTCATATACGTCTAATGCATTTTTACCTTATTTTATGGCACCTGTGCTTGTACATACTTCTGGAGTCCTTCAGAGAGCTCATGTTTAAGAATGACATAGCACCAAAAGCGATTGTTTCAATACTCCAATAAACCAGACTACCCAAGTAACCATGTGGAGGAAAATCAAAAGACATGTGTATTTTAGAAACTACAATTTTTGGTGCAGATGATGAAGGAAATAATCTTATCCCCCATGCCAGACCATTGTAAGACTTCCATGAACGAATTCATTATCCGAACACAAAGTGGCACTGTTCCTTATGTCTACTTTTGTTCTAATAAATAAGAGTATCCATCATTTTCATCTCTGTCTCCTCACATGCTCATTCTGTCTTCTCTGTTCTTGATCTCATCATTTTTTACTGAGCATGAAAAGGGTAGGAAAAACTGCCTCTATCTGATGAAGATACACGATCATTTTTTAGTAAGGTTGTATATGCTTGGAAGCATTCAGCTATGGACGTGAGGGATTCTTCTCATCTGCTTCAGTGCATCTGAAACACTGAACAGCTCCTCGCCTGATGGATGGCACATGAACGCTGTTTGCTATGGTGAAGCCCTTTCCTCCTGGCAACAAGGTTGGGGGGGCGAGTAGGAGGCTCAGGAATACAACACACAATGTGTGGGTACAAACTGTGCAGGGCAGTCTGCCCTGTGAATTTCTGATTCCCCTCCTCGTGGGAACAGCAGTAATAATAACCAGAGTTAACACTGATTGAATGATGAATACCACGAATGATATACAAAATACTTAGTAACAGAAACAGTGTAAGTATCAACCAGTCAGCATGAATGCTGGTTATCACAGCATCCATTCTGATGAATCCATGCCCTCCCCATTCCAGTTGTTAAGCGTGTTGACGACTGGCTATTTGGACGTTTGAGGACTGCCAATGGAAACCCTGCTTCACCTTATGTCGGGCACTGTGCCAAGCACCTTAAGGACCTTTGTTCATTGACTCCTCCCAGCAACCCTGCAAGATGGACACTCTTGTTATTCTAATTTGACAAATGGGAAAACTGAAGCTTAAAGAGATTGAATGACTCATTCCATATCACACAGCCAAGAGGCAGGGGGACTGAACTTGTACCCTGCTCTGCTGACCCAGGAGTCTGAGCTGTTAAGTTCCACTTTCTACTAACTCTTAGGAAGCCACATCCTACAGCTTTTTTCTGTCCTTACAAGGAATGTACACTTTATGAACATGAAAGCTGAACTTTATTACCCTGGCCTTAGTGACAAGCCCTTGGCCAATCCATTAATAAAAGCAATGCGAACAGCATAATGAAAATGACAGAATGAAGAATAAGCCCCAAGACTAAGCCTATGCTCCAGAAATAATTCTGGAGTTGACCCAAGGTTCTTCCTTAAAGGACCATGGAAGCCCAAAGTCCAGACTGGCCTTCCAGCCTGCGGGGGCATTTTTCAGGTAATCGTCACAGATCCTAACTCCACATTCCTCTAGCAATTAAAAGAACTCTGTCTGGTTGTGGCTTTTGAAGCTGGGTTGATTTAGAGCAAAACAAACAACTGGATTCCAGAGATGGGCCACGTTGATCTTATGTCATTGTCTTTCTTGACTACATGGCTGGCTGGTTGGTTGACTTTTTTTCAACCTCAGCCAGCAGCACCCCACATCATCACTTTCTGTGAGCCATTCTTGATCGGATCACATTACATTTTCAGAAAACTGGTTTTTCAGCTGTGACACACAACACTAATGAAATCCTCATGCTCAGCACACTGTCGTGAGCTGTCTTCACGTTATGTGCTCAGATGTCACCCTCATCTCTTTCTTTCCCATTCAAGAATGCATTATGGAAATGCAAAAAGTGAGAGTAATGTTAGAAGAGGTATCCATTTGGACAACTTTCTTAAAATCTCTGGGCCTCAGTTTCCACATCTGTAAAATGTAATTGGAAATATATGTTTTGGGTGTGGGTGAGGTCAAGGCATGGAAGAAGGTATGACTGGTCAGAGCAAATCTTTATCTCAACTTTTCCACAACACTCACAGACAGACAAGATCAGATTCTTGAATTGCAAAGAGTGAGTGACTTACAATAAAATACCAGCATTTGTATCATCAATGTCATTATTACTATTATTATAACTATTATCAACAATGACAATGATGAAGTAACGGGGGCTATGTATTGAATGTTTATTACACGCCAAGCATGGTGCAAAATGAGATGTATCTCATATCTCATTCATTTCTCAAAACAACCTTATGAAATTAAACTTTATGTGGGTATGTTTCACCACTGCTCTGGCCTAGAGGAATAGATCAGTGGGGCCTGGGATAGAGGAACCAGATCTAGAGGGTCCATGTAGAGACTCAGAGTCCTCCAGGGTCCTCCAGACAGCATGAGCATCCTCTGTTGCTGGCACCAAGAGGCTGTGTGGGTCCTTAATGCCACGGAGCCTCCAGCCCCGTTCCAGCAAGACATACTGCCTGTGCTGAGTAGCTGCACGAGCCAGCCAGGAAAGACAGCCCAGCCTCAGGGCCAGCAAGGAGGCTACTGCTCAATCATCATGCAGCAGAAGTGAAGCCTAGCTGGCCCCAGCGTAGGCAGTGCTGCTGGGATGTATTCCACATGAACCGTAACACTCATGAGCTCCCCCATGATTGATGGAGGTTGGGGTCGTAGACACCAGGAGGATTAGGAGAGGTGTGGGCACATCTGATGGGCCCGCACATCTTCCTTAGAGCAGGGCGGTGGTAACATATACCCACATTCACTCCTAGGGTTGTTTTGAGGAATGGATGAGCTATGAGATGTAGGCTATTGTGCACAGTCCCTGGGACATCATAATCAGTACCACAAACAACAAATACCAACTGCTATTCTTAGTAAGTAATAATAACATAACAATAATGTAAACAGCATGCAAACGTTCTTACTTTATTAGTAGTAACACACGGCCAACTCTCCTCACAGATGACCATGACAAGACCACGTCACCATGTCTCGTCTAAGAAGCCCTGCTCCAGTCAACACAGGGCACATGTGACTTCAGAATCCGAGTGGATTTTTCTGGCCTGGGTAATGGTCGGTCTTGGACGGCATGACCGGGTGCTGTCTCAGAGGAGTCGCTCCTGTCTCTAGCAACAGCCAGCTGGGGACACACTGATCAACTGGCTCTGGGAAAAGCAGCCAAGGGTGCCTGGGTGGCTCAGTCGGTTAAGCGTCTGCCTTCAGCTCAGGTCATGATCCCAGGGTCCTGGGATCGAGCTCCGCGTTGGGCGTCGGGCTTCCTGCTCCGAGGGAAGCCTGCTTCTCCCTCTGCCTGCAGCTCCCCCTGCTTGTGCTCTCTCTCTCTCTGTCAAATAAATAAATAAAATCTTAAAAAGAAAAAAAAAAGGAAAAGCAGCCAAACACCATCCAACACAGCCATGAAACATTCTATCTCATCAATGCCCAGCCCTGATAGTGACAGTGCCATGTTGGTTCTGAATGTTCATGCTTTCAAGGTCATTCCAGCCAGAATAAAACTTTTCAAATCAGCAGTACCTCACGGTTTTTGTTCTGTTTTGTTGTTTTGTTTTGTTTTCAGTGTGTCCAGACCTCTTGATAATACATGACCACTTTACTTTTCTTTCCACAATCATGTTAAATCATGCAGAGATTGAATTCATTTACTCACATTTTCAGGCCATGGTGAACTTGTTTCCTTACCCTAGGTGTGGAGTCTTTGGGTCCTGGAGCTAGGGAAGAGCTGCGAGCCCATTAATCTGGTGCCATCTAGAACTGTTGGCAAAGATGGGGATGTTATATATCTGTACTGTCTAGTGCGGTAACCCCTAGACCCGGGAGACTCTTGAGCCCTTCCAATGTGGCTGGTGTGAGTGAGAAATGAATTCTCAATCTTATTTAATTGTAATTAATTTTTTAAAATTTATTTGTCAGAGAGAGAGAGAACACAAGCAGGGGGAGCAGCAGGCAGAGGGAGAAGCAGGCTCCCCACTGAGCAAGGAGCACAATGCAAGACTCAAACCCAGGACCCTGGATTCATGACCTGAGCCGAAGGCAGACACCCAACGAACTGAGCCACCCAGGGATCTGTAATTGTAATTAATTTAAATGTAAATAGCCCTATGTGGCTAGTGCTACTTATTGGGTAGTGAAGATCTAGCCCAATCCCTTCATTTCACCAAGTCCCAGAATCGTATCGGTGACCTGCCCAGGACCTCACAGCTGGGTAGAAGCACAGCAAAGCACAGAAAACATTGGTCACTGCCTTAGTCCATTCAGGTTGCTATCAGAAAATACCATACACTGGGTGGCCTATAAACAACAGAAATTGATTTCTCACTGTTCTGGAGTCTGGAAAAATCTGACGCCGGCATGGTTGGGCTCTGGGGAAGACCGGCTTCCTGGTTCATAGACAGCAGCTTATTCACTGTGTTCTCACATGGAAGAAGCCAGGAGCCCTCTGGGGTCTCTTTTACAAAAGCACTCATCCCATTTATAATCCCGTAGAGGGCCCCACCTCTATGACCTAATCATCTCCCAAAGACCCCACTTCCTAATACCATCACGCTGAGGACTAGGTGTCAACATATGAATGCAGGAGGAGGGTGCAAACATTCAGTCAATAGCAACTGCCATCTCAGTGTTTTCTCCAGCACATCATGTTCCACTTATTCATCCCCAGGCAGAAATATCATTCCACCTACGCACTTAAGTTATTGGGAGGGAGGAAAAGAAAGAGGGGAGATGGGCAGATGCAAACTGTTTTTGTTGTCTCAGTACACAATCATGCAAACTCTGAGGAGAGAGGAAGAATAAAAAACAGAGTTAGCATCCAAAAAATAGAGTTAGTATCCAAAATATTTAAAGAACTGATACAACTCACCCCCCCTAAATAATCCAATTAAAAAATGGGCAGAAGACATGCACAGACATTTCTCCAAAGACATCCAGATGGCCAACAGACACATGAAAAGAAGCTCCACATCACTCATCATCAGGGAAATGTAAATCAAAACTATAATAAGATATCACCTCACACCTGTCAGAATGGTTACAATGAACAACACAAGACACAACAAGCGTTGGAGAGGATGTGGAGAAAAAGGAACCCTAGTGCACTGTTGGTGGGAATGCAGACTGATACAGCCACTGTGGAAAACAGTATGGAGGTTCCTCACAAAGTTAACACTAAAACTACCCTATGATCCAGCAATCACACTACTGGGCATTTACCCAAAAAATACAAAAACACTAATTCAAAGGGATACATGCACCCCTATGTTTATTGCAGCATTATTTACAATAGCCAAACTATGGAAGCAGCCCAAGTGTCCATCAATAGATGAATGGATAAAGAAAATGTGGTGCACATATATACAATGGAATATCATTCAGCCATAAAAAAAGAATGAAATCCTGCCATTTGCAACAACATGGATGGATCTAGAGAGTATAATGTTGAGCAAAATAAATCAGTCAGAGAAAGACAAATACCATATGATCTCACTTATATATGGAATTTAAGAAACAAAACAAATGAGCAAAGGAGAAAAAAAGAGAGACAAACCAAGAAACAGACTCTTAAGTATAGAGAACAAACTGATGGTTACCAGAGGGGAGGTGGTTGGAGGGATGGGGGAAATAGGGGATGGCGATCAAAGAGTACACTTATCATGATGAAAAATAAAATAAAATGATAAAGTATCAAACACCTAGTAATCTAATAAAAGATTTATAAGACCTCCGCAATGAAAACCACAACACATTGTGGATGGGAAGTAATTAAAACCTAAATAAGTGGAGGGACAGACTATGTTTATGGACTAAATAACTCAGTTTAATAAAGATGTCAATTCTCTGCTAAAAACAAAACAAAACAAAAAAGAAAGCCCACACACACCCACTCTGTTTGAAATACTAAGAAAGACATAGAGGAGTCAAAGAGATGGGAGCTAGAGATGGGGTGGTGAAGTGTCTTTTGTGATTAGCACACTGTAATTAAACAACGACAATTCACATTGGCTTTTTACCTTTTTTACAGTTCTCTTTTTATAGGATAAACCCATACAGTGAAACATGAAGCAGCTGTTGAGGACCCACCGTGTAGAAGGCCCAGTGTTAAATGCTATAGGGGGTTTCAAAAAAGCGTAAAATAGAGTCCCTCCCATCAGAGAATAGGGCATCTGGTTGTGAAGACATGCCATCGTAGTGGAGGAAAGATAATTTTCCCTCTACGTTCCTGAGCTCTTAGTGGATACGCCCATAATAAAAGACGGATTAACAAGAGAAAAACAATCCAAAGTTTGTTAATATGTGTGCCTTATGTATACATGTGGATATCTCCAGGAAAACTGAGTAACTCCCCGGGTGGCTTCATTAAAACTCAGATTAAAGCAGCTTAGTAGGGAAGGGGAGGAGGACATAGGCCTTTCAGGGGAGAGTCAATGATTTTTAGACAAGATGAATGGGCCCTGAGAACAGATGGGAGATAGGACAGTTTCTGACTGTGTGGAGTCAACATCAACATCTAGTCTCTTCCTCTGAAACAAGATTCAGCCCTACCTGGGGATGACACTGCCGCAGAGGGGATCTATGCCAACTGGGTTCCTCTCAGGGAATGTGTCTTAGGCTGATGAGGGGAGTTCAGAGAAAGCCTCTCCCTGCATTTGCTATTTTTCAAGTGTCTACAGTTCAAAATAACCAATATTTCAAAGGGTGGCGTGTTCTGCTACCCCTCATCACTGAAGAGGGGGGAAAAAGCAAGAAAATCATATCAGATCCTACATAATTGCCATACGTCTTCTGGAGAGTGGCCTCTGGGCAGGCCAGAGAGCCGGCGACTGATGGATGATCCCTGCTTCGGAGAGTGCACTCCACCCTTGTGCTTCCTTCATAAGTGTCTCTCATTTCCGTTTAAGGATATAAGCAGCGTCCTGTCTTCACCTATGACTTGCTCAGGGAAGCCAGGAGTCCACGGCCAGGAAGGGGGCACGGCATAGCAGATGTGGTCCGCTCAGCTGTGCCGCCCTCTGCAAGTACCTTTGCCTCTTGGGACCCCATTTTCCCAGCTGTCGGAAAATCACTGCAACTGGACAGGTCGTTACCAGGATTTACCAGCCCATACACTGATTCACTCACACCGCATCCCATTTCCACCTGCAGGCTGTGAGCTCCACCAATATTTGAGACTTGCTGCTGCCCGCTTACCCCAACATCTGTTCTGCAATTCTTTGGGTATTGAATTCTGACTCTGGTATCGGGTCCTCGTTTGTCTCCTGCCAGCTCAAGCTTGGCTTATTTTTCTGGCTTTTCCTTCCCTCATGAAGGAAAGACAGATCGGGGGCAGGATAACATGACAAAATGAGTGTTAGTGACACAGTCTTGGCACAAAGTCAGCATTTAATAAGAAGAATCGGAAGCGGAATTTCTGCTTTCGTTTATGAAGCTCTTATTATGCGCCAGCGTTGGTCTAAGTGATTTACGTGTATTAACTCATTTAAGTTTCCGGAGGCAAGATTCAAGTGCAAGGATGTATTAGGAGCGGTGCTCCCTTAGCCCATAGAGGAGTAGGGGCAGCAGGACGGAAAAGAAGGGTAGGTGCCATTTCTGGAACAATCCTGCCGGCCTGATCCCACGCGGGAGCACTGCAGCGTGAATTACGCCTCAGGACTTGATTGCTGCGCTTTCTTGCATAGTGAGACTAAAGACCGGGGGTGAAGAGAACCCCGAGGCATCCCAGTTCTGTGCCCCTGCAGGTGAGCAGCTCCAGGAGGCTGAGGAAGTCCACCAAAGAGACTTGCAGGTGTTAACGGGCAGGTGAAAGCAAAGGTAGAGAGAAGCCAGAAAAGGGATGCAGAAAATGCTAAAGGGCTGCTGGGAGGTCCGGCAGCACGCCCTCGATGTCTCCCGCAAGCCTTACAACAACAAAATCCATTTAACAGACGAGGCACCGGAGGTTAAGTAATTTGCTCCCATCACATAGCTAGTAAGTGGAAAATAAGGATTTAAATCTAGACAGGCCATCTCTCAAGTAAATCTGTGCCCTTCGCCCTGGTGCCGTATCAGCCCGACCTCCTAAAGATTTTCAGAGCTGATGCCGATGCGTCCCTCTGGGCTGCAGACATCTGGAAACACACTGAAGCGAACCAAATTGTTCCTTCATGGAGGAGGTCCTTTGTCATCCTGACTTGTCTCAGCCTCCACCACCATAATGTAATCAGGCCGCTTTTCATCTCTATCGGCTCCTGATTCCTGCTATTTTCTCCTCACAGCACTCCGGATCTTGCTGCCGGTCACAGCGCCGTCCGCCCCCCGCCGTGGGTGCTGGGCTTGGGCACCAGGTGCAGGCTCCCGAGACCCCGGCTTGGCATCTGAAATAAACTCCATTTGTTTGAACATTTCAAGAGACCTTGCTTTCCCTTCAACATGTTAAATTACTCTTTCCTGGAAAGAGTTTGACCACAATTTTTTTTTTCTACAAAAATAATGTTAAAGTATTTCCTGTTGGTTTAAGCGATTAGAGAAAGTATGGACTTTATCATGTGCTTTGGTGTCACGCAGCGGCCGAGAAGCAGTTGACATTTGAGTTCATAACCTCTGGCCACGGGGGCGAATGAACAGACTATGAACTTCCGTGGCATAATGGATGGGATGATGACAAAACAGCATTTAATGTATTGATAAAATGTTCCAGATTAAATAGGTATTATTTTTACATGTGGCTGGTTACTTTTTATAACCAGAAAAACAACAATAAATATGATAAAGCAGTGATCCTGGTCGTTACCTCCGCTCTCGAGCAGGGTTTCTTAAGCTTGGCATTCTGGACCTTTCTTTTCGTGAAGGGCTGTCCTGGGTAGTGTAAGATGTTTCTCACTGCTACTGGCAACAGTATTCACACCTCCAAGTTGTGATAAGCAAAAATATCTCCAGACAGCGCTACTCGTCCTCTGGGAAACAAAACTGCCCCCGGTTGACAACCACCGTGCAGAGGACAGTAACAGGGAAGGCGCGTCCCATGGTGCGTTCTCTGGGCTCACACCCACCAACCTCTCCGCTGGTCTCCCTTCTTGGTTTCTGTTTTACTGGTATTTCCGACATTGTCCAATTTCGGTTCCGTCTGGCAATCTCTCACTACTATCATCTTTTAGATGTCCACACCGTTTCAAGTTTTGGACAACCGGGGTTGTCCCCATAGCCACTGTGTCTGGAGCTTGAGCCTTCCTTTCTTGCAAGTGGGATGCAGGGGAAGAAGAGACTGACAGTAGGGAGACAAGAGGCTGTCTGTGACCCATCTGCACATTTTCAGCACTTCCCTTTAGTAACTTTGTTTCAACCTTATGATGCATAAAATAACAGGAAAAAAAATGAAGTGAGGGGAATTGAGAGTGCCCTGTTTTGACGTGTCAGAGAGCACTGGTAATGGAAAAAAAATCCAGGTTTCCTAGGATCTAGGGATGAGACTTTTTCATTTTTAAAAATATGATCATTCTAGTCAGAAAAGTTTTAGTAATTCTGATCAAGATATTCACATCCGGGACACCTGGGTGGCCCAGTCGGTTAAGCGTCTGCCTTCGGCTCAGGTCATGATCCCAGGGTCCTGGGTTTGATTCCCACATCAGGCTCCTTGCTTGGCAGGGAACCCGCTTCTCCCCCTGCCTGCCACTTCCCCTGCTTGTGTGCTCTCTCTCTCTCTCTTTCTCTGATAAATAAATAAAAATCTTAAAAAAAAAAAAAAAAAGATATTCACATCCATAGCCACAAAAGGCTGCTCTTATACCTTTTTTCAAAGTTCAGGCCAAGTAGCAAGCAAGTTTCACCCATCACACCATCATGTGGGTATCTCTTTATGCTGTCTTTTCTCATTGAGTCTCTAGAGTTGGACTTTACAAATGGGCCAGCCAAATTACTGTGCTGCCATGACCCCAAGCCAGGTTTCTGAGAGGGTCTGAAGAATGTCTGGGTTCCCCTTAAAACCTTCCCTTAAAAATCATGTCCCAGTTTTGGGACACCTGGCTGGCTCAGTCAGTAGAGCATGTGGCTCTTGATCTCAGGGTCTTGAGTTCGAGCCCCATGTTGGGCTTAGAGATTACTTTAAATATATATATTTAATATAAGTTTCTTCCTTATGAAACATGAGGAAAACTGACCTCTCAGGTTTGAAGCTGATGCCCAAATACTTGCCAAGATCTATGAACAGTCAAATTCAATGTTCATGACCATTCAAAGGATGGTTTGAATCAACCCAGTGGGTTGATTCAAAACTTGGGTGTCTAACTCTGCTCCACATCCTCTGTTGGTCTAAAATCCCTCCATTCTTCGAGGTCTAATGCTTTATATGATGCTCTCCCCTCTCTGAGTGCCCATACCACTGTGGTCATATTTTTATTGCTCTCCTTTATGCTACAGTCATTTGTGATCCATTTGTTTTTGCCCTTCTTTAACTACATGAAACTTCTTAAGGGCATATTTCTATTTAGTTCATTTTTTTTTTTAAGATTTTATTTATTCATTTGCCAGAGAGAAAGCAAGAGAGAGAGAGAGAGCACAAGCAGGGGGAGTGGGAGGCAGAGGGAGAAACAGGTTCCCCTCTGAGCAAGGAGCCCAATGCGGGGCTCCATCCCCAGACCCTGGGGATCATGACCTGAGCCAAAGGCAGATGCTTAACGACTGAGCCACCCAGGGGTCCTGATTTTTAGTTCATTCTTATGTGTGTACAGGACCTGCCTCTGTTCGGAGTAGGAACCCAACAAATGTTTGTGCAATTGAACTTTATCTTTGGAGAATAACCCCAGGTCTTTCTGTGCCACCTAATGAGTCTTGGCTGGGGATGGAAGGAAGGAGGGAAGGAGGGAAAGAGGGAAGGAAGGAGGGAGGGAATGAAGGAAGGAAGGAAGGAAGGAAGGAAGGAAGGAAGGATAAAAGGAAGGAAGACAGGTAGAAATGCTATTTTTTTTTATTGAAATATGTTTAAATACCAGAATCAGAATCTTTTAGGAGGTATGAAATGTTCTGTTGAAATCACATTAAGATTACAATAATATATTTGCCTCATCTAAAGGTAAAGGTCATTAGTAATGAGAACTAAATAAATACCATTCTCCTCCTGCCCCATGATTGCCAAACATATAAAGAAAGGAAACATATCGCTTAGGATACAGATAAAGCTTCCGTCCTTGCTCATGAGCCTCATTTCCTTTTGATTGCCTGAGTTTTCCTATGGCTTTAGGGTTGTGAAGGACGGGAAATAATAAAGTGTTGCTTTATCCACTGGGAAGCACCATGACTTCTTTGGTATGTGAACATCTGTAAGTTCTCTCCTCAGAGCAGGAACTTTGGTCATGTGATGGCATTTCCTCCGAATACAACATCCATCTGCCCGGATCTGGATTTTCCATTATCAAATAGATTCTGCAGCATCCTGCAGCTGGTTCTGCTGCGTTCACCGCAAGGCTATGATAAATCACGATTCCCAGGGGCTGCTCACTCCATGTGGTAATAAAGGCTTGAGGGAGGATGGTCAAAGTGGACCTCAGGCTTGAGGGAGACTTCAGTTAACTGTAAGGAAGGTTTCCTGACCAAGAAGATGGCCCAATCACACAGGCTCAGAGACACGTGGTCTCAGTTGCATAGCTTATGCAAAGCACAGGAGAGAGGTAAAAAAGTCTAGTCTAGAGAAATGGATAGGCCCAGGTCCCAAATGTCTTTAGGATGGGGTCTTCACTGAGTGATCCATACCCCTGGAAGGTAAGTAGTATTGCTTCAAGGATTTGAAATTTTGTGCATTTTTATAGGACAAATGTCCATCCCTAGAAAGTAAACATTTAACAATCTAGTTGACCGTGGAACTAGACTGTCTAAACAAAGAGAGAAGGAAAGTAGGTGCTGGTCCTGTGGTCAAGATGTGAGAATGGGGGACGTTTTGGAGGGTGAAGAAGTTAAAATTCTAGTGTAGGAGAAGTGGGTCAGTCCAAGTGTAAGGAGTAAGGGATACAGTTGTCTGTGTTTATCTCACCCTGCTGGCATACCCAGCTCTAATCCTGTAGACTTCTGAAGGGCAGAGACTTTATAAGGTGACACAATCAGATATGCTCTGGTTCCTGAATATTTAATGATGGGATGCTTTCCAGTTGCTCACTTCCTTTGTTATTTTTAGCTCCTACGATCTCAATAGGATGGAGATGCCATGGCTTTCTTCCAGATGCTGCCATAGAGCAGGCCTAAAATAAAAATTAAACGAGGTAAAGTGGTAGACACATTAGCTGTGGAGGTATAAATGATGGCTGCTTTCACAACATGATGTGAAAGGCTTCAAGGACAGCATTGCCTATCGATTTGCTGTAGACTTAGCAACACCACCATTATCAGGGTCATTGGACTTTGTTGTAATTTTATTCCTGTTACATGGAAATATATCAGTCACTTATACTGTAGTATGAATCAGGATTCCCTCTTTTTTTTTCCCAACTGAGGGTATGTTGAGATGGTGCACTTTGTACTTTGTTCTATTATTACTTTTTTTTTTTTTTTTTACTTTGCTTCCAATGAGAGAGGAGAGAGGAAAACAGGGTTAGAAAATGGGAGCAGAATTGGAGGGGTGACAGAGTGAGGAAAGAAGCAAAGTTTCAATAGAAAACCAACAGAAAGGTGGGAGATGCTTGGATGACCCTAGAGGCAAACTTAAGTGGCTTTACAGTCTGGCCCAGGACGAGTTCTAGGGATGGAATGTGACCTTGGTTTCCATATTGGTTCCTACATAAGATCACAGGAATTATTAGGTTTGAGATCAAAGTGCCTTAATGCAGGTAATATCAGGACTCACTTGAGCGGAGTCCAGAGATAATTGAGGTGTCCAGGCTGTTTTTTCTCTGGCTGAGCAGTGACATCAAGGTCTCAGTTTATTTCCATGAAGCCCTGGTGTGTGTCAGTGCCATTTTATGGCTGCCGCCAGTCCTTCATTATCCTTTTTTTTTTTTTTTTTTGTATTCAGGGAGAGAGAAGCAGTTTCTAGGAACTCTTTCATGACAGCAATCACATTTATTTCCCAAAAGCTCCCAGAAAACCTCTTCTCATGCATTATTGTCCATAATTTGGGCTCACGCCCATTCCTGAATCATTTCCTGCAGTGGAGAAATGCCATGCGCTGCCTGAACCAAGAACCAATCACTAGACGAGGCGTCATGGCCTCCAAGGGGGCCGCTTGCCGAATGCAATGCCAAGAAGCTGGGGCGCTCCCCCCGCGGCCTGCGCAGGGCGCCCGAGCACAGTGCCCTTGGCCGCCCCTTGGGCACGGAGCAGCCGCAGTGGGTCCCAGACAAGGAGAGGACTCTCCGGAGCGGGGACCGCGGTGGAGGCTGGTGTGTGAGCGGAGTGTGGGTTTGAGTCGGAGGCTCCACGTGGAGAGGGGCAACGCCTGGGCCACAGGCATGTCCCTGCAGTGTGCGGCCCCAGGGGCGGAGGGCGTGAACCAGCCGACACCAAGGGCTGCGGAGCACGCAGATGCCCGCCGGGGACAACTGACAGCCTGGCTGGCAGCCGTGCAGCGGGCCGCCACGCCCTGCTCCCAGTCGCGAGAGCAGGAACTCCCCGCAGGGCTGGTCAGCATGGAACAGGGGGGATCTGCTCTCTGTGCACGCACAGGCAACGACTCCTACCTGTGCGGGGAAATGCAATTCAGGTTTTCGGAGAAACAGAAGTGCTCGCCTGTCTGGTGCAATATGCTCAGTTTATTAACGCTCTAAACAGCTTCATGCTTTCGAGTTTGTGCATTATCTTGTTGATTACTTAGTTGGAGGTCCACTACGGCTACACTATTTTTAGTGTGACTTAAGTCGTGTTTTTACAAGTGCCCGGGTTTACCAGAAGGTTTTGCCCCCTCAGTGTTCATTCTTGCACAGCAGTGATTTGGGCAGTGGTAACTTTGGCCTGATTTGTAGTAGAGCATGGTTTCTAGCCTCAGTTGACAATCGGCCTTGGCCCATTTGTAGGTTGTTCACTTACTGCATCACTAATTTTGGGCTATGAACAAACGCTTGATACTTCACTAAGGGGGAGGAGCCAGCTTTGCTTTTTATACTTTTCACTTACTTTATTAAAATAAATTGTACAACAACAACAAAAAAGAACCAGTCAGTCTAGCAAAAGGGGAGAGATTGGATTAACCAAAAAGGAGCCCCACCTGGACCTGGAGGTGAAGTCAGTTGCCTTCTATGACAGAGGCCATAGCTGCTACCCAATGGGAGAGAGACAACAAAAATGTTCAATTTACTACTCTTTCACTAGTTTTAGTTTTCGACAAATATAAAGAAAGATGGAACTAACATTTATAGAGTACCTCTATGCTTTACATATGCTAGCTCATTCAAGCCTTACAACATCTTCTATGGTAAGAATTATTATTTCTGTTTTACTGAAAAGAAAACTGAGATATCAGCCAACTTACCTGTATTTACACAGCTAGTAAAGTTGCAGAGCTGAAGCATAAACCCAGGTCTGCCCATATCTAAATTTTACCAACAATTGCCTAATCGATCATTGCTAATCTATCGTCTATCACTAAATCTATTGTTGGCTACAAGAAGGACTCAGTTTATTGAATACCTACTCTTTGCATATACCACACTGTACTAGGCCTTGCTATTTGTGAATAAGGTATCTCTAGAAGCTAACACAAATTTCCAGTCCATAGAAAGGGAGAATGATTAGGTAGTAAAAGAAAGACAGTATAGAAATGTTTATTCACTTACTTACTTATTCAGTTCATTTGGGAAATCTTTACTGACCATCTACTTTGTGCCAATCATTGGGTTAGCCGCTATTTGCAGCCCATGCCTAGATTTGGCTCACAGGCCGTGAGTGGACAACCTCTAGCTTCGTATGAGGTTCCACATCATATATGTGCTTTTATCAAAAACCAAGTACAATTCTGATGCCTCAGTCAAGGTAACCAATATCTGGCATGTGTACTGCAATTCAATCGTCCCCTCCACATACACTCGCAACACATACATCATGGCAGACATCACTAATCAACTGCTGTACTTTATAGAATCTAAATGTGACCCCATAATCTTTGTAGTTGATTCACCCGCACTTAATACTTTCCAAATGAATAATAATAGTGCATTCATGTAACTTTTAAAATGTGCTCAACACAATTCTGAACATTTACTACATATTAACTCTTTCATTCCTCATAATCTCTAGGATATGGATGTTATTATTATCCCTACTCTATATGTGGGTAAGTTAAGGAAGAGAGAGGTTAAACAACTTGTCTAAGCCCACCCAGCTGGTAAGGATGGAGCCAAAATTTGGAGTTGGGCTGTTTACATCTAGGTGTGTGATTTTAACCCCCTGCTATACTGCCTCTCAACACACTGTCACCAAGTGGGAGACTCCTTCACCGCATGAAGCTCCAGTGACCCTACCAATTGATCATACCAATCAACCAGTCAACTGTAATAATCAACCTGGCTAGCTGATGAAGAATTAAAAACCTAGGATTTATTTATTTTTTATTTTTTTAAGATTTTATTTATTTATTTATTTATTTATTTATTTATTTATTTATTAAAGAGAGAGAGAGAGAGCACACACGAGCTGGGGGAGGGGCAGAAGGAGAGGGAATCTTAGGCAGATTTCATGCCCAGCACAGAGGGCTACATGGGGCTTGGTCCCATAACCTTGAGATCATGACCTGAGCTGAAATCAAGAGTCTGATGCTCAACTAACTGAGCCACCCAGGTGCCCCAAAAACCTAGGATTTATTTTGGAACTATGTCTATCTAACATGATCTGATCTATATGGCTTGAATTTAAGAAAATTATGATTGCATGTATGGTATCACAGTGAGAATGTGTTCTTGATACCACTTTCTCTCTCACCATAATTTTTGAGGAAGTGGGGGTGGGTGTTGAAATTTATGCTCTATCTACCTATACCACTTAAAAATTAGCTTCTTTCATTAAGGCATTTCTCATTTTGAGAAGAGGTGTTAATATGAGAATTTGTGTTCAATAAAACAAATGAAGGAATAAAGAGGTAGACATAATACAAAATGACAGGAATATTCAAAAAATTTCATCTGTTTTGGAATAGTTCATTCCACAGCCCTTCAAAGCAGTAACTTACTCTTGGTGGTCAAAAGATGAAATGATTAGTGCAAAGCAGGTAATATCAGGATAAACTACGAAAGTGGTAAGAAATCACTGCAAATTGGGATGGATGTAATTGAGATCTGCGTCTATTTTGTTATTTCAAAATGATTTCCATGTATAGTATCCATTCCATAGCTAAAATTAGAAAGACCCTCATTACCAAATCTTGACAAGGGTGTGGAGCAATTGGAACCTTCCTATGTTACTGGGAGGAGTGGAAGATGGTACAACCATTTGGGAAAACTGTTGGAAGTTTCTTATAAGGTTAAGGCCAATCCTATCCTACAATGAAAAATTCTACTTCTAGATACCACTCAAGAAAATTGCAAACATATCCACAAACAAACCTGTATCAGCATGTCCATAGCAGCCCAATGCATGATAACCAAATAGTGGAAACAACCCAAATGTCCATTAACAAGCAAATAGGTAAATCCATTGTAGCACATTTGTACAACGGAATAGTACTGCTGAGCAACAAAAATGAACAAAATAGCATTACATACAGCAATGAATATGAATCACAATCACATTATGCTGAACAAAAGCAGACACACACAAAAGAGCACATATTGGTTGGTATAATTTACATGAAGACTGAAAATCGGGGATAGAAATCGAGAGTGGTTACTCTAGAAGGCAGGAGGTGGACTGGAAAGGGGGCATGAGGAAAGTTGCTGGGGCACCAAAAATTTTCTCAATTATGATCTTGGTGATAGTTACGTGGATATATACACATTTGTCAAAACTTATCAAACTGCAAATGTAAGATCTATGCATTTATACTTCAACAAAAAAATAAAAGTCCAGAAAGTAAAGTGACCTACTATGGCCATAAAAAGTAAACTTTTGACCTTACTCAACTTGGTCTTATCTCCTTAATATAATCCATTTTAAAATCAACTCAACCTGTGGACTAATCACAAAGTGTCATCATTTAGACTAAAAGTACATTTGATAAAGCCTTACAGAAAGGTCCAAGTTCATCTCTTTTCTGTTGAATCATTCCACCTGTCTTTTTGTTTGTTTGTTTGTTTTTTATGCTAAATGTGGTTCCTATTTTAGTAATGGGAGTAGCATTGAATTTGGGAATGTCTCTGCAATTCAGGTGATACCTACATGGTCAATTAGCATTTTGAGTTACTAAAGGTGTTATTCCTCACTCTGTGGTTAAAATCTTCTAGAAGTTGTTCATTTTTGTCAAGAAGGCAGAATATTTTCTTTCTAGAGTAGTGAATTAGGAATGAACCTGTTAGACCCATCGATATTCATGTTGTACACAATGGTTTCCTATTTTTCTTGGCCGTTGGTTCTCAGATTCTTTATTTAATTAAAAATGAAGAAGGAAAAAAAGTTTTAGTCTTTACGTGAAATCCAGTCTTCCTGGAGCCTCAGAAACTGATCCATTCATTGTTGAAATCACGTTGGTTCCGTGATGACCGACCTGGTATCTTCTAGCTAAAATTACCCACCATGCAGCAAGCAGGGTCAGGCACAAAGACATGAATCTCCAGATCATCTGAGCCATGATCTGATTTTCTTGTTCTGAGGTTGGAGCCTGAAGTCACTAGAGACTAGCGCCTTAACAAGAAAAATAACACATGGCTGTTTAGTTCAACCTTGCAGCTAATCACTCACCTGAGTTGGAAAAAATCCTGCATAAATAGAGAGAGCTCTGCATCTCCTCTTGTGTCTCCATGAAAGGGAGAGGGCCAGGCTCAGGAACACTTTCCATCTGTGCTATGGTAGTCATTCTGCTCTTCCTTCTTTGCTGACCCCCCCTTACTAGCTATAAGCAATATTAGATTTTGGTGTTCAAGTGTTACAAATGGCTTAATGTTTAGCAAGGATATCGAATTTATTTTGTACTTTTGTGGAAATACTGCTGCCTCACTCTAGTGACAATCAGGCCAGTGTGGGCAGCCCAAAGATTTATGGCTCATATTTTTGACTTTTAGCAAAACTTCCCATTTTCTTTTTGACTCACTGTCTACCTAATTTCTTTTGCTTTTATGTTCTGCTGGCCTCGGGTGAGCCATTTTATTTATAACCCATAGAAAGGGCGTTTTAGGAGGGACTCACCAGAAGCAGACCTGGGGACCGATATTTACGTTAGAGTGCTTTATTAGGAAGAATTCCTGGAATGAAATAATAAGGCAGTGGGGAGGTCCGATGGGGAATAGAAGGAAGCTGGTCAGTAAATCAGTATCAAGCATGGTCTCACCAAGGACTGCTTCAAAACTGCCGGAGAACTCTGGAGAAGGTAGTTGTCTTAAACAGAGGGGAGGGAGTTGAAGTATTTATACTCTTGTGCCCATCAGTGGTTAAAGGCTCTCTCAGGAGTACACAAGATCCCAGGCTCTCAGGGCCATCTGTGCACACAAGCGAAGGGAGGTCTGGAACTAAAGACAATCCTCTGACAAAGAGACCCAGGTTCCAACTGTTATGAGTGAAAGCACCCTGGGAGTCTGTGTGCATAAAAAAAAATGTAGTAGGTACAAAAATGGTAAAGGAATCCTAGGGGATATAGGTGAGGCACTGATATTCATCCAATAGCAGGCTTCTCTCTGGGGTCCTGTGATGGGACAAAGATGATCACTTCTTTCTTCTTCTTATCCTCCCTCCTTTTCTGCTCTCTCTGTGCGCCGCCCCCCCCCATCCCATTCTCCTCTGAGCAACTTTCTGAATAGTGGGCTGATCAGGCTTGTTTTTGGTTCTGCTTTTATTTTAATTTTTTTTAAGTTTTTTTTTTTTTTTTTGAAAGAGAATCTCAAGCAGACTCCATGCTGAGCACGGAGCCTGACTGGGGGCTTAATCCCAGGACCCTGAGATCATGACCTGAGCCAAAACCAAGAGTCGAATGCTTAACCGACTGCGCCACCCAGGCACCCCTTGGTTCTGCTTTTAAACTACTTAACTAATTTCTCAGATTGTTCCCATTGGCAAGGTGCAGTAGTTTGAAGACTCTTTGTTCCCAATCTTATTTTGACTCTTAAAAGAACATCAAACCAAAGTGCTGTGAGGTTCCCTCAGGCTGTTTTGAGTTCCTGTCATACCAGGCAAGTTAAACAATGTTTCCCTACTTTCCCTTTTCTCTTATCTGTCACTTTCCTTCTTGCCATTACTTGTATTCACCCTGGAGCTCTTGAGTTTATGTTTTGTTTCAGTGTATGTCCAGGTCTTATAGACTTTATGTCAGTTAAGAATGCTTTTGGGTACATTCTGAAAGCAAATAGTTGGCGGGATGGCTGAATAATATCCAGGATCTCTCTTTCTTTCTTTAGCACTGCCATCTTCAGTTCATTTCCTTCCTCACTCATGTTCATCATTCTGTAGGGACAAGACGGCTGCTGTATGTCAAGGCATCACATCCACATTCAAGGAAGAAGAAAAAGAGAAGGGATCATGCTAACATCATCTAGCCTTTTGTTGGAAAAACAAAACTTTGCTATGATCTCCCCAGCAAATTTGTCATTATGCCTTGTTGGCCAGACCTTGACCAGGTGCCTCTCCAACAGCAAGGGAAGCTGAGAAAGCAAGTGTCTAGTGACAAGAAAGGCACAAGGAAAAGAGGTGAGAAAATGTTAGATTACTCAATGAGCAATATCTGCCAGAAGTATCATGGAAATACTTGAATTGGTAGAAACATTTATATTTTCCTCCAATATCTTTGTGGTTCAAAAGCAGTAGCTATTTGGGGCGCCTGGGTGACTCAGTCGGTTAAGCATCTGCCTTCGGCTCAGGTCATGATCCCAGGGTCCTGGGATCGAGCCCCGCATTGGGCTCCCTGCTCAGCAGAGAGCCTGCTTCTCCCTTTCCCTCTGCCTGCCCCTCTGCCTGCCCCTCTGCCTGCCCTCTGCCTACTTGTGCTCTCTGTCTCTCTGTCAAATAAATAAATAAATAATATCTTAAAAAAAAAAAGCAGTAGCTATTCTAGGCTTTTCTTTGGATTGTGCCAAACTATATATATATATATATATATATATAACTTTTGCATTATTGACCATATTAGCTTTTGTCTAATACATTTCAACTGAGCACATGAGCAATACATATTTGACATCTGAGTGCATAATAAATAATGCTGCTAAAGAAAAATGGAAACCACATTTTTTGCAGGAAAAAAAAAAAAGACGATGTAGTATTTACTGGCTGGTCCCAAAAGTAAACTAGCTTTTTTCGGTGAAGAGATGTGTCCTCACTTTGAAGCAAGCTTGTGTTATTTTCAAATTGTGAAGGAACCACATTTAAATGATAATCTTATCAAAATAATCTCACACAAGTATCCTTTCAAGTGAAATATTCATTTTCAATAATGCCATCTTTTTGTCATTTGAGATTTCCACTTCTCTGGGGGTTCCTTACATCTTCTTGTCCCTGAGGGATTCTTTAGGGAAGAAAAGCAGAACCAAGGGGTGCCTGGGTGGCGCAGTCGGTTAAGCAGTTAGGGAGGAGGATGAGGAAGTGTATGATTTTTAAAAATTACAAAACCAGGGCACCTGGATGGCTCAGTCTGTGGAGCATGCGACTCTTGATCTCGGGGTTGCAAGTTTGAGCCCCATGTTTGTTGTAGAGACTACTTAAAAATAAAAAATCTTTAAAAAAAATTACAAAACCTATGGGAGTCTAGTATTACTCATCATATGAATTAATGTAATAAAAGGTAATTTAATCTGTAGTGTAATTAAATGGCTCTATTCTTCTAATACTCTAACATGCCACCCGGAAGCCCTTTCTTCTGACATCATTGGTCAGTGATTTATGGGCTTCCTTCCCATGACTTCCTTACCTTGTCTAGCTATCACCAGCTGGTTTCTGAGATATGAGAGTGGACTATCTAGGAAGTGATGATTCAAAGTCCATGGTTACTGGGCCTTGTTCTTACATCTAATGTACTCAGCTGGAGGAGATAAAAATGAGAAGCTACTGGAACACTTAATTTGTAAGAGGCAGCCAGCTGCTATTGACCTTCAACTCCTAGGTATACCCTGCCAAAATGATAGTTGCTTAGTTTCCAAAGTCAGAATTACAGATAAAACCCAAAGGCTTTTTCCTAGTAGACTGTGTGTGTGTGTGTGTGTGTGTGCACGCGTGAGTGTTGGTGGGGGAGAGAAAAAGAGAGAGAGAAGGAGAAAATACTTTAGTTTGATGGTGGAGAAGCCCCACTGTCTATGTATCTTTAGAACTTGATGGAGGCTATTGGTCTACCTTCAAAAGCCCACTCCTCAGCCCAGTAAAAGCTTTTCGTAGTAGACCATGAACCATTAACATCCTGTGCTTCTGAAGAGGTGAGGACAACAAAACTTAATTAAAAATTGCAGGCTAGAAAAGAACTTTTGTTCATTGAGTTTGGGTGGAAGGTGAGAGCAGGCCTGGAACCACAGATGTGGTGACCATCCTTTATGGATCAACCTGAAAATGCCTCTGGGAATGTGGGGTTTGGTAGGACAAGAAAAGGGAAGGGTATGGAGAGAATACAGAAAACACTGGAAAGCAGTTGAAGTTGACTGTGTTGGATTTGCCCTGCCTTTATTTTGGGTTTTCATTTATTGAAGCAAGTTTCATAAATAGACCGCAGAGAAGTGGATCTATTATATAAGATGTCCCAGTTGGAACTTTGCAATTTCTAAAGGGAAAATACTCTTTTTCAGCTTAATTCCTTCCGGCAAAATTTCATACAAACAGCCTGCTGTGTGCCTCTTTGAAACTGTTGATTAAGCCTGGCTTCGAGGGAAATGAAAGTATCTTTGGTTCCTGCACAACCACTTCTTTATTTTTTCCTTTTGCCGTTTACCAGCTTATTGCATCTGTGTTGACAGCTGAAGACTGAAGATTAAATTAGAGGAAGGTTGTTATTGCATTTTAAGATTATGTTAAACACTTAAACACATTGCAGTGCTCCAAGGTGGAAATGGCTCCTGTAATCTTTCATCAGGATTTATGGCCAACATTTCCTTCAGTGACAGTATCAAAGCGCTACAGTGGTCAGGGAATGTTCTCACCCACGCTGGCAAGGGGATATGATTATATTCTCCAGTAGAATGTAACTTCCGGTCGCTTTTTTCCTCCCCCTTGTGAAAACAATGGTTTTTGGTTACCCCCAAGGGTACTGTGACTTCATGAAACACTTCATAAAGCCAACTCTGCCTTTTTGAAAGGGACCTAGGGGAGATGGGGAATTTCTCTCTCTTTGGAAATGAGGTTTTTCTTTTCTGGAAGATGACAGGGAAAATAGTATTGTAGGCCAGCACCTATTACTCTGCAGAGGGCTGGGGCTTTATCAGAAGTGATGATGGGAGATCTCCGAGCATGCAGCTCACCTGCCAGCACCGGTTTTCATTTTTCTTGACTGAAATTTTATTTCTGCTTCTTCAACCTGGCATTGCGCACATGGTGACTGAAAACGAAACAGTTACCAGTGTTTTCCAAGGGCTTTGCCTATAGAGGAATTAACGTTTCTTTTGCTTTTCTGCTATCAACAGAGAAGAAAGGGGAAGAAAAAGCTAGAATGATGGAGCACATCTCTTTTTCTTGCTTTTTTCCCTCTTGGTGTTCCTGCATCTTCTATTTTTGTTCTTCTGTTGTCTTTATATCTACTTTTCGTTTTCTTACTCATATCTAATCCTTTTTCTGTCTCTTTGTTTTGCTTTCTTTCCTCTCTCTTCGCTCAAGAAGAAATATTCTCTAGTGGGTGGAGGAAGGGGCGAAGGAGATTCTCCAAATCGCAGAAGAAAACGTAGTAAGAACAAGAGTGGCGATGTCCTTGTTGGTGGGTTGACTAGTTGTTCTGCCTTCCACATGGATCCAGAAGGATCTGGAATCCTACTGCTCAGCCCCTCCTCTGCTGCCACCATATTTTCATCAGCACCATCTCCTGCCTAAATTATTACATGACTCCCAACTGCTCATTCTCATTCCACCTTTGCCTCTAGACAGCTGACACATCACCCAGGGTCACCCTTTTAAGAATGAAGTCACTCCTCTGCTCACAGTCTTTCAATGGCTTCAGAATAAATTCCAAATCCTTAACTGAGGACTATGTGGCTCTAAGTGACGTAACCTCCTGCTGCCTCCCACCTCACGGCCCTGCTCCTGCCACTGCCCGTGTTCACTCCCCGGCAGCGCTCTGCTCCCCTAGCCGCCCTGCCTTTAGCGTCTTCATGGCTACTCGTCCCCCTGCCTGCACCACTGGCCCCCAGAGAGTCTGCTCCCTTCATGTCTCTGCCCCACTGTCAACCTCTCATCAAAAGAATCTCTCGGGGCGCCTGGGTGGCTCAGTCGTTAAGCGTCTGCCTTCGGCTCAGGTCATGATCCCAGGGTCCTGGGATCGAGCCCCAAATCGGGTTCCCTGCTTGGCGGGAAGCCTGCTTCTCCCTCTCCCACTCCCCCTTGTGTTCCCACTCTCGCTGTGTCTCTCTCTGTCAAATAAATAAATCTTAAAAAAAAAAAAATTAAAAAAAAAAGAATCTCTCTGGGGCGACTGGGTGGCTCAGTCAGTTAAGCGTCTGCCTTCCACTTAGGTCAGGATCACCAGGTCCTGGGATCGAGCCCCCCTTGGGCTCCCTGCTCAGTGGGGAGTCTGCTTCTCCCTCTGCTTCTCCTTTTGCTTCTCCCTCTGTCTCTCCCCTCTGCTTGTGAGCGCGCTCTCTCTCTCTCAAATGAATAAATAAGATCCTTAAAAAAAAAAAGAACCTCTCTAAAATAACACCTCCCCTTTATTTTCTGTCCCCTTTATTTAACTGTTATCACCACCTGACGTATATTATTATTTGATTATTAATTTATGTTGTTTCCCTAGGCTAGAACATAGAATATAGGGATCTGTCTCTACCCCCAGTAGCTAAAACAGCATCCAGCACATTGAATATAATAAATCTTTGTGGACTGAGTGACTGAAAAGTCATCATACTAGCAAAATAATCTAGCCTTTGGGCAAACTCCCTTTCTGTGGCATGTGTGTGTTATCGGCCACACTTCTTACAGTGTATTGGAAAAGAAAGCCATATTAGAATGCTGAAGGTCCTGACCAAGAGCCAGCTACTTTCTCCTTGGTGGAGCTCTGTGAGCCTTAAGCCTGCCTGCTTTCTTATCCTCAGCTTACTGGTCAGAAAGGGAATGCCCACTCTTGTGCTTGATTTCAGCATTTTCCAACTGGACCAGTGTGCACCTGCCTTTCCCTTATGTCCCAGTGCCAGGGACTGTACCTGTTGGTTGCATATTTAGTTCTTATTCATAGTCATGTTTCCACCCACCTGAGTACTTTTACACCTGGGCAGTCTTGGAAATTGAAAGTCACCCTTGGCTTCTAGCAAACTGGTCAGATCAGGGAAGAAGGACAAATCCTCTCCCAAGACAATGCGGTGGACTAAGCCATCATTTCTCAGACCCTCCCGAGATTCTAGAGTATGGGAGTAGGGAAGGATTTTGAAGACCTTGGAGTACACTCATACTGATATTTAATTTCTTCACAAGAGCAGTGATAATTTTCTTCAAACAAACTCTCTTCTGGAAATCCAATGTCAAACAACTGAATCAGAACTTCTCTCTTTGGAAGGGAGGCAGGGACCAGAGTCTGCTTGGCTCTATTCAGCTCCACCCAGAGGGGTCCCTAAGGAATTTTGTGAAGCCAAGAGTTTTCACAGGGAACAGTGTGAAAACCCCAGGTGTCATCCAACACCATTGCTGTACAGATAAGCAAAGAAAGGTTCAAAGAGGTAAAGGGATTTCCCCAAGGTTACACAAGGAGGAGCAGTCCTGGAATGAGACTAGTCTCCTAATTTCCCATTTATACACCTCTTCCCACCATATGCACCATACTCTGCTCATAGTCTACCACCTAATAAGTACCTATTGTGTACCAATCATCATGCTAGCTATTTTGCATTCATCATTCCATTTAATCTTTACATCTACCTTTTGTGATAGATACTATTAATCTCATTTTATAAAAAATTGTATTAAAAAATAGACTAAGAAAGGGATCCTAGGAAATTAGTAGTGAAGCATGTATTTGAACTCAGATCTGTCTCATTCTAAAGACTGTGTTCATTCTTTGGCTCACTTAGAATAAACAAAGAAACAAGTGAAGTGTACTCGTACCTAATAATGTATAATGAGCCACGCCCAAACAAAAAATGTTTGCTGTTTATGGTACAGGTTATGAACAAGTTAGCAAAGAGCCCTTCCACCTTGCAGTCATTTAGGGGCCAAGGTGTCAGAGGTTCTGTCATCTTTAACACAAAAGAGCAGGAAAGAGCATGGAGAATCACTAATGGAGAATTTTTACAAGCCAAGCCTGGAAGTGGCATCTATTACTTACACATTCTATTCGCTATAACCTGGTCACTCGATTGTACCTCATCGCAAAGAATGCTTGGAAATACAGTCCCTAGATCAGAAGTCACTTCCCTTTGAGAATTCTATACTCTGAAAAGAAGAGCGCAGATTTTCAGTGGATGTGTAGCAATTCCTGCCTCACCAACCAGGGAGCTGATACACAGACCAAACTGTAGATACAATGTTCTTTTTACTGACATAGCTTTCCAGTGTTCATGGCTGCAATCATAGCTGCGATGCACATTTATTGATTTTTTTTTTTATTTCCAACATTCAATCTCCCTTCTTATTTTGGAGGAATCCACCAATATGCCTATTACTATGGGACACAGTTCCCCTCATTTTCCTACAACGAAAAGGTGGGGGAGAGGGCGGTAACCTCCATTTCTCTTGCCACCCTCAGTAAGAATTCATGCTAGGGGCCTAGATTTTGCCAGTGGATCAGGTGATCCCTCTTGGAACTTTGAGTCTGCAGAGTATAATGCAAAAGCATAGGGACTGCTGATGTTTACCACACAGTTTCAACAGTATCCAGTGGTGGCCATTTTTGTAGTTATGTCCAGCTATGGGTTGGAATTCAGCCAGAGAAGGAGGACCCCAGCCAAAATCATTCCCGTGACAATGTCTGAAGCCCCTCAGTTCCTACCTGTTCTCCAAGGTTTGTTTCCCCACCCTGTCACCTTAGCCCTGCTTCTGGTCCACCCTGTGAACCACCTCCTGATACCCTTCAATTGAGGATATCCTCTGTTTTTGCTGGACTGCAACCAACAACTTTGACTGATACAAAGCCTTTCAGATCCTATTGTCTAAATCTGTCTCCACCAGGCCTGCAGGTTGGTTAATTTTGATACTCCTGAAAACACGTGGTAATTGACAAATCTAGACCCCTGCCTCCTTAAGAGCTGGGGTCAGAGTACCTGGCCTGATCCACACTCTTCCTTTTTTTTTTTTGAGGTGAGGAGAGTCTGCTAGTGATAAAGCTTTTATACTTCCTGTGAGAAAGAGGGGACATACAGAAGAGTAGAGAGGCAAGTACCCTTGCTTTTGCCAGCTATTTCCAACTAGCATCTCAAACAGAGAGCAGAGGGAATAGATTTCTGCAGAGCCCTGCCTGGTATTACTGAGGGAAGAAATCTGTGTTGAGGGTGTGAGGAGAAAAGGTGTGTGCGTGTGTGTGTGTGTGTGTGTGCGCACACACATTGGAGAAGGGAGGAAGCTAGCCTGTACCAGACTCCCCCGAGAAGGGACTAGAAGAAAGAAAGAAATGACCAATTTGTTCTCCAATAAACTTTTAAAAACTGGACATTGTGTACTTTCTTTCAGACGCTCAAGTCTGTTGACGCTATTTTTCTCTGCAAGATTTGAGTGAAATTTTGTTGTCAGAGAGAAGACCCAGACTCTGTATTGTCAGGTCATGAACTGTTCTTACAGGTAAGTGTGATTGCCGTGCTCTTTAAAGAGGATCTCCTGGGGTTGTGGAAGGAGGCTCTTTGCCTCCTTCCCGCACCCCCTTCCTCTTCCTCATAACTGACCCCAGTGCTTCCCCGGCTTTTGGTATTGATGGAATTTTGTTTCAATATGGTTATATTAATAATCTTTAATGGGAGCTACTGTCTCTGTACTCCAAATTTGTTAAGACTCCCAAAGCTCATAGGTTTAAATAATATTTACATACTCCCCTAATTTCCCTGGCTCGTAGCCCTCACCTGTGTCTCCCCACCCTCTACTAAGTCCGTGCCCTTATTCTCACGTGGTCCTCAGAGGTCTCCTCACTGAAACTTCTCTGATGTTCTTCAGTTCCAGCAATCCCACAGGCTACTTGAGCAATGTACCTGTTATGGGCAGAATTGTTGAAGCCTCCACAATTCATATGTTGAAGCTCTAAGCCCCAAAGCCTCAGAATGTGATTGTATTTGGAGATAGGGTATTTAAAGAGGTGATTAATTTAAAACGAGGTCATTAGGGTCAGCCCTAATCCAATCTGACTGATGTCCTTATAAGAGGAAAATAGGACACATAAGGAGACACCAGGGATGCACCATGAGAGGAAAGACTCTGAGAGGACACAGTGAGAAGGCGGCCATCTGCAAGTCAAGGGGGAGTCGTCAGAATAAAATCAACCCTGCCAGCACCTTGATCTTGGACTTCCAGCCCTCAGGACTGTGAGAAACTACACTTCTGTTGTAGAAGCCTTTTGTTAGAGCAAACTAACACAGTCCTTAACCATAAAGGTGATTGTTGAGACTTATATTAACCTTGTATTTCTGATGCTTGGACATCTTGGGGCCTTGCTGACTGTGGAAGGACTGCCCCTTCCAGGGCTATCCCATTCCTAAAGACAGTAAAAGACTCACCTGTAAGCATGCCTTATGCAAATCTATAAGCATACATATGCAAATCAACCAATTCAGAGCCCATACCCCACCACCTCCTTTCCTGGGCTCTTACACTCAGGGTCACTATCCCCTACCCCAGTCACCCCAGGGCTAGGTACCAGACAACAAGAGACAGCCCTGTACCCCAGAACTAGCTAAAATTATTCCAACTAGCCAGTCGTAAATCTGCGGGCCCTGCCTCACCATTCCTTTCCATGGAAACCACAATAAAGGCTCTTTCCCTCCTTCCTGCACCCCCTTCCTCTTCCTCATAACTGACCCCAGTGCATCCCCAGTGGCCCTGTGAGATGTGCCATGGCCCCTCCTCTAGGGAACTATGAGTAACAAATCATCTTTCCAATGGTAATTGTCTCCTGATCTGTTGGCCTCATCATATCTGAATAATAATAAAAATCTATATTTTTAAACAAGGCTTTTGTGAAAATCTGAACCCTAGGCTAGGATGCTCCCTAGCTTTGGGAGAACTGGTAGAACTCCCAAAGCTGAAAACCTTGAGAAAGAAAGAAAGAAAGAAAGAAAAGCTATATTTCTTTTAGTCCTTCCTTTTATATAGAAATGAGGAGAAAGACCCCGAACTCTATGCCACACCATCACCTGGCCCAAAGCAGTATGGTTAATGCCCTGTGAGCTACAAAACCTCTCAAGATTCTGCTCCTTCTGCTTTTGCAACCGCTCCTTCTCTCCCCAGAGCCCAAATGAATGAATCCCTGGGGCCCAGCTTTGGTAGCAAACATCATGCCACCCTTTTCACCTTCATGCACTAAATTTCCTCTTGGAATGACCCTCCCCCTCATGCAAAGCAACAATATGCAAACTGATTCTTGTAGGCACTATTCTACATAAGAAGATAAGTCCAAATTTGTAAGATGGTCAGCCAGGACCTACTGCCCTCCACAACAGCCTCTACTAAGAAGACAATTGATAGTTTGTGAAGTAAGGAAGGGAGGAGACCACAGACAACACCACAAGACCCAGCACCTGCCCTCCAGGCTCTGACTACTTGTTTGGGGAGACTCAATATCTAAAGAATGAAGCAGTCTCTATGTCTTTCAGGAAACAGGCAAAGCTCATTGACAGAGTTCAAACAAAGGAGAGATGCCTTCTTTTTTTTTTTTTTAAGATTTTATTTATTTATTTGACAGAGAGATAGAGAGAGAGAACAAGTAGGCAGAGAGACAGGCAGAGGGAGAGGGAGAAGCAGGCTCCCTGCCGAGCAGGGACCCCAATGCAGGGCTCGATCCCAGGACCCTGGGATCATGACCTGAGCCGAAGGCAGCTGCTTAACCAGCTGAGCCACCCAGGCGCCCCAGGAGAGATGCCTTCTGACTGGATATCAGGAAAGACAGATGTAGTGAGAGATAAGGAGTTTGAGATAGTCCTTGAGAAATCAGCTGGGTAGAGAGAGAGAGACTCAGGGCAAAGTAAGAAGATTGATTGACTTGCCTAGACAAGAAAGGTAGGAAAGTGTAGGAAACTGAAGGGGTTTGAGGCTGCAGGAGCAGTTGGTGCTTGACTGGGAGGCCTTGAGTGGCATGTTAAGAAGCTTCTAGAGGAGATACAAAAGACAAGGATGAGTGGTCTTTGCCTTCAAGATTGTACTTTTTATAATGGAATAAAACTTACAGTGGTGAAACATGTAAGAGAACGTGTCATTATATGTTGATACATTTGAGCTCTTAACATGTATGATATAGAGAAGGGGTCAGCAAATATTTTCTAAGGCCAGATAGTGAGTGTTTCAGGCTTTGCAGGCTATTTGGTCTCTGTCACAACTACTCAGCTCTGCCATTGTATGGAGAAAGCAGCCATAGACAATGTATAAATTAACGGCCTGGCTGTGTTCTAATGAAATTTTATTTATAAACCCTATCAGTGGGCTGGATTTGGCCCATAGGCTTTAGTTTGCTGACCAGTACTAGTGAAGCACACAAATTTTAAGTAGTTTGGATCTCTCAGTCAGGAGCTTCTGCTCAAACCTCAGGAAAAATCTGGATTTTGAAGGATGATTATACTAAAGATGGCATGTCCCAGGGTTCAGAAACAAATAGCATCTAGAAAATTTGGGCCTCATCAATACGTCCTTAGATCTATCTAGAAACTAGGCCCTTCCAGTCAAATATCATTATATCTGATATATATATCGACTTCCCCTCTGGAAATCCAAGTCTTGTACCCAACAGGTTTAAACACTGGAAAATCTATCAAGTAATCATAAGCAATGAATGGCCCTTCATTACCACCTATTTTTATGACTTGGAAGGATTAGTCGTTCATCTGTTGATTCTCAATCCTCTTGTCTTTTTTAAGTTTTCACTTATTGAGTGTCTGCCTGGTGATGTGCTGATACACTGATCCTCAAGGCTCTGAAGATTCTTCATCACGCACACAACACACACACACACAGCACCCTGGGACCATGTATAAGAGTTTGTACTAGTCCAAAAAGATTTAGTTTGTGTTTCGAAGTTCCACCCTACCCCTCATTTAATCCTCACACCAATCCTGTGAAGTAGGTACCATTGTTACTATTCCCACTTAAGTAGAAATGAAGAAACTGAGACTCAAAGAGGCTTATTACTTGCCCAAGTTTGTATAGTAAGTAAATTAAGTCAACAGAAGCTGGAATTAAAACTCAGGTACATCTAACTCCAAAGCCTATGGGTATGGGTATAGGCCTCACCTGTTCTATGACCTGTGCTCTTCCTCAGGAGAGTTACAGCCCACCGGGGAAAGGCATTTGGTCATAGAGAAAAAATATCATTGCTTGCTAGGGTTGTCCAGTTTCCTTTGGACAGAACCAGAAACTAGCTGACCATAGGGCTTAGTACTGGGGTAGATTCCAGGAACTGAAATGAGTCAAGAGACATACCCAGATCTTCCATCAGCAGACAAAATCCAATAGGAAAGTACCAATACTAGAGCCAAGGAAAGGAACTCTGGTCATTTCCAGAGAAGTTAAATCGGTATCAGATCCAGGGGACAGGTTGATGCTAGATACAGGGGATGAGACACAAGGACCAGAGTCCCAGAAAAGCAAGTTAAGAAGAAGAGGAAGAAGCAAACAGCTTCAAATTATAGACCAAGAGCAAGGCTGGGGTGTGGGGAGCTTGAATTCTGGCTGCAAAGGAGGAAGTAGGACAGCTTAAAACAGCAGGCTGTGGCCAGAGAGAGGTAATTGAGAATGTCTTCATGGGAGAAGTGATAATGGGGCTTGAGCCAACCCTTAAAGCGTTGGCAAGGTTGGATTAGACCTGGGAGTGCTTTCAGGAGACTCAAACAAATCTGGCTCTATGCCTGATCAGGGAACAGCAAGCTGGTACTGTGGTTACATAGACTTGAACAGGAGGCACTGCTTTGAGGGGTTACCTATTCCATGAATACTCTTGGTCTTTACCTCCCCAGTGGTCCAGGAATAAAGTATCTGACATTCATGTCAAGGGATTGCCCTGCATCGAACTAGAGGATCCAAAGCTTAAAATATAGAGCGGGACTTTTGTCAGCTTGCGCAGGAAATCTACCTTAGAGGTTTATCACTCTTTGTTTTGGATGTATTAAAATGTGCGTGTTACAAAATAAAAATAAAAAAATAAAATGTGCATATTACTCAAAATACAGGTCTGTCACTAAGACTCTCTCTGAAGCAGCTCGGACATCAATAATTGGTCAATCTGGAAACCTCTGACTCCTGAGATAGTATGAATGACACCAAGTGCCTCCCTTCCTTCATGCAGAGGACTGTGTCACACCTTATTATAATTGAAATAATGAACAGAGTCTGCTGTTGCTTTGTTGGACTCTGACTTTGGAAATATGCTCTATACTCTTCTGTACTCAGTCCACCCTCCCACCCCAGCAAAGGTTCAAAGTCTTCCTGGCCAAAACTAATTCTGAATTCTGAAATAACATCTGGGCCACTAAAGCGTGATCACATGACTGTGTAATATTAATTTTCCAAAGAACAGGCAGAGTACAGAACATGAGCTGACTTGTCAGGACAAAACGTCTCCCTTTCACATGAAGCTCCTAGAACAAAGATTGTGAGGGGAACCTGCACTCCTCCCCATGCAGATGGGAATCTCAGAAACATTCTGTGGGGCATAGTGATCCTGACTCTCTCACGAGCCACTAGGTTGCAAGGCATCGAGAAGGATTGTGTTGGGGTTCAGCAAAACACAGCAAGGCAAACAGCCTTTGGGCTCCTATTTCTTTTAGAAATCTTTTAAAATGGTATCCAGGAAGAAGAAAAGTCCAAGAATGGTTAAGAGAATCTGCAAAGCAAATGAAGGCCACGGAATGCCCACAACAAGCAGGAACTCTGAGTGGATTTTAAATTCTCATTAATATATCAATGTGTGATCATACTACTTCCCTGTCTGTGGTCCTGAGAAGCTATAGGCCCCAGCTGGGAGAGCACATGGATGCCTAGGAGCTGTGTCTGAAACTTGTGTCCACACTGAAGGGGGAAGGCAGGTTTGTCGGCACACCCACCCCTAATGCAAAACCATAGGAGTGATGCGGGGGGCCAGTGCAGAACACGCTCCCTCATTGTCAGGGGGAATGCAGCAACACAAAGCTTGCTTTATTTCATTTTGTTTGAGGACTGAAAAGCAAAAAGATCATAGCACATGGCACTTTTTTTTCTGAACAGGAATGGAGCAGATGGGATACAGGGCATCTACACAATTATTTTGTTACTCATGGGTTATTACTGATGTTTGCTTCTTCTCAGAACAGAACCATCTGGAACTTTAATGTCATCAAACAGGTGTGTGCGTGAGTGTGTGTGTACTGAGTCTCTGACTGATGATGGGATATTCTCTCATCAGGGTCTTTGATTTAGAGCCAACCCAGCCTGTCCCAGGCAGAGTTATGAAGCAAAATCATAGACCACCAGAACGCAGGTTTGGGGAGGACCCTTAGAAATCACAGTTGCCAGCCCCCAACAATAGAGATGGGAAATTGAAGCCAAAGAGGGGAGCTTCTTAGGATGATCACACAGCTTGATGACCACCAAGATGGGTCAAGAACCCAGACTCCAGCAAGATACAGTGGAAAGAACATTAGCCTATGACCCAGCAGATCTGGGTTCTTATACCAGGTCTGTCACCCACTGGCTAGCTGTGTGATCTTAGATAAGTCACTTAGCCTCTCTGTGTTGGTTTCCTTATGTATAAAAATGACTATAGCAATTTAATGCCTATCTGTCTTCTCTCGGAGGTTTGTCAGAGCAAAGGGGTCTGAAGGTGCTTTAGAAAGTGCTCTACAAAAATAAATGATTGTGTGTTGTCTGTGTGTGTGTGTGTGTGTGTGTGTGTGTGTACTAAAATGTAGGCCGTATAGTACCATAGGAGAAAAGTCCAAATCGGTTAGACTTCTTTGGGTTGTTGTTCCATTGTAAATAATAAATCTCAATTCAAACTTGCTTAGAAAGGAGGGAGGGGGAAAAGATGGAGGGTGGGGTGGAGAGACTGAGATTGATTTATTGATCCCACAACTAAAAAGTCTAGAGATTATAGGCTTTAGGTTCTGCTGGATCTAGGGACTCAAGTGATGTCATCTGGCCTCATCCTCTCTCCTCATCTCAGTTGCCCTCTTGAATGCTTCCATTATTAGGCTTTTCACAGTGGCTCCTAGTGGATTCATGCTCATACGACCCTTCCAATTGTCCATTGCAATGCAAAGAGGAGCTCCTTGCTTTCTTTCATCTAATTGACATATGGGCCTGACTTGGATCATATGCCCATAGATTTTTAAAACGTGGGTTGAAGGGGTGCCACATGTGAGAGTAACCCTGTACACGGTCTTCAGTAGATCATTCATTTTCCTCTTTTTAAATTTTGCTTAGGTGGTTGTGTGAGGGATGGCTAAGAGTTCAAAACTACATGGTAAGGACTATGTTGAAGGGATTGGAGAAGTTTAAAAGAGAAGGGACCATGGATAAGCAGAGGGACTGTGGTGACTGTTTTCAGATATTTGAAGGGCTGACATATAGAACGTGCTTTCAATGTCCTGAGTAGCTGCAGAGGGCTCCGCTAGCAGCCCATGGGGCATTTACAGACGGGGAGATTTAGAACAAGTGGAGAAGCACCTCCAACACTTGGGGTTGCCAACACTGAAGTCGCTTGCCCTGGGGTGTGCTAAGTTTCCTGGGGGCAGGAGTGGACAACCACTTGTCACAAATTTATAGAGGGGATTCAGATCACTTGTGACTATTTTCCCTAAAAGATAGTGTAGCAAATGTTCCCCTCACTCACGGCCCTCAAACTTTGCCAGGTCAGCGTGGTCTGGCTGACTTCCACCTTCCAGCATCTGTCCCTCAGACCCTGAGGGACTTTTCTGGAACCGTACAAGGTCACCCTGTCATCCTGTGTATGGCAGGCTTGAAGGGCAACAAATTATTATACCCCTAGGAGTAGCCCTCAACCAGTAACTCTTAGGAGTTGGCATATAAATATCTCAGCCATCTTGCCATCTTGGAGGATCATTCCCAGGACATGTTTTGCATCTTTTCCCAGAGTTTCCCTGGGAGGTTAGGCTCCAGTTGTCCACAGAAATGACTTGCTTCATGACACACCGTGTATTGGCGGCCTTCCCTTCCCAATCTCACTTCCCTTTCCTCTACAGTTGTCCCTGGGTCACTTCCCAAATAAACGAATTTTACTGGAATCTCATTTCAGGGGGTGCTTCTGGGGGAACCCCTATTAGGAGCGGTAGCTCCTAACACTATTGTCAGTTAGCATCCAACAGCAGGGGTTAGTCTGGGCGGTAGGTGCCACAGGAGACATTGAGGTGGCTGAGGTGTGGCTCCTGAATACGGGAACCGTCGTCGTAGAAGGGGAAGATGGACTGCTCCGTGACGCATTCTGTATCAGAGGGTCAGAAATGTTATGAGATGCAGCCCAGGAGCAGTGAGGCAATCAGTCTGGGAGTCCTTCTGCATTGACTTGGTTTCCACAAGCAAAGAATATTTTTGGAACGAGAACTCCTGGAGGCCAGTCCTCCTTGCCTTTTTTGGCCAGGGCCTGCCTGGGAGACACACCATGTATATCCATGTCCTTAGGAAAAGCGCATAACAGTGGCTCTGTCTCTCCTTCACATGCTCTCCCAGGCTGAGGCCAGGCAGCTGGAGAAGCCGGCAGCAGTCAGGGTGGGCATATTTCCAGGCCCCCAGGCTGTTGGGCCGTGATGCTGGCACCAGCACACTGAGCTTGCTTTTTCGCCTTTTTTTTTTTTTAAGTTTATTTACTCATTCATGCTTCTTAGTAATCGCTATACTGAACATGGGGCTCAAACTCATGACCCCGAGATCGAGGGTCGCATGCTGTTGCAACTGAGCCAGCCAGGTGTGCCACTGAGGTTGCATCTTGATTTTAGAAGTGAAAAGGATGACAATCTCCCAGTCCTCCTAACCCCTACCAACCTTTTAAGGCTCAATTCCAATCCTGCTTCCTCTGTTAAGTCTTTGTGGACCAGCCTGCCACTCCCCGCCCTCCCCTAAACTCCTCTGCGCCACCACCTATGGGACCCTATGAACCCTTCCCTCTTCTTGCTTTGAGTTACCACCACCCTTCCTTGTGTACAGTTCTTCTTTGTGGACAGAAGCAATGCTGTTTATTGAACACCATGTTTTATTGGTTAAGGAGTACAAAGTTTATGGGGAGTCAAAGATACGTAAATATACAATTAGAAAACTTGAAAAACCCACATGTCCCTTGGGGAGGAAAAGGATACAGAAGTTTTTACAATCATACTATGAGATACTTACATAGCTGTTAAAGAGAAAAAGGTACCCGTATACGCAAGGATGCGGGGGGAAAAAAGTCAATGTCAATGAAAAAAGTAAATTGTAGCCATGAAAAGACACTGAAGAGCCGAAAATGTATATTGCTAAGTGAAAGAAGGCAGTCTGGAAAGAATTTGTGCTGTGTGATTCCAACTCTTTGACATTCTGGAAAAGGTAAAAGAGCAAATACAGTGAGATCAGGAGCTGCCAGGAGCTGAGGTGTGTTGGGGTGGGGTGGGTAGGGATGAAGAGGTGGAGCACAGGGGTTTCTTAGGAAGGTGAAACTATTCTGTGTGATACTATCAAGGTGGATTTGTGACATGATGTATCTGGCAAACCCAGAGAACCCAACAGAAAGGGTGAACCCTAATATAAACTGTGGACTTTAGTTAATGTATTAATATTAGCTTGTCAATTCTAACACATGAACCACACAAGATGATAATACGGGGATACTGATAGGGAAGTGGGGTAAATGGGAACTCTCTGTACTCTCTGCTCAATTTCTTTTAAACCTGAAACTGTTCGACGAAATAAGTCTATTAACTAAAAAATTATAGAATAGGAATAGTATGATTCCATTTGAATAAAAAATAATTGCATGGGTATATGTGACTATTTTTATGTTTGAAAACGCAGCAAAAGGTCTAGAAAAACCAGTAGACAATAAACTGTTAACAGTACTTCTGGCCGACGATGAGTGGCAAAGAAAAGGAAAGACTGTCACTTTTTAATGAAATATTCAGGTATGAAAAGGTATACAGAATAATGTAATGAACACCTGTGTACCTCTCCTACCCCCACCAACCAACTTCTGAATCAAAACATGGGTGGGGATTCATACTTGCTACTCTAGGTACTTTTATATCTTATGATATGAACACAAGCTATTGAGCTATTGTATTCATATGTATTTATATTGTGACTTAAAAAGAAAGAAAGAAAAAAAGCCAGAACAGTGATCAGACAAGGGGCTGCATGAGAACAAGGATAGAAGCAATGAATTATGGCTGGAGTTGGAGAGAGTCAGAGGTTGGCAGACAGGTGACATTGAAGCTGGGCCCGAATTGAGGAAAGGGGAAGGGGGAATTAGCAAATGCAAAAATAAAGAGCTGGGACAAACGTAGGGCCCAGCTTCTTTAAGGAACAGGAAGTGATTCTGAAAGATGGGGGCAGGGAGGAGGGAAAATGTCCCAAGAATTAGAATGGAACCCAAAGTGTTTGGTTGTGGTTTGATTTTGAAAAACACTCAGTATTGTGGTAAGGAGCTTGGTCATTATGTAATCAGCAAAAAGTATCTAGAAGCAGCATCTAAGATGATTTAATACATGCTCAGATTTGTTTTGTAGGGAGCAACAGTAGATAGGAAGGACTGGAATAGGGATCACCAGACATGCATTCAGTAGGGTGATTCCTGCGTCCCCCAGTTGCAAAGACATGAAGAAAGCATGTATTTTATTTTATGGTCTTTACATTTTGTTCATTTGTATCAGATGCGTAAACCTTAAATACCCTCTCCTGATATCTTGAAACAACCCAGAAGTATACCTAGAAACCTGTGAGTGCCCCACTTTACCCCTCCCTACCCCGGTCTTCTTGAAAGTTAGACTCCATTAACTTTCATTATTTTTGGAAGTCAAGGTACAGAGAAGACCACAGCCTTCCCATCCTCCTCACAAAGGGGTATGAACTATCTTCAGGAGGTCCCAGTTAAAAGCATCTATGTTACCTGAGCATGTCACTAAATTCCCAGAGTCCCCAATGACAACATCCCCTTTCTTTTAGAGCTTCTTGGAAGTTCTTCATATTTTCTCCTTAATGGCATGCCATTGATTTTGTGAGTTCAGAGGTGAATGACCTCTTGGCCTTTATGAAGCCAATTGTTTTTTTCTGGGAAACAGTCTGTTTTTGCCTGTAATGACGAAGAGTCACTATTTGTGAAATCCAATATCTGAATCAGAGATCCGTCTTGATTTGGGGCGGAGGGAGCGTTACAGGCTGGGTCTCGTGGGAAGCACACTCTGAGATGGAGTTAGTGTGTAGGAGGCTAACGGGAGGCTCGCGGGGGAGGGCTCCTGCGATCCCCATCTGGGGATGGGAAGGGAAGGAAATGAAGCACAATCAGGCAGAGGGGGAGGGAGAGCCATCGTGCAGGGCATGTGAGGGCCTCAGCCAGCCTCACAGGGAGTTCTCAAGATGGGAGGATCCTTCAGAGCTCTGGACTGGGGCGAGAGGGCAGGGCCTTTACACCGGACATCAGTGAGCCATTGGGTTTGGATGGCTCTGGGAGAGAGATGCCATGTTGGGAGGGGCGGCTCTCTTCAACTGAGGCAATCCCCAGAAGGGGCTGTGCTGAGAGCATAAGACCTTGGTTCCTGAAGTGTGATCTGAGGTATGCATCGCAATGTCTACCCCAAGGTGATGCATCCAGGTACTTCGCTGACATCCAAGGAAATCCATGGGGTCCTAGGCTTCCAGACCTCCTCTCTTCAAAGTGCCTTGCAGAACAAGCCTTCAAAAGTTCTTATTTATTTTTTTTTAACAACGACTTACTGAGTGTCCACCATGTGGCAGACACTGTTTTCAATGCTAGCATCACGGCAATGAGTAAGCACAAAAGTAGTGCTTACATTCTACAGATGATGGGCTACAGACCATAAACAAAAGAACTGATTAAAAGACACAGTCTGTAAGATGGTGAGGATTCCTGTGGAACTGGAAGGGGGACGGGAAGTACTAGCGGGGTGGGGGTGGTTAAGGATTTCCAGGCAGATGGGCTAGGAAGTACGAAGGTTTCAGTCTGGGGGTTAAGGAACGGCAAGCATTTTGCCATGGCTGGAGTAGAATAAAAGAAGCAGAGGGTACTTGCAGGACAGGCCCCAGAGGTAAGCAGAGCCACTGGGGAAGGGCCTGGGGTCTCAATGAGCCTTGTGGGTCGCTGTGAGGCTTTGGATTCTTCTCTGACATGGGCAATTGGTGGAGGGTCCTGGGCACACATGGCATGATGTGATTGACATTTTAACAAGATCACTGTTGAGAACGGACTATAGGGAACAAGAGTAGAAGCAAGGAAGCCAGTTAAGGAGGCTATCACAATGGTCCTGCTGAGAGACGAGCAGGGACTGGACCAGGGTGGTAGCAGTGGTGATGGCGGTGACGGTGGGAAGTGATGGGACACCGTGTGCATTTCATCAATGAAGGCAGCAGCATCCGCCGAGGAACTCCATCTGAGTACTGAGAAACGGGACTCAAAGTGCCTACAGGGCCTTGGCCTGAGGCAACTCAGAACATGGTCTTTTCATTAACAGAGATGAGAACTACTGGAGGAGATTGAGGGGTAGGAAGCAATCAGGAGCTTAGTTACAGACTTGCTCAGTTTCAGAAGATATGAAAACATGCTCTGTTTCCATTGGCTGGCTACTTTTCATTAGCCGCCCAGCCTCTCAGTAGAGGGATTACTTTCTGAGGTGGGATCTGTGTCTGCCAAAGTAGACCAGCCCTGGAATATGCCCTCTTCACTCCCTGGGCTTTTCCCCCAGAGCACACGGCAGCCTGCAATGACAGATACATGATTCTTTGATTAATTTCTATCTCCATCACTAATTTACAAGTTCTGCTTGACAGTAGAATCTGCTTCATTCGCTCTCTGATCCCCAGGTTTAAGATCAGTTCCTGTTGTGCTGTAACTATTATCTTGAATGAATACATTTTAAAAAAAATGCATGTGGAGAAGAAAAGGTATGTTTTACACCTCCTCCCAGCTTCTTTTTGGGAAAGGCTGGACGAATCCTCAAGTCAGAGCAACTCGACTTCTAAGGTCTCTAGCACCAACCAGTCTCCCACGCTTTCCGTGAAGTTAAGTCTCTAACCCCAGCTCTGGTGGCAAAGAGCATGGAATTTGGAGTGCAAAATCTGTGGGACCTTGAGCAAGTTTATTAACCTTTCTAAGTCTTAGAGAATAATAATTAGTATCCATTTCATAGATTATGGCTAGGAGTACATAAAATAATTTATGAAAAATGCTTAGTGCAAAGGTTAGCAAATAGCACATGTTTAATAAACACTAGTTGTTGTTGTTGTTGTTGTTGTTACTTTATCCATCCTACCTCAAGAAGTCCTCATGGCTCACACTGGTGCCTACAGAATGATGTCTAAACTCTACAGCGGGCATCCATGTCCACCATCTTCTATTACATCTTAATTTCATTGCCTGCGCTCACCTGCCCAACCAAATGATTCACCTCTATCCTAGGGGCTTTCCTGCAGGCTACTCCCTCTGCCTGTAGTGCCTTTATCTCCATTTTCTGCCTGCCAGGCTAGGACCCATCTTTAGAACCGAGCTCGGATTAGGAGCACTGTCATCTCATCATTTTTGCAGGCTTCATGTTCTAGAAAACGGAGCCCAAGGCAAGGATTAAAGGGCTGACACTGCATTCAGGAGGCAAAGATCCAAGGCAGCAAGGATTGGGAAAGAGAAGTGGGACAAGGGAAGATGTGGAGCAATATGACATGACGTTTTACTGCGTGGAACACAGTGTCACGCAGGTGTGTTCACTCAGCACGCACAACTTCTCTCACACGGAAGTGGTCTGTGGGACGCAGGGAGACAGGGAGGAGGGGAAAGCTTTTCTCCAGCTTCCCCTTGGGGGCAGTTTGGCCCGCAGGCAGGACCCACCTTGCACTCCTGGATGCATCATTCTCTCCCTTCTATCCATCCCATGCCCTGCAGCAAGCAGGAGCAGAAGAGAGTCCGCCTGACCAGCAGCAGGTGCCGGCCAGGTGGGAAAGCTTTCCCATTTCATCAGTCCTGGGCAGCTGTGGTGTAATTGAGGAGGTGGGCAGTGCCAGAGCAAATGACGAGGCACAGAGGATCTGTGTCCTTTATGGTGCCCAGGTGGCAAAGCCAGTGGATTCTGCAGGAGACCATTGCCCACCATTCACAAACTGTACATGCCGGGCAAGTCACTTCATCATTCCCTGTCAATTTTCTTTCTTTTCTCTTGTACCTTCTCATTTTGAAATAATTCTAAAATGGCAGAAAATTTCAAGAGCAGCACAACCCTCCTGTCATCCATCTTCACCAACTGTTAACATGTCGCTACATTTCCTTTATCACTGTCTCCCCTCCCTCCTCTTCCCCCAACACGTGCGCATGCGCACACCAATTCTCTTGCTCGCTCTCTCTTGTGCACGCGCGCGCGCGCGCGCGCACACACACACACACACAATTATTACTATTTTTCTGAACTATTTGAGAGTAAATTTATATCATGCCCCTTTATTCCTAAGTCCTTCAGGGTGAATTTCCTATGAACAAAAATGTTCTCCGATATAACTACGAAATGATGATCAAAATCAAGAAAGTTAGCGTTCATACAATACTATTATCTATCTAATCTACAGCTCATATTGACATTTCACCAGTTGTCCTAGGAATGTCCCTTATTGCCAGTTTTCCAGTGTCTGTTCCAATCTGGCTAAGGGGAGCAACACGAGTGCCATCTCATAAGGTTGTTATGAGATTGACATGAAATAATACGTATAAGGCACTGTCACGTGGGCCCTGGCACATAATAACAACTCAGTAACTGCTTGCTACTTCTTTAATGATTATGAATTCTTCATTGAGGTTCTTACAGTCCCCCTCCCTTCAATTCAAAGTCAGTTTCTTCCCTCTGTTTCCTTAGCACTGTATTTTACGTGCCTTGTTGCATATTTACCTTAGCCTTCTTCATAAGCTCCTTAAGACCCCATGGCTTGGGATGTCTGGGTGGCTCAGTCAGTTAAGCGGCTGCCTTCAGCTCGGGTCATGATCCCAGGGTCCTGGGATAGAGTCCCACATCGGGCTCCCTGCTCAGCAGGGAGTCTGCTTCTCCCTCTGCCTCTGCCCCTCCCCCTGCTTGTACTCTCACTCTCTCTCTCTCTCTAGCAAATAAATAAATAAAATCTTTAAAAAAAAAAAAAAAGACCCCATGGCTAATTCCTCTTTGCTTCTCCTTATGGCTCCAGGCATAGCATGTGGTACTAGGGCAGAATTGAGGTTTTTAGTATGAAAGTGGAAGGTTGATGAAGGAGATTGGAGGGAATGTATCTCACAGTATTGCGCTAGTAGACACATTTTTTGTCTTTAAAGAGCTTATGGTTCATGAGGGGAAAGACAAACACACAGGTGAAGACTTAAACGAAATGAGGACTGAACAGATCTCAAAGCAGCCTCTGGGAAAGGGCTAAAAGTGAATAGGAATAGACAGACATTCGGGGAGTTGAAAGGAGGAAAAGACGCTGGAAAGAAGAATAGTCACTTCCAAAGACTGTTCAACATGGTCTCCTCAACAGGACAGACGTCATGGAGGCTTGATAAACCAAAGTTCTAAGGGCACAGCTCTCAAATCCACTTTCCCAAAGCTTGTGGACCTGGGTGAATAGCTGAATTACCTCTTGGCCGCCCTTGCTGAGATGACGTTCAGGACAAAAGAACCTGGGCAGAAGTGATGTGCTCCGTTTCCTGGCCTGGCTCATCAAAATCTCCCATGTGTGCTCTCTCCCGCCCCATCACTCTCCAGGGGCTTTGGAGACCACATGCGGAAAACCGTGATGCACGGGTGGACTGAGCATGAATCCCTGAGTGACTGTATGAAGCAGAATCCCCAGCCCCACCAGCCCACGCTGCTGTGACAAGAACAGGAGGCAACTTTACTGTGCCATACCACTGGAACATGAAGCCTGCTAGTTATAGCTGCCATTACGTACCCTGTCTAGTGTACGATTAAAACTGCAGGCTGGATTCAAAAGACCTGTGTTTATATCCTCGCTTCACTACTTGGTCACTTCATCTGGGAACTGCTGTGAGGAGTAAATGGAAAAAGCCTTTGTAAACTGTGAACGTGCTATAAACGTCGGATATTATTAGTATTCGTCCATTCTTCCTAAATTGGCCAAAATAACAGTCCAAGAATAGTATACAGGGATTAGTCATTCTTTCCAAACTAAGAAAAAGAGGAACACAGTCTGGGGTCTCAGGATATTGGTATTAACTCAAGTGTTGGAAAAGGAGTTTGGGTCAGTGTCTGGAAGGCCAATCATTCACTTCCAAACTCCTGGAGTTACTTTTCTGCTTTGCTATTATGGGGTAAAATTTTTATGAATACTTCAGTATTTGGAGGTAACCTCAACATTGGGATCTCTTAATAGTGCAACTTTTGTTGAGGAAAGGCAACAAGAAGAAAAAAGAGGAGAATTCTTTCTAGATGAATTTTACCACCTATTTTCCTCAGAGTCAAATGGATTCAAACTATCCTTTTTGGCCTCGGGTTGTTTGGTATTTCTGTATTTCTCACAAATGTTAACAACTCTTTGCTTTATCATGGAGATTGAGATGATCCAGAAATCATACTCCAACATGTATATGTTAAAGTAAATGAAGGACAGGACCAAAAGAGACTTCCAAGACTGAGAGAATTATTCACCTTATAAATTCCACCACATTCCTGAGTACTGGAGCAGTCCTGGGAATGGGTAAGCAGGCTTCTTGATGTGAGGTTTGGGGAATGGGAAAGTATCCCAGCTTCAGTGAAATACTTCCAAGGCACCAGTGGGAGCCTGTGAGGCAGCCCACTGACAGGATATGGCCCTTCACTGGTGATAGTTCCTGCTACAGCCAGATGAAAGGCAAGAGGCAGAGTTTGATCATTAAAACCATCTGGGCCCGTTATTCCTGGCCCTGAACCCACCCCATTCTAAGGAAATGATTTCTTAAGCTTGTCATTGCTCCTTTTCCACTTTTCTTATGCCTCCATTTCCTGTGTGTAGTGTCTGGTCCCTCTTCTCCCTAGCCTTCATAAGCTTTTCTTGTTTCCTTTTACATTTTGGGGTTAGGGGTGGTTCCAGAAAATAAAAGCACTTCCTCCCCCTCTTCTGGATCTTTAGTCCCTGTGGCTATATTTCCCTTCCTCCCTTGTTGGCTCCTCTGTTTGTAAGATTTGTTTTCACTTCCATCTGGATCTGGGGCAGTGGAATGGGAATTAGAAGACGTAGGCTTGTGATCACCAGCACATAGATAAAGTAACTTTATTCTGCTCAGACTCAGTATTTCATCTGTAAAAATAAAGTTTGGACTAGAGTGTCTCCCTATTTACTTCCTCCTCAGGTTCTGTGTGAGATCAGTTCCCCATCAACAGCTGAAAAAGGAGGTCTTCAGAATTGTCTTACTCCACAGTTAAGTAGATGTTCCTTGTTTTTCTGAGTGAGACATCTGGGTGAACTTCCAGAAGAAGCAAGTTCAAATCCTGGAATATGAATAAATTAGGAGTCAGTGGTGATGAGACTAGAGAAGTGGCACCAAGTTTAGTTAGGAAGGACCTTGCATTATATGTGAGGTTTAGAACTTCATTCACTGGGTGATGGAGAATCTTGAAAGTATGACCAGAATTGTGTTTTAGGAAGTTCATTTTGATGATTATATGAAGTATGGTGAAAACAGAGGACAGTGCCACCAGAAAACTATCACCATTTTTCAGGCAAGAAATGAAGAAGATCTAAAGTAAGAAAGTGGAACTTAGTTGGAAAAAATGGGAGGGGACAAATTTGATACATTTGGGGATCTGTTGGCTGATGGGCTGGAGGGGTTCAAGAGGGAGAGGAGACTAGGATAACTCTCAGTGATTCGAATGGATGGATTTGTCATGATGATAGTGGACACCTATGGCTTTTTACTGAGGAAAACATTACATCTTTTCTTCTCAAAACTGTTAACAAGTTACTTTAAGGGAGATAATGTTTTTTCCATAATTTTGGTCCCATGGTCTTAACTGATTGGTCTAGGAAGACACCTCACCTGTGACAATCATAGAACCCCAACCTACTGGCAGCAGGTAATGGATCCAAAGGAGGGCAACTGATTCGAACCAAATCAACCAGAGTCCTTGTCCGGAATTTTGAACTTGGAACCAAAGCAAGTTTCAGTCTGGCCTTTTTAGTGACAGAAGTTTGCTATGGACTGAATGTTTGTGACCCCCAAAATTCATATGTTGAAGCCTAATCCTCAATGTGACAGTATTTGGAGGTGGGCCTTTGGAAAATAATTAAGTCATGAGAATGGAGCACTCATTAATGGAATTAGGCCCCTTATAAGAAGTGACATGAGAGAAATGATTTCTCTCAGCCATGTACCTCCCATACAATGAGAAGGTGGCTGTCTACAAGCCAGGAAGCAGATACTCACCAGACACTGTCTTGCTTTTGGACTTCCAGCTTTCAGAACTGTGAGATATTTCTCACAGGTTGTTTATTATTTAAGCCACCCGATCTATGGTATTTTGTTAGAGCAGCCTGAAGTAAGACAAGGTTTCAAGATATACGTGATGGAGCTAGCAGGCATATTTTCCACCAAATAGAAGGAGTGGTCTGAAGCAAAAGAAAATGAAGCCCATAGGCAAAGAAAACAGTGAGTTCTATAATATTTGAGAAACCTGGCTCCAGTTATTCATGGGGCCCATTTGCATCCCTGTCCTTCCTACAGTTTGATTGTACAACTTTCCTTGGATTTCCTGAGACAATGTTTTCCCTTTGTTGCCTAAGCTAATTAAAGGTGAGTTCAAGTACTTGCCACTAACATGGCAGTCTATTAACTGAGTTGGGGAGGACTAGAGAGAGGCAAGCCTGAGAGAGAGGATAATGATGTCAGTTTTGGACATTTTAGGTTGAATTGCTTTGGATATCCATATGAAGACTTCCAGCAATTATTTTATTATGAAACTGAAGTTCAGAAGATAGATCACATTCTTCAAGTCGTCCAAAATATATTGAAAAATACAAGTCTAAGTATGATGCCCTATAGTATTATCACTAAATACACCCAAGTCATCATCCTCTCAGGATGTAATTGTTTCAGTTGTTATACCTCTATTCAGGTGAGCTAGCATTCAACTTACCATTTTCGCACTGGTTCACAATGATATTAGAAAGCATTTTTCTAAGAACGTGGATGAAATCAAGATTGAGTAGTTCTATGGCATTCCCGTGATCGTCTAGCTCAGCAGAACAGCATAGACATAAGGTGGAAATGTGACTAGTCCAACATGACTTGGTCTTGGTGAACATAGCTCCAAGTGCTGGCTGCAAATGAATGCTGCTATTCTCTAAATATTCATAAGTTAACTGTCAGTAATTTATATGTATATATTTTTTGGCTAAATCAACGTGTTCATCTAAATCAGTAGAACTAAGAAGTAATAGGTGGGTGTGTTGAATCTTGAATAACTTCTAGTATCTGTCTCTGTTAGCCTTGTCAGCTCTATGCATGGATGCTTTTGGACCTCCCAGCAGGGAGATCCCAGCATTCCATGAACTTAATGGTGCCTATGAACTGTTCTTGTTGTTCTGTTCAGCACGGAAGGGTGCTGCTTCAGAAATGCCAGGTTGACCCTCCCTGAGAAAAGTATCTTTTCTTTCATGCCACGCCAGAGGCTATGAGCAGCACAATTGTCCTTTTAAGGCAGAGAAACCTGGGGTGTTGGTTCCAGCACTCACATGCTGTGTGATCTTGGGAGAGTTACTTAAGTGTGCTGAGCCACAATTTTCCTTATCTGGAAAATAGGAACAAAGATCAATTCCTTAGTATATTTGTGAAAATTAAATTAAATAACATATACACTGTACTAAAATAGTTCATGGTGCGTAGTCAACTTTCAATAAAGGGTAACTTTATTACCTTATTTGTTTATTTGTGTTTGCTTATTTGTTTTAGCTGATGACATTGCTTCTTCCTCTTTCCCGTTTATCCATGCTTATCACTGGTCTTGATTCCATTGCCTATCATTGAGTACTCTTTTTTATTTCCTTTTCACATTATTTCTTTCTTCATTTTGGGCATAGCTCATCCTCATGAAAAGCTACAGCATATCCCTCTACTAATACAAGCTGTCTGTATGGATAGTTTGTATAATTGGTGACCTTCTTAGGCAGCAAGTTAAGTAAGGCCCTTGGTCATTTCTGTCCACAGCCCTGGCAAAGTGTCCATTTCCAGGCTGGCTCTCCAATACCTCCAGGACAACCAAAACCACACTGTGGGTAAATTATGTACATACTATTACACATGTTAATAGAAGTAATTTCACACATCTGGTTTATCATCCCTTTATGGGATCCCTATTTCTTTCCAGTTGAGTTGGCAAGAGAACAATGGCTGAGGCAAAACTGCCCTGCAAAGCCGAGGCAGCAGGGCCTTTTTATATAATATACAACATCAAAGCAAAGGCAAAGAAGAGGCTCAAAGATATTGCACCTATCCAAAGAACAAGACAGTTGTGGAGTGACCTCCCAACTAGCTCTTGCATGTATCCCCTTCTTTCCACACCCATTCCCAAGCCCTCAATCACAGCATCCTCCCTTTCAGCCTATTCTCTCTTCTCTTGCCAGTGGGAGCTTTCTAATTTGTAAATACGACTATGTCTTCTTGCTGCATGGACCATTCAGTTGGGCTGAAACAAGGCCCGTGGTGATCTGGCCATGACATACCTCTTCACGTTTCCCACCACCATGGTTCAGCCATACTAAATATTGGAGTTTTCAGTTTCTTGAGTGTTCCATTATATCTCTCGTCCCCCAAGCCTTGCCTTTGCGGTAGGTACTCTCTGATAAGAACCTGCCTCCACTTCCCCAACATTTTTGCCTTTGGCCCTATCTAGATATCACATCTTCTGGGAGTCTTTTTCCGACCCAAGGCTGCACTACCTACCCCTCTAATAAACAAACCGTGAATCATGGCATTTATTACATTACAGAGTGATTGCCTTTTTCTGAAAGTTTATTTTTATTTATGTAATCTTTATACCCAGTGTGGGGCTCAAACTCACAACCCCACAATCAAGGGTCACATGCTCTTCCAACTGAGCCAGTGAGGCACCCCTAGAGCGATTGTCTTTTTACTTGTGTAAAAGCTTGGCGGGCAGCCTGCTTCTCCCTCGCCCTCGGCCTCTCCCCCTGCTTGTGCTCTCTCTGTCTCTCTCTCTCTTTCAAAGGAATGAATGAAATCTTTGAAAAAAAAAAAAAGAAGGGGTGCCTGGGTGGCTCAGTCGTTAAGCGTCTGGAGCCTACTAAACTGCAGGGACGATGGAGAAAAGGTCATCTCTGTTTTGTTCACCACTGTGTGGTGAATGTTAGGCGTAGTACTCATCAATGAGTAAGGCTCTCAACAATTCAGTGTTGAGTCAGCAAATGAATGAATGAATGATGACATTAGAAGGTGACAAAAAATCAGAACTGAGATACCAATCTCAACTACCCACGAAATGTTTGGGACGCACTTGTACTAAGAAAATTATCTGTTTATCTGAAATTCAAAGTTAACTGTGCATTCTGTATTTTATCTGGCACTTTTCCTTGCTAGTTAAATACCGCTTTCTGCATGTCTAAGAGATAAATGTACTAAATCCAACAAACCCATCTTAGATTATTTGTTGCCTTAGCAATGTCAATACAGTGAATGATCATGTTACTGGTGATGAATAAATTGCTTCTCTCTCTCTCTTTCTTTAAGCAATGGGGATTATGCAGGTTTCTCGCTTGAATTTCAGCACTTCAAAGCCCTGGTTTAATGTGAACCAATATAACATGCATTCCTTTATGTACTCTATTGTGAACACTGTGGTTGGTTAAATTCCTAGGACAGCTGTGAGTCTTAAAATTTCTTAGTCCTAATTCTTTTACACATTCCATTCATAGTCTAATTTGCTAACTCCTTTTTGAACCTCCTGCTTTTAAATTTTACTTTCACTGTTGCACAATCAGTAGTGACTGATATTGAGTAATCAGGGAGTAGTATGATTTTTAAAAAATAATACACTATCTTTCTAATCCTGCTTCACCAATAACTTATCAGAGATCCTTTTTAACATAGAATTTCTTTTCTTTTTTTTTTAAGATGTTATTTATTTACTCATGAGAGACAGAGAGAGAGAAGGAGGCAGAGGCAGAGGGAGAAGCAGGCTCCCTGTGGAGCACAAGGAGCCCAATGCGGGGCTCAATCCCAGGACCCTGGGATCACGACCTGAGCTGAAGGCAGATGCTTAACTGACTGAGCCACCCAGGTGCCCCTAGAATTTATTTTCTTAGTGAACTAATAAGGAAACGAATAGTGACAAAGTTAAGTGCACAGTATTATAACAACAAATGATAGCATAACAAGATATTGGTAACAATGAAGGGAGAAATCTTTAGTACACAATTGGTTATACCACTTAATATATTTGTTGAGCATTTGCTGGAAAATGCAAAAATTACTAGGTTACCAGGAATTTTTAACCCAGATTGCCACAAGGAAAAGAAATATTTAAGTCCAAAATTATTCATTTATTAGGAACATTGTTAAGTATTTACTTCCATTTAAGGTTGTGGCCTAGGAGCAGTTTCAGATGTAAAAATGAGTGCTTTCCAGAAAAAACAAACAAACAAACAACCCCCCCAAAAAAAACCCCAAACCAGTCTTACTTAGAGATAAGATATAATTTGGCAAGATAAAAAGTAATTGATGCTACATAAAAGACCCTGAAAATGTTCAGTGAGAACTCAGATATAAGAGTTCAACTGGAGGAACCAGGAAAGTCTCTGTTCCTGGTTTTTTCAGCAGCGATGGCATTGGTCCTTCAAGGGTAGGTAAGACTCCAAAATGCATGAGGAGGCACTGCCATTCAGAAGGGTCCCTGTGGGCAAAGCTTCCTTTACCTTTAACAGGAGCAATATTCAATTGCTTGGGAATTACATCCTCTAAAGAAAACCTCAGGGGTGCCTGGGTGGCTCAGATGGTTGGGCGTCTGCCTTCGGCTCAGGTCATGATCTCCAGGTCCTGGGATCGAGCCCCATGTTGGGCTCCCGGCTTGGCGGGGAGTCTGCTGCTCCCTCTCCCTCTGCCTCTCCCCCTGCTTGTGCTCTCTCTGTCTCTCTCTTGCAAAGGAATGAATGAAATCTTTGAAAAAAAAAAAAAAAAGAAGAAGTGGTGCCTGGGTGGCTCAGTCGTTAAGCGTCTGCCTTCGGCTCAGGTCATGATCCAGGGTCCTGGGATCGAGCCCCGCATCCGGCTCTCTGCTCAGCGGGAAGCCTGCTTCTCCCTCTCCCACTCCTCCCGCTTGTGTTCCCTCTCTCGCTGTCTCTCTCTCTCTGTCAAATAAATAAATAAAATCTTAAAAAAAAAAAAAAGAAAACCTCAATGTTCCTACAATGGCCTGAGAATTTCCAAGATGGCGTCATAAAATGCTAACAAGGCCTCCAGCTATATTTTAAACACCAACTGAATTGACAGCATGATGAGAGATATGCTGAGAGAACGAGGGGTGGGGAGTTACCTGTGTACGTGATAGTCACAGATAACTCCCCACCCCATGTATTTGAAGACAATGCTTGCAAATAACCTCCCTGTGACTGGATGTTGTAGACAGTCTCTTAAAGCCTTTTCCCCAAGCGTAAATATGACTAGCCCCTCAGTTGACAGACATGAATGCTTTTTAAAGAGCTGGATGACTTTTCCCAGTTCAGGGCCCCAAGGGCTAGCAGCTGCCATTAGGATGCCTTAGGAGGAAGTTTTTATGGGTGTGCTACAGTACATGAAGGAACAACTCCAGGAGAGATTGTGGGGATTTTTGTCTCCTGCATCTTGGTTCTGATTCATTTTCTAGGCTCACGTAGCGCTCAGTGGCTGGGCCAAAGGGTGTGGAAAGCAATTGCAAGGTTAAACCCTAAGCCTTCCTCTGGGCCTTTCCTCTGTATCACAGGATGCTCTCCCCACAAGCTCTCCCCCACATTTTGTTCTGACTTCATTGCAAGAGGAATGTGAATGTGAATGGCAGGTGAGGCCAACCATGGAAATAGGAACTACAAATTCACTAACCCTGACCTGCATTTCCAAAATCCAGAAAGTTCTACAAACTGGGTGTTTGTAACTCATTTGGCAGCAAAATCTGACCTCACCTGAACTCATTTGAAAGCAAAATCTTACCTAGACTGACAGGAGGCTATTTACAGTCTTTGGCCAGCTAGCATAAATAATCACGTGTTTTACTTCAGAAATGTTAATGTATTTTAGCACAGAGTGCTGTCCCAGAGTCTGCTGCAAGTGTAAATAATATACAGTACTTACACGGTATTACTTTTGTAAAATTCCAAGATAATTCTGAATTCTGACATCTGGCCCCAGGGTGTTGGATAAGGCGTTGTCGTCCTACAGCACAAAATGTACTGTTGACCCTCCACAGGGTAAAGAACTGAGCTCCTTGTACACAGGATGGACCTTCATTCAGTCATTACCTCCAAATTCTTACCATTTTAGCATATGAAATTAACATTTTTCTACCTCAGTTGGTTTCAATATGTGATCTTGGAACACTGGAAATTTGCAAGCTGTCTTATGGAGTCTGTGCCTTTATTGTTAGACATTAAAAATTTACTTGTACTTTATTATAACACAGGGTATTACTGATAGCTCATTAGAACCAAGGCAATTTCTTCTCCCCACTAGTCAATTTCCCCCTCTCTCTTTCTTTGTGTGGGATGTGGGAGCAAGTGGGGAAAGTAGGAACAGCACCAGCTCCGTGGCTATATGATCAGTGTAGTCACACAAGCCCTGTACCCAGAAATTCAGGATTCTCCAAAGATAAGGAATTGACTCATGTGATTATGGAGGCTTGTAAATCCCAAGATCTGGTGGGTGAGTCAGGAAGCTGCAGACCTGGGGAAGCTGATGGCTTAGTTTCAGTCAGAGTCCACATGCCTGAGAACCAGAAGGGCCATTTGTGTAAGTTCCAGTCCAAAAGCTAGCAGGCTCAAGACCCAAAAACAGCTGATGTTTCAGTATGAGTCTGAAAGCAGGGAAAACTCTTACTTGGAAGGGGGTCAGCCTTTTTGTTTTATTCAACTGACTGGATGAGTTCCATCCATATCAGAGAAGGCAGTCGACTTGACTCGGTCTACTGATTTAAATATTAATTTCAGCCAAAAACACCCTCGCAGAAACTCACAGAATAATGTTTGACCAAATATCTGGGCACCCCATGGGCCAGTAAAGTTGATATATAAAATTAACTATCCTAGAAGGGGACCACATGCTTGGAGTTCAATAGTCTGTGGTCACCATCTAGAAATATTTGATAATTTTATTTTTTTTAAGATTTTATTTTTAAGTAATCTCTGCATCCAACATGGGTCTCGAATTTATAATCCCGAGATCAAGAGCCATATGCTCTACTGACTGAGCCAGCCAGACACCCCAATAGTCTTATCTTTTTTTTTTAAGATTTTATTTATTTGAGAGAGAGAGAGAGAGAGAGAGAGTGATCACGAGCAGGGGGGAAGGGTACAGGGAGAAGCAGACTGCCTGCTGAGCAGGAGCCCGATGCGGGACTCGATCCCATGACCCTGGGATCATGACCTGAGCCGAAGGCTGACGTTTAACTGACTGAGCCACCCAGGCACCCAATAGTCTTATCTTTTATTTGTATTTTCTAATTGAAGCCCAAAGGGACATTGGAGCATGTGCTAGGTTTTGGAACCTCAACTCACCCAAAGTCCCACCTCCCACCACCTCCCTGTCTCCTGTTTTTGTCTGCCTGTTCCTGTACCCCTGCCCAGGGACCACTGCAGCCCTCCGCTCCTGGCACAGGGCCTGGGCACAAGTGTGGGAAGGATCAAGGTCAGGCACTGACCAAGTTGCAAGGCAGGGCCCCAGGCATCTGGAGGGTTTGCACTGGCACTGTAAGTATCCCTATATCCGAGATAATGTGACATTAAAGAGCTAAAACAAACAGACAAAAATGCCTACACAGATCAGGAAAAAGACCTTCGAAGAAAGGAAAGAACTGTTTTCTTGATTTTTTGAACAAAGAACCCGAATTTTCATTTCGCACAGGACCCTGCACATTCTGTAGCGGGCACTGGGTAGGAAGAATACCCAGTGGAGTCTCTAGCATCTTCTATCACCCGTATGCAAGCACAGCTACAGCCACACACACACACAACTGTTTCATTGTTGTTGTTGTTGTTCCTATTTTTCATGGTATGGATGCAGAAGAAGAGAAAGTTCAAGAATCAGTCAGTTCCACAGATACTTTACCCTTGGTTCCTAACTGACTTTTGCCTTTCCCTCACTTCGCACCTGCAGACTGCATATAGTCCTGCTGATGTTTGCCAGCATCTCTCAACACCATGCTTACTCATTTCCCCGCCTGCTGACCTCGTCCAGGAGCAGACCTCCCCTTCTCCTGCTCCTCCTCCTCCATCTTCCATCACCATCACCACCACCACGATCACTACAGGAAGAGTTACTATGCTTAAAATGTACCAGTCAATGTATTAGGTGCTTAATATATTATTTAATGTCTTTGTCACAGTCACCCAGCAAAGTACTTGAAGTGACCCCCATTCTGCAGACGAGAAAACACTGCCAGGAAGTGTTAAGGCTAGACGCATCACCTGGTGTGCTCTTTCCACTGAAGGACCCCAGTATACCACCTGATCAGCCTCCTAATTTAAACGGCTCATCTTGTCATCTTCAAAAGCGAGTCCAAATTTTTTTTTGTCGAGCACGTAGGGCCGCCACTGTTAATTAACACAATGGTGTCTACTTTCTAATTTTATCTTTGGTTAGTCCCGCACTAGTCAGGTTTCTTTCAGTTGCAGGTGACAAGACTACAACAAAGCAGAAACACGCAAGGAACTGATTGGCTCCTGTAACTGGAAAGTCCAAGGTGGGAGGAGTTTTGCTTCAGGCACAGTTGGCTCCAAGGATTCAAGCTGCCCTCAGGACCGCCTTTCTTCTCCTCAAGGCTCCTTATCCTCCCAGGCTGACTTATCTTAGGCAGCCTTCTTGTCTGCAACAGCAGTTATGCCCATGGCAAAGCTGTCTTCGTAGCTAGCAATCACAGAGAAGAGAAATAATCCCTTCTCCTCTTGTGCTTGTATTAATCTCCCCAAAGGACTCTGATTGGCTCTGCTTAGGTCACGTGCCTACTCCGGAGCTGTTCCGGTTCTAGGACAGGGGCATAGAGTGCCCTGATTGGACCGACAGAGTCCCAAATCCATTCCCATCAGGTGGAAGGCGGGGCCGTGTGATTGCCAACAACAACAACAACAAAATCAGAATCACAAATAATGGAAGAGCAATTCCTGAAAGCAAAGGAAGTCAAACAAACAAAACAAAAACAAAAATATGTCCATTACACTTCCTACGTGAACAATCAACTCTGACTGAACAAGGCATGCATTTCCCTGACTCTAGGCTACTGTTCATTCTGCCTGTCCGCCCTCCCCACCTTCAAACTGCAGAATAGTCCCTACTTACTAATGTTTGCCCTTAATTCAGGGCCTGGATTAAGCTCCCTCTTCTAAAAAGCTGTATCAGGGTGCCTGGCTGGCTCAGTCAGAAGACGGTGAAACTCTTGATCTCAGGGTTGTAAAGTCAAGCCCCACATCGCGTGTAAAGGTTACTTAAAAATAAAATCTTTGGGGCACCTGGGTGGCTCAGTCTGTTCAGGGGTGGGCTCTCTGCTCAGAGGGGAGTCTTCTCTCTCTGCCCCTCCCCCTGCTCATGTGCTCACTCTCTCTGTCTCAAATAAATAAATAAAATCTTAAAAAAAATAAATAAAATCTTTAAAAAATAAATAAACTTAAAAAAAAAAAAACCCAAAACTTAAAAAACATAAATGTGGTGTGAGCCAGTTGAAGATAGGGAAAGTTCCAGCTCAGATTAATTTTGACTGTTAGTGTATTAGTTACTATGCAGCTTCAGCTATAATAACAAAGACCCAAACATAGAAGTGTCTCAAATAAAATAGACAGTTACTTTTCCTTCATGTTAACTATTCAAATGTGAGGGGTTAATATGGCACATCCAATCTGTCATAAGCCTTAACTTCTATATTTTTATGCTGCCATCCTTGGCATAAAGCTTCCCTTTGGCAGTCTAAGATGGCTAGTCTGGGTTCTGTGCCAGTTTGCAACCCTCTCAGGAGCTTTCTGGCTATAATCTGAAACCAGCCCCCATATGTGCAGGGCAGGGAGAGAGATCGAAGAAAGAGGCCGGCCACTCCAAGGTGGTGGGTGGCAGGTTTAATGAGTAAAGTGAACTTATATACGAGGCTTGTAGTGTGCAGCAGCAAGATGAATGGATCCCCTCACCTTCCCACCATATCTTAAAAGTTCATAAAGAGACCTTAACTGGGTTCAGCCACATGTACTGTGCAGGTGTTCTCATCATATCACTATCTCAAGGCTGTGTCCTTGGAGCAGCCTCTGGAGTGGGAAAGACAAATGGAACCCACATTCTAAGAACAGGGGAGGGGCTGAGCCTCTAAGTGCCAGGGTCCAGCTCATGGATCAGCCAGCAATCATGTCTTTTTACTGATCTTCCCCAATATTCTGCCATTATACTTATATCATAGTTAATGGGAAGAAAAAAAAGGTCTGAGGAGTGAGCATACTCATGCCTTTTAAAGGCATAACTCAGAGGTGCCTGGGTGCTGCAGTCGGTTTAAGTGCCCAACTCTTGGTTTCAGCTCAGGTCAAGATCTCAGGGTTGTGAGATGGAGCCCCGGCTCTGTGCTCAGCACGGAGTCTGCTTGAGTTTCTCTCTTCCTCTCCCTCTGCCCCTCCCCCACCCCCTCAAATAAATCAATCAATAAATCTTTAAAAAAATAAAGGCATAATTCAGAAAAAAAAAAAAAGAACCCATTCACTTCTGCTAACATTCTATTGGTCAAAGCTTAGTCACATGACCTTATCTAGCTGCTGGTTCTTGGTCGGACTGCCATTTGCTTAACTAAAACTGAAGGGGTCCTATTACTAAAGGAAGGAAAGAATATATAATGGTATAACCAGCAGTAAGTAAAATAGGAAATAAAGGTGGGATGGAGAGAGATACATTTGCTTCATCCATTGATCGTTGCTGAAACAGAGATGTTAGCAAAAGGTTTCCAAATGGTTTTTTTTTTTTTTTTAAGATTTTATTTATTTGAGAGAGAGCACAAGTGTGAGCAGTGGGGGTGGGGGAGGAGCAGAGGGAGAGGGAATCTCAATCAGACCCCTTTGAGCTCAGAGTCCCATGAGGGGCTCAATCTCATGACCCTGAGATCATGACCTGAGCAGAAACCGAGAGTCCAACGCTCAACCGTCTGAGCCGCCCCCCAGGCTCCCCTCCAAATTGTTAAATTTAAAAATAGTTCTCTTTTGATCTTTAAGGTTGCTTTTTGTTCCAAGTATCTTAGAGTCTATCTTCCCTCTTTTCAATTTTATTATTCCTTCTGTCTCTAAGCCTAGCACCCTTGAAGAGCTAACCTACCTAACACGGTGTGGACATAGACAAAGGTTAGCTCATTCACTTAGTAAATCTTTCTTGAGAGCCTACTGTATACAAAGTCCTGTTCTGGGTGCTGGATACATCAGTGAACAAAACCAATATCCCTGCCTTGTATAGCTCCTGTTGGGGGGTTTGGGGAGGGCAGGAATATACGGTAAACAAGAAACAGTAATTCCCATGGAAACAAAGCTAATTATGTCAGACAAGTCTTCTAGCTCCTAGAAGGGTGGAGATGCTATCCCCTGGTCTCACAGCCTATAAGGGTGGCACATCCTACAATGTGTGCTGTCCAGACACTTGAAAGATTCTTAACAACATAAATAAATATCTCTGTGGAGTTCTTTGGATCTTTAGTTAAAGATTTATTTATTTTTCACAATCAAATGGATTACTATATATTTAATAGGACTCTTTTTTGGTGGGTTAGAAACCTAAGTAGCTTGGGGTGGGGGTGGGAAGGATAGCAGAGATCATTTTTTAAAGGATTCTGGGATATCATATGCTTGAAGACAAGCTGAATGATCTTAGGGACAAATGGAACCAAAAGCTCAAATGTAGCCAGCACTTTCTGTCTCACCTCTCTAGGTGTGAGCTCATTTTTTTTTCCTCTGAAAAAAATTGCACATCTCATGCTCTCATCAAGAGTATGGGATTCTTTGCCACATTGGTTTTTTTTTTTTTTTGAAGATTTTCTTTATTCATTTGACAGAGAGAGTCACAGCGAGAGAGGGAACACAAGCAGGGGGAGTGGGAGAGGGAGAAGCAGGCTTCCCGCTGAGCAGAGAGCCCGATGCGGGGCTTGATCCCAGGACCCTGGGATCATGACCCAAGCAGAAGGCAGATGCTTAACGACTGAGCCACCCAGGCGCCCCTGCCACATTGCAGTTTGACAAAATTCCAAGGCAGCACTCTCATTGGCCTGAGTTGGGTCAGGTATGGAACCTACATTGATATCTACAGCTAAAGAATCAGGGTAACAGAAAAGACATGATCCCTATGGGCCTACTTAAGATAGTCTCAGCTGGGCAGCAAGCTCAGTTTGGATATGGAAGCTATATGATGGGTTGCCGTAAGATTAGAGAACATCAGTCACTTTTCCAAGAAGTGGTACACAAGACTGAGCAGGTTAGGAGAATTATTCGAGAAAAGTGAGTAACTCGGGAGTCAAATCCCAGGTCTTCACTTTTTTTCGAGAATTTTTAAAGCTGTCATGAATAATGACTTAAACAGAATGTCACAATCAAGAGTGTGTTTTAATTTGTGTTTTGCTGTGCTTTGTTTTGTTTTGGAACAGGCCTCAGGGATATTTCAAATGTTATGTGCCCACAGAAAATGGGTAGTTCAGGAAGTTCTGTAATATCCACAGATAATTATCTTGAAGAACAAGAAACTGAGACATTAATGTGAAAAGTATTCTGTAAACAATGAAGGGTTTTATTTTAAAATGTCAAGGTCCCAGGAAAATAGCTCCTGAGTTTACAACCTTTGTTTTTCATTTGGTGGTGATGTGCATTATAATAGATCTCCCCCAAATAAGAATGTTTTGAATCAAATAGTACTTCTTCCTTCCTTTGTGACTCAGTCTAGAGTGACAGCAGAGTTCATTTTCATTGTGTCAACTTTTCTGCCAAGGATTTGTGTAGGTTGACTAACATTTGGAAGGCTGGTAGGGCAGGAGGGAGCTCTGTTTTTCTGAGCTTCATCAAGTCCCTAATGTAGCAAGAGTGTGTGGGCCTCCAGATATCTTTTAATTATATATACTTGAGATAAAACATAGTATCCAGCCCCCAACTGCATACAACAGGTCCAGTTTTGAGTTCCACACTCACACCAGTTGAAAAGCTGAACCTCTTTTCACTTGCAGTCTCTCTGCTTTCTGAAAGGGAAACTGGAAGGCCTGTGGTCAGATGCCTTCCCTGGGTCAGATCTGGCTGAGCTGTCCAGGAGCTCAAAACCTGATTTTTTTTTTTTCTTTTTGGTTTGTTTTGTGTTTACATTTTTATGATCACCTTTATTTTTTCCAACCATCTTCCATGGTCAGTGTCAGTGAAGTAAAAACCAGCTGTTAGGGCAGCCCAGACGGTCAGATCACTTGTTTTCAAGCTGGTGGTTTTTGGCACCTGGTCCCAGCATGGCACTGGGACCTTGTAGAACACTCCCGTTGTAGAATTCTGGGTGGTCTTGAGGTCCTTTCCAGGAATAAATGGTGCCAGGCATAGCACTGAAGGGAGGGAATATCAGGAAGATAGCCTTTCAAAGCCAGGGTGGTCTTTCTGATTCCAGAATTGTCCGGGAATATTGGCAGCCCCACCTACACACACCACCCCCTCCTCGGCCACACTGCCAGGGCCATGAGGATTGGTGCCAGAGAGCTACACCCCTAGTTTGATCAACACCAGCAGCCCCATCCCTCCATTAGCTGACAAACAGGCAGTTGCCTATTTTTACTTTGACTAGACTCTACTTCCGCTTAGCTCAATCACATCCTTTATAGACTTATTTCTCTTCCTTCCTCCCCCTTCCTCTTTCCCACTGTTATTTATAAATGTTAGACACTTGTTTACGGAGAGAAGAGTGATCTTTACAAGGAGCTGCTGATACAACGGCCCAGCCGACCCACTTTCGGGTGCCCGCTTTTGCCATCACCCACATTTCTGCTTCTCTCTTTTCGACTGCTCCCCCTGCATGGAGGAGCCCGACAGCAGGAAGGGTGGTGACTCAAACCCAGAACCCCAAACACAAACACCCACTAATGACTCACATGCTGGAACTGGGGAGATTCGGAGACTTTCCTTTGCTGAAAAATGCAGATGCAAACATTTCCACGCACAGGAAGCCAAGCTGGCTCGTCCCGCACTGGGACTCCGCTGAGGTGGCAGCGAGTCAGGGATGTGTCACCCACCCAGACACGGGGTTTACTGGGTCAGGAGATGGAGGGCGGCCTGGACTCGAATTTCTCTCCTTCTCTCCAAATGCCTGCTGGAGAAAATCTGATGTATCCTGTGTGAGTCAAGCTGACTGTTTGTTTCTGGGGAAGGGCGTCGTAGTCCCGGCCCTCCATCTTCCCTGCTGGTTTTAATTGTGATTTTAATTAGCAAGCGTGTCATCCGAGCGGAGGCGTGGCCTTTCTTCAGAACGGGAGGTTTGTGGCTGTGTGGACCCTGGTTGGCCACTCGGCTCTTCTAATGATAAAAAATAATTTTTTTTCTTTAATGCTTTTCCTTTCCACAGTTCAAAGGGCTTTACCGAACTTTAACCCTTAGGGCCCTCCGTTTATATTTAGATTTAAAAAGGAGTGAAGATGGAGATCCTTTGTGGCAAAGTGCTTTGAAACCCTGAGATGAAAGGGAACCCGTAAAGAGAAATTAACCTCATTTATTTTTTAAGCAACATTTCGCATGCGTGTGTGGACAGATGTAATTTGAGGCAACTCGAACGGAGCCTCCTCTTCACTCTGCTGGTGACCCTCCCTCCCTGTCTCCAGACCAATCGAAGGACCTCTTTTTTTCTTTTCCCTTCTCTATTATCCCAAGCCAGGGCCTGTCTGGTGGCAAGGCTGATTCAGGTTTATAACTAATGCCGGGCCCTGTCTCTAGGCACGGCACCCCTTGGTGGCTGGATCGCCCCAGGTGGAGGACTCCAAGGTTCACAACAGAAAGGAGAAAGTGAGGGGTGTGGGGCGGGAGGCTCCAGCTTGGCTTTGCTTCCATACCTTTAGCATTCCTCAGTGCATTCCTGAATTCATTAATGCACACGCTGCATTGCACGCATAAGCGCTTTGGGGCAAGGCTAATATTTAGTTGGACCACACTGGGATTACCGTGCATACTGCTAATATATTGAAATCCTCTTATATTGACTTGTAAATAATCATTGCCTAAACCTCTGCCCATGTGAAATATTTTGAGTTTCACCCCTGCTTCGTGAGCTAGGGGTCTTTCTTCTTGGTTTCCTACAGTGCTCAGCATAATTCCCCGCTCTGTATTTGAAACGCTTATACTACTTGATCGGGGAGAAGAATGGAAAACATCAGCTGCTTCTTTAGGCCATCAGGGCAGTGGAGGACCAGCTCGGCATTTCCCTATAAAATCTATAATGAGTGCTTCTAGTAAAGTATTCAGAAGTTAAATTTTCCCATTCACTCTCTGAGGTGTTTGAACTGAGGAAGAGCACACGCAAAGATCGATGGCTGGGTGGGTTTTAAAAATACCCTTCCAGGTACTGAGATTTAGTCAAAAGCTTGGTAACCCCTGGAAGACTGTGCTGGAGGCAAGGGCCAGGCCAGAGGCCCAACACATCTGCTAAGAACTAAATATTTGTGCCTCCCTCCCCCCATTCATATGTTAAAGCCCTAACTCCCAATTTGATGGTATTTGGAGGTGAGGCCTCTGGGAGGTAATTAGATTTAGGTGAGGTCATAAGGGTGGGGCCCTTCTGATGGGATTAGAGAGCCCTCCCTTTCCTCTCTCTCTGTCGGTTTCTGTCTGTGTCTGACTCTCTGCCCCCCCCATCCTCCCTCTTATTTGTGCACAAAGAAGAGATCATGTGAGGACACAACAAGAAGGTAGCATTCTGTAAGAAGAGAGTTGTCACCAGAACCCAACCCTGCTGACACCCTGACCTCAGACTTCCAGCCTCCAGAAGTGGAGGTCACGCTAGAGGTAGGTGCCTGTTGTTTTCAAGCCACCAATCTATGGTATTCTGTTGTGGCATCCCGAGTAGCCCGAGTCAGTGTCCTGTTCCCCATTCACTGAATTCTCAGGAAACAGGAGGCCAGTGTGCCTCAGCCCACCCTGTGACGGCCGGTGGCCTGGAAACAGAAAAAAAAATGGTCCACTTTGCTGGTCACTAGGGATAAAGGGGAAAGAATAGAGCCTGGTCTCTGCCTTCAAGGCCCACTCCCCATAGGTGCCTTAGATTTTGACCAATCAGAGCTCTTCTGGCGAGTGAGGGAGGGGAAGATGACACCCTGTTTTGTTTTGTTTTTTTAATAATTCTTTTTTGGGGGGGCCTTCGTGGCTCAGTCGGTTAAGCATCTGCCTTCGGCTAAGGTCATGATCTCAGGGTCCTGGGATTGAGCCTCGCCTCAGTCTCCCTGCTCAGTGGGGAGTCTGCTTCTCCCTCTTCCTCTCCCCCCTGCTCATGCTCTCTCTCTCAAAAAAATAAAATCTTAAAAAAAAAAAATTCTTTTTTAAAGATTTCATTTATTCATTTGCCAGAGAGTGCGCGAGAGCACAAGCAGGGGGAGCAACAGGTAGGGAGCCCGATGCAGGACTCGATCCCAGGACCTGAGCCGAAGGCAGACGCTTACCTCGCTGAGCCACCCAGGCGCCCCAGATCACACCCTGTTGAGAGTACATTCCCTACAATGACCCAGAAGACATATTCATATAACTGTGCCAATTGAGAGTGGGAATGGGTAAGAAGTGCAGGCTGGACCTGGTACAGGGAAGGACACCCAACTTCTCTCCCCACTGAGCATGTGTCTCTCTACCTTATCCTGGGCTCTGATGGCTTTGGGAAATGGCAGATAGCCAGTCTCAGGAACTCATGCCTTAGGGTCATGTTTTCTACCTTCACTACACATTGGAATCATTGAAGGTCCTTTGAAGAAGATCCTGACTTGATTGGTCTAGGATGCTGTGGGCATCAAGAGTTTTTTTAAAACTCCCCAAATGAATCCAATATGCAATTAAGGTTGAGAACCACACCAGCTAAGCTCTGAGAGTGAGAACTTGATCCATTTCATGGAGCTGTCTCATAAACTTGTCTCATAATTCTGACCTAACTCATACTTCTCTTTGGGCCAAGTGAATGCATTTAGTACACATGCATGCATGGAAGGTCTTTGCTCAAATTGCTTCATTGATTTGTGTTTCAACAGACTTGCTGTGCCAATAAGGAAAAATATATCATTGTTTTTTTTACAGGTTTTAATTTTTATCAAAGTTGTATATATATATATACATTGTTTTCAAAGTTAAATGACGCTTACTATGGAAAATAGCAATCCTTGACTTTTATCCCTTCCCCTTCCCAATTCCCACTCCCCAAAAGCAACCATATTTACCCTTTCAGCTGTCCTTCTAATATTTTCCAATATGTCCAGATAACAAACTTACCCTGCTATTTCTTTTTTTTTTTTTTTAAGATTTTTTTAATTAATTTATTTGACAGAGAGAGAGCGAGCGAGAGAGGGAACACAAGCCGGGGGAGTGGGAGAGGGAGAAGCAGGCTTCCCGCGGAGCAGGGAGCCCGATGCGGGCCTCGATCCCAGGACCCCCGGATCATGACCCGAGCCGAAGGCAGACGCTTAACAACTGAGCCACCCAGGCGCCCATTACCCTGCTATTTCTTGATTTTACACACTTAGAGATAATCTGTTGACTTCCTAATGTAAAAGATATGGAGTTAACTGTCGGATTCTGCATCTGCTACACACAGATATTTCCTCTCTGACATCCCAATTAAGGCATAGATTTTGGTTATGTCAATATTCAGTTAATCATGTATTATTTTTGGGGTGCCTGGGTGGCTCAGTCTGTTAAGTGTCTGCCTTCGGCTCGGGTCATGATCCTGGGGTCCAGCCCCGTGTCAGGTTCCCTGATCAGCGAGGAGTCTGCTTCTCCCTCTCCCTCTCCCCCCGGCTCATGCTCTCTCTCTCTCAAATGAATAAATAAAAATCTTTAAAAAAAATCATGTATTATTTTCATGGCTGAGCTATGGAGTGTGCTGATTAGATTTCTTTGTTTGAGTAACTTCTTGCTTTTTTTTGGATTTAATAATTATTTCATTTTTTATTTGCTTAATTTTGTATGTACCTTATATTAATTTATCTTCAAATTGTCTTCCATCTTCTGAGACCATGTTCACGTGTATCAGATTATCTGTCAAATTCAACTGTTTCGGGTTTTTGTTTGTCTGTCTTAGAATGATTGCTAGTAGTGACCTTCTTATATATGCTCCAGTCTAAACTGATTGTGCTCTAGAATTGAGAGATCTGGTATTCTAGGATCTCCGTTCATCATCATCTCAGAGATTACCTTCACCTGTCTCCTGTGTTGGATCTCTGGTTTCTTGAATCTTGTGTATTCCTCTTTCTTGGTTTACTCTCTCATTGTAATGGAGCCTATCCTCCAGTAGCATTCTTAGCCAAGTTGTATGGGAGTAAAATCATTTGGGGCTTTGCATATTCAGAAATGTATATATTCCAGCTTCATAGTTGATTAATAATTTGCTTGAGTATGGAATTCTAGATTAGAACTAAGAAAATTTCAGAATTTTGAAGACATTGATCCATTATCTTCTAGGTTTTAGGATTCTGGGGAAATCCAATGCCATTCTGAAAACCAACTCTTTATATTATTTATTTTTACATTCTGAAAGATTTTGGGATCTTCTGTTTGCTCTCACTATTATGAAATTTCACAATAATAGGTCTTGGCATGAGTTTGTTTTCATTTATTGTCCTGGCTTTTGGTGGGATTTCTCTATTGGGAAATTAGTGTCCTTTACTTTGGGATATATTCTGGAATGATTTCTTTGCCAAGTTCCTCTCATCATTTCTTACATTCTCTCGTTCTGCAACTCCTATTAATTAGTTGTTGGATGTCTGTGACTTATCCTCTCTTTTTATTATATTTTATTTTCTATTTTCTATCTTTGTATTTTAGTTCCACTTTCTGGGAGTTTTTCTTAATTTTGCTTTTTAACCTTATATTGGGTTTTTCATTTCTGCTCTTAATGTTACTATTTTCCAAAAGCTTTTTTAATTTTGTTTGTTTTCTTTCTTAAATAGCATCTCATTTATGTTTCATGGATGTAATATATTTTCTTATCTGTCTAAGGATATTAATGATATTAATTTGAAGTTTTCTCTTTCCTTCACAGTGTGTTTCCTCTGAGTGGTTTTCCCGCCCCCCATGTGCTGTTGTTATTTTTTTGTGTTTTTTTATATGAGAGATTTGCCTTGGATGTTGGTAGTCAGTGATTTTTCCATTCACGTTAAATAATGGAAGACTCCAAAACTGATTGGAAGCTCTGAGTGTGTGTGATGCTCTAAATTAGAGAACCACTGATATCAGTATATTTGGGTCTTTCTATTAAGTTGGTCAAATTTCTCCAAGGAAGACTCCTTCAGTCTCCTGCTCAGAGGATGGTCCAGGTCTGATTGCCAATGTTCCTGGCATAGAGAGTTGGGTAGGTGAGTGGTGAATGTCTTAGAATACTGTGAATTCTTTCACTTTATCTTCTTGGGTTTTGTTATGGGCCCTGTCTGCTCATCTGTTTGTGATATTACCCAAATGAAGCGATCCTGTGCTTTACTCTTTCCAGAGAATAAACTTCCAGACATCTGCCAGCGTAGGGGATGGGCAGCTTGCCCAAGCACATGGAGTGGGAGAGGGATACAGAGACCCAATTGCATCATCTTTCAACCAGTTCTCCTTTATCAATATTATCTACACACACACACACCTTCAGAAGGTTTCATCAATTCCTGAACCTTTTAATAAATCTTAAGCTAGATTTCCCCACTGTTGGTTTAAGATTCAGCTTTCTTGGGTTTGCCAGTTTGATTGCCACTTGTCTATCTTCTTGTCTCCAAAATTTTGTTTCTATAATTTCTTTCCCTGCTCCACCATTGTGGATTTATGCCTTATAAAATTATTTGTATTGATGTTGCATTTGGGTTTTAGGAAGAATGTGTTTAATCCACCATCTTTATATAGACGCCATTAGATTCTCATTACCTTCACCATGTCACAAAAAGTAAGAAGATACGCCTATTTTACAGATGCAAAAATGAGACCTGATATCACATTTACTGTAAGATCCAAACCTATACCTTCTATGTTCAAATCCATTGTTCTTTCCATTATCCCGTTCTACCTATCTCTTACTTAGAACTAAAACAACAAAAAAAGTTGGTCGTGATATTTGAGTTTCATCAGAGCAAAGTATGTGGCAAGATGATAACTGCTGGGGGGTGCCTGGCTGGCTCAGTCGGTAGAGCATGTGACTCTTGATCCTGGGGTTGTGAGTTTGAGCCTCACACTGGGCGTAGAGATTACTTAAAAATAAAATCTTAAGAAGAGATAATTGCTGGGCAATTTGAAAAGATAATGATTTGAAATTTAACAGTTACTAAATGCAAATAAAGTGTTAGTGCTGTATAGGCCTGGTTTCCTGTCTAGATCAACAGGAAAACAATTTTCAAAATATCTCCTTTCTGTGTATAAGTATCTTTATGGAAACTCAGTGCAGAATTTAGCATAGCTCACTGGTTTTAACCAAGGTGGGTTACTGATTTTCATTGCTGGATGTTTTGTTTTTATTTATTTATTTTAATCTGCAGGTTACATGATTTTCTCTAAAAGAAAAGTCTTATGTATGTTTTCTGCCTCTGAAATATGGTTTTGTAACCACTAAACAAATATTTCTTTATCTACTGATTCCGCTCAGCACCCCTTCACAAGCATGCATATTTTAAATGGCATTCTTTATAGCAGAGTCACTGAGAGAACTATGAGGGGTTTAATGAATGTATTAAATATGTTTCCAAAAATAATTTCCAATTCTTATCCATTTTCAGCACTGACAGTTATTTGAATGTTTACAAGGTACGTAGGTCAAATGTTGAGACTTATCATTTGGTATTATCTCTTGGGTAGCTTTAATCTATACTGGTAAGGACATATCAGTCTTTATCAACTGATATTCCATCCTTGTCTAAGAACTAAGTTTAGATTGAATAACCTTTTGAGAAACGTGGATTTGTTCTTCTTCTTGATTTTGTCCATGGAAAACCCTTTCAGTTGTTTTCAGGTCTGGCTTTCATCTGGGGTTGGCATTTCAGATTTGGTTCCAATCTGTGAATAACTCTAACCAAACCAAAGTAATGGGCTGCTTTGAGCATCATTTTTAACTGGAGAGACAAAAATTCCATCATGCTTCAGGTCATAAGTCTTGCTGCCAAAATGTTTCCCAAGTGACAGTAATTATGTATGTATGATTTATTGGAGAATTTGGGTGTTCCAGAATAATAAGAGTAGGAAAATGAACACTTTAGGGCAAATGGTGAATTGACTCAGAGAGGCTCTTCCAACAGTCTTTTTAGGTTACTTGTCCTCTTAGGAAGTGTGTGTGTGTGTGTGTGTGTGTGTGTGTGTGTGTGTGTGTGTATGTGTGTGTGTTTTCTGGAATTAGAGAAACTATAATCATTGGTCTGTCAGCTTCAGTGTTGAACTTCTGGTCCCAAGTGAAATGGCCAACATTGCTGTGCTCGGGAGAGTTAAAGCTCCTAAACAATTTTCAAAGTCTTTGATCTGAGACATTTTTATGAGTAGGCACAGGGCTTCTGAATGCATCATACAATTGGATTGAAGCCTGGAAATTCACCCCGGTGTGTTTGAACAAACTGTAGCCCATGAATACCATATTTTTTATATTGGAACATTCCTTTCCTTTTTTAAAGGGACCCAGCATCTATCTTATCCCTTTTCCACATTCTTGAGTAGTTGGAATATCAGTCTCAAAGTCTTTTCAAAAACTTACTTTCATCCTTTTACAAGGGTAGAAAAAAAATAAAAGAGGAAGGTATCTGAACTTCAGATTGGATTTAAAAATTATTTTCAACTTACAGATTCCTTTTTCTCTGTCTCTGTCTCTCCCTCTCTCACACACGTACATGCACATGCACAAGCACATGAATGCATACAGACACTGTATATATAATATGAGTAATATTATTAATGGAGTTAATACTGTCAAATAATCACACTGCAATCTATTACACAAGTAGTATCTGAGTACACATCTTTTCTGCTTTAATTGATCATATAGTGAGATGAACTATGTTGATATGAGAGGACAGAATCCAATAAAATAAATTAATCTGATGATTTCACATGTTTCCAGAACAGCTGCAATTATTCATTCATCAAACTTTTGAATATTTCTTAGATGTCCCAGACTCTGTTCCAGGCTTTCAGAATATAAAGATGAAAAACATGGGATACCTGCTTATGTAAGAGACTGAGGTATAAACATAAATTACAGTTCATGAGAAAGCATAGAGATTTTTGAGCAATGTTCTAGGGGAGGGCTATAGACTGAATGTTTGTGTCCCCCAAAATTCATATGTTGAAATCTAATCCCCCAATGGGGATTTGATATTTGGATGTGGGGTGTTTGGGAGGTGATTAGGTCATGAAGGTGGAGTCCTCATGAATGGAATTAGTGCCTTTTTAAAAAAGAGGCCCTACAGAGCTTCCCTGCTCCTTCTCCCATATGAGGACATAGCAAGAAGACAACTATCTATGAACCAGACACCACATCTGCCAGTGCCTTGACCTTGGAGTTCTGAGCCTCTAGAACTGTGAGAAATAAATTTCTGTTGTTGATGAGCCACCCAGTCTATGGAATTCTGTTATAGTAGCCCAAACTGACTAAGATAGGGAACAAAAATTTAGGCAACTATCTTGCCTGATGGGTAGAAGTATGGGTATCTTGAAGTATGGTTAGAACTAGCCTGGCTTAGAAAAGGGTCAAGTACATTCCTGGAAGAGCTGCTACAGCATGTCAACAGGGATTGACCAGATTTTATTTATAAGATGGGCAAAATATAAATCGATTCATTTTTATAAGCTGGGTATTTGTAGTTATGGAGCCATTTTTGGAGTCATCTTGGATTTCTCTTTCTCACACATGCCATATCCAAGCTATTGTCAAATGTTATTGGCAAAATGTATAGACTCTATGTTCAAAACACATGTCAAATCAGACCACTTCTCCCTATCTCCATGACTACTAGCCAGGTCCAAGTCACCATAATCTCTTGCCTGGACTACTACAAAAACATCTTAGTTTGTTGTGTTAGTTTTCAGTTGCTGTGTAACACATTACCACAAACTGGGTGGTTTAAAACCACACACAGTTGTATCTCACAGTTTCCATGGGTCAGGAGTCTGGAAATAGCTTAACTGGATACTCTGTTCAGGGTCTAACAGTCTGTAATCAAGGTGTTGCTTGCATTCTCATCTGGAGGTTCGACTAAGGAAGAATCCACCTCCAGGTTCACACAGATTGTTGGCAAAATTCAGTTCCTTGTGGTTATAGAACTGAGGGCTGGCTTCTTACTGGCTCCTGGCTGGGGACTGCCTATAGGTTCTAGAGGTCTCTCATAGTTCCCTGACACAAGGCCCACTCCATAGGCCAGAGGTGGTTTGCTTCCTAAATATAACCAAGAGAATTTCTCACATTCCAGTCTGCTAAAATGAAGTCTTATGTAACGTAACATAATCAAGAGAGTGGCATCATATTTGCCATATTTTGTTCATTGGAAATAAGTCATAGTTTCTGCCTACATTCAGGGGAGATTCCCATACAAGAGCATGATTCATTAGAGGTCAACTTAAGGTGTGTCCACCACAGTGGTCTTACAAATTCCATACATGTCCTCCTACAACTTACTCTCCATACAGAAGCCAGAGTGATCCTTTTAAAATGTAAAACTAACAATGTCGTTCTCTTGCTTACAATCCTCTACTGGCTTAGAATAAGGCCTATAAGATAAAGCATATATAATCGCCGGCTACCTCACCTGCTTCATTTTTCACCAGTCTTCCCTCGCTTATTCCTCTTCAGCACATGGGAATCTTTGTGGCTCCTCAATCACGCCAAGCACACTTCTGCCTGATGATTTTTTTTTTTTTTAAAGATTTTATTTATTTATTTGACAGAGAGAGAGATAGCGAGAGCAGGAATACAAGCAGGGGGAGTGGGAGAGGCAGAAGCAGGCTTCCCGCCGAGCAGGGAGCCCGATGTGGGACTCGATCCCAGGACTCTGGGATCATGACCTGAGCCGAAGGCAGACGCTTAACGACTGAGCCACCCAGGTGCCCGTGCCTGATGATTTTTGCGTTTGCTGTTTTCTCCACCTCAAACACTACCCTAGCAGATCATTATGACTTGAACTCTCTTTTCGCTTAGGTATCTGCTCAAATGTTACTTCCTCAGAGAGCACTTCTCAGATTCCCCCAATCTAAAATAGCCCTTGCACTATGTATCTCTATATCTTTTCCCCTACCTTATTTTTTCCTAGCCCTTACCTCTCTATATATTTTAGAATATACTTATTCACTTATTCATTGACTCTCTCTCCCACTAGAACTCAAGCTTCATGAGGGCAAGGACCTTGTCTATCTCATTCTCTGTTGTTTTCCCATGCCTAAATCATTGCTTAGTGTAAAGTTGGCTCTTGTGTGTGAATGAATAATGAAAGGATTTAAGACACAAAATAAAACTTTTCAAAAATATTTTATTGTTATTGATAATATGTTGAATTTTTCAAGTAAGCAGTGACTAAACTCTAGACCATGAGACGAAATTTTTCTCATGATTTGGTTTTATCAGAATAGTGAAGAACAATCAGTATCTCAAATGAGATTTAAAGTCACTTGAGTGACCTCAGAGTAGTTGATATTTCTTACTTGTCAATGATCAAGACTAGCATTACTAATAGTGGAAAAATGTGACATTAACACAAAAAAGGCAGTGACAGAGTAAAAGAAATAAAAAAGACATAAGACATTTAGAAAACAAATAGAAAAATGGCAAATGTAAATCCTACCTTAACATTAATTATGTTAAATGTGAACTCCAATTAAGTCAGAGATTGGTAGAATGGATTTTTTATTTTTAGAGAGAGAGAGAGAGAGTGTGTGTGTGTGTGTGTGTGTGTGTAGGCATAGGGGGAGGGGCAACAGGAGAGGGAGAGAATCTTAAGCAGGCTCCATGCTCAGCACAGAGGCTGATGCAGGACTCAATTTCAGGACCCTGAGATCATGACCTGAGCCGAAATCAGAAGTCGGACACTTAACCGACTGACCCATTCAGGTGCCCCAGTAGGATGGATTTTTTTTTTTTAAAGATTTTATTTATTTATTCATGAGAGACAGAGAGAGAGAGAGAGGCAGAGGGAGAAGCAAGCTCCCAAGGAGCAGAGAGCCCGAAGCGGGACTCGATCCCAGGACCCTGGGATCATGACCCGAGCCGAAGGCAGATGCTTAACCATCTGAGCCACCCAGGCGCCCTAGAATGGATTTTTAAAAATGCTCCAAGTATATTCTGTCTACAAGCAACAAACTTCAGATTCAAGATACAAATAAGATAAAAGTAAAATGATAAAGATATACCATTCAAAGAGTAACCGAAAGAAAGCTAGAGTTGCTATGCTAATATCAGACAAAATAGACTCTAAAATAAAATTGTTACTAGAGACAAAAAAAAGCATTTTATAATGATAAAAGGGTCAGTGCATCAAGAAGTTATAATAATTAGAAACTTATATGTACCTAACAAGAGAGTCCCCAAATTCATGAAGCAAAAAAGTAAGAATTTAAGTGAGAAATAGAAAATTCAACAGTAATAATGGGAGACATCAAAATCCTACTTTGAATAACGGGTAGAACAACTGGACAGAAGATCACCATGGAAAGAGAAGATTTAAACAATACTGTAAACCAGCTTGACATAACAGACATCTATAGAACACCCAAAAAATGCTGAAAACACATTCTTCTCAAGTGAACATGGAATATTCTCCAGGATAGTTCCATATATTAAGTCATAAAAGGAGTCTCAAAACATTAGAAAGGATTGAAATTATACAAAGTATGTTTCCTGAATACAGTGAAATGAAGTTAGAAATCAGTAACTGAAGGAATTTTGGAAATTCCCATTTATAAATTAGTGTGTTAGAAATTAATATGCTCATAAATAATGGGTAGAAAGAGAAACCACATGGGCAATTGGGAATAATTTTAGATGAATGAAAACAAAAATACAACATACCATGATTTATGGTATGCTTAGAGGGGAACTTAAAGGTTTAAATGCTTATATTAAAAAAGAGTAAAGCTATTAAATCAATAACCTACCCTTCTACCTTAAGAAACTAGAAAAAGAACGGTCTAAACGCAAAGCAAGCAGAAGGAGGAAAATGATAAAGACTACAGCAGAAATAAAAGAAATAGAGAATAGCAGAACAATGAAGAAGATTTTAAAAACCCAAAATTTGGTTTATTGAAAACATCAACAAAATTTTAAAAATTTACCTAGGCTGACACAGAAAAAAGGGAAAGGACTCAGAGTACTAAGATTTTACTTATTTATTTGACAGAGAGACACAGCCAGAGAGGGAACACAAGCAGGGGGAGTGGGAGCGGGAGAAGCAGGCTTCCTGCAGAGCAGGGAGCCTGATGCGGGGCTCAATCCCAGTACCCTGGGATCATGACCTGAGCCGAAGGCAGACGCTTAACGACTGAGCCACCCAGGCGCCCCAGGACTCAGAGTACTAAAACCAAGAATGAAAGAGGTGATGTTATAACCAACTTTACAGAAATAAAAAAAGATTTGAGGGAATACTGTGAACAATTGTCAACAAATGAGATAACCTAGATGAAATGAATGAATCTCTATGGTGCCAAGAAAATTCAATGGGGAAAGAATAGTCCAGTTCAACAAATGGTGCTAGATCTACTGGTATCCACATGCAAAAGAATGAATGTGGTCATCTACCTCATATCATATACAAAAATTAACTCAAAATAGATCAAAGCCCTAAGTGTAAGAGCTAAGTCTATAAAACTCTTAGAGGAAGCATAGATGTAAGTCTTCATGCCCTTGGATTAGGCAACAATTTCTTAAATATGACACATAAAGCATAATCCAACAAAGAAAACATGAATAAATTGGACTTAATAAAAATAAAAAAAAAACTTTTATGTATCAAGAAATGAAAAGACAACCCACAGAATGGGAGAAAATATTTGCAAATCATATTATCTGACAAGGATCTGGTAACCAAAATATTTGAAGAACACTTAAACTCAATCATAAAAAGACAACCTAATTAAAAAATGAGCAAAGGCTGTGTTAGAAATTTCTTCAAAGAAGATATACAAATGACCATTAAGCACATGAAAAGATGTTCAACTCATTAGTCATTAGAGAAATGCAAATCAACACCACAGTGAGAACTACTTCACACCCACCAGGATGACTATACTCAAAAAGTTGGACGTTAACAACTGTTGATGAGGTTGTGGAGAATTTGGAACACTTACAGATTGCTGGTTTGAATAAAATGGTGCAGCCGCTTTGGAAAACAGTTTGGTAATTCCTCAAAAGGTTAACTGTAGCATTACTATGTCACATAGCAATTCCACTCCCATGCATATACTCGAGAAAATTGAAAACAGATAGTCGCACAAAAATGTTCAGAGCAGCATTATCATAATAGCAAAGAAATGGAAATAATTCAAATGTCCATCAACTGATAAATGGACAAAGAGATGTGATATACCCATACAATGGAATATTATTTCCCTATAAAAAGGAATGAAGTACTATAGATGCTACGACATGAATGAACCTTAAACACATGCTAAATGAAGGCAACACACACAAATGGCTACATATTATACGATTCCATTTATATGAAATTTCCAGAATATGCAAATTAATAAAGAGGCAAAGGAGATTTTTAGTTTCCGGAGGCTGGCAGAGGGAGGGTGTGGGGAATTAGTTCTAATGTGTATGAAGTTTCTTTTAGGGGTGATGAAAAATTCTTGAATTAAGTAGTGGTGATGATCGTACAAACTTGTAAATTTATCAAAAGCCTTGAACTGTATACTTTAAAAAGGTAATTTGATGGTATATAAATTATATGTCAATAAAAAAAAAGAATCTATGAGGTGCCTGGCTGCCTCAGTCAGTAGAGCATGTGACTTTCGATCTTGGGGTCATGAGTTCAAGCCCCATGTTGGGTATAGATCTCACTTTAAAAATAAATTTAAAAATATTAAAAAATTTTTTAAAGAATCTGAAATTCATAAAGAAAGTAAATTATGAAAAATCACTTAAAAATTTTTTAAAGAATCTGAAATTCATGAAGAAAGTGAATTATGAAAAATCACTTAAGTAAGAATATCTTTCTGATTGGAGAGATGTGGCTCTTCACAAAGTCTACAGTAAGAAACCAACACCCCCAGCCAGACCTACCTTGGACTTGATTTCATTCAACCTTGAGTTGCTCTGATCATAATGGCTACAACATGGGAGAGAACTTTCCCCAATTCTCTTCCCTCATAGGTAGGTTCTGTTCTTTACTTTGTCCAAATGTCCCCCATCCCTCTCAAGAAAACATTCTGCTACTCCTTGTTTTCTCCGTTTTTCTTTCTCATTCTCTCCTCTGCCTTTTCCCCCTAATTTCCCTCCATGATCATTCAAATTTTCCTTTCTTTTTTTGCCTGCTCACCTCTCTGTCTCTCTGTCTCTGTCTCTCACCCCTTGCTTCCACCTCTTTCTTCTCCTCTTCCTTGTTCCCTTTCCTCTTACCTGGCTACAGTATATACTTTAAAGTTTTTATTTATTTATTTATTTATTTATTTATTTATTTATTTATTTCAGAGAGAGAGAGAGAGAATCTTAAGCAGGCTCCATGGTCAGTGCAGAGCTGGAAGCGGGGCTTGATCTCACAACCCTGAGGTCATGACCTGAGCTGAAATCAAGAATGGGATGCTTAACCGACTGAGCCACCCAGGTGCCCCAAAGTATTTTTGTCAGAATTATGTACTTTTTTGCTTTCTTTGCTTAGCTGAAAAGAAAGTGATTTTGATGCTTAATATTTCCTTAAGGAAAACTAACTCTAAATTAATTACAAGGTTGATTTTGCTTTAGGGGATATAACTGGTAATTAAAAAAAAAGATTATCCACCCATGCTATATGAGTAGTTATAAATAATTGAGGTAAGATACTTTCGTGAACATTAAAAAGTGATTTGTAAATATGAGCAGACACTACTGGTAAACACTGATAACATCTAGTGTGGTGGTGTTCACTGAAGGTTCTTAATTATAATTTGGCTCTTGTATGTGTAGACACGCCTGAGTTAACCATTTACGCTACAAAGCATAAGCCTCCTACACAGATAGTTTCATTTGACTCCTATAAACCTGATCACATTTTCCCTCAGGAATGTCCTTTCTGAACTAAAAAAATACAATATCGGTTGTAAGCTCTTCTCTTGTGAAGCCATCTTCAGAATGACCAATTATTCTCTGTCGTTCATCTGGAAGAGTGAGTAAGTACAAAAAGAATACCATTAGCCACAAAGTTGTCATCTTCTTCAAATAAAATTCTGATCTCTGGCTTAAATGTTGAAACGGAAGAGTCACTGTTTTCTCCTGTTGTGGGTCAAGAGCCATGATTTTGTAACTGTCATTTTATGAAACAACTTGATTCCGTTTGTTGACAAAATGTTAAGAAAATGAACTGGTTAAGTTTCACAGGACTTGGTGATTGAAATTCTAGTGCCCAGAGTAGTGGTGTCAGAATGATGAGGCATCCAGATAATGATCTCAGAAACCTTCCCAAACAATGTGACCACTTCATTAGAAGGGGAAGGGGGAGGGAGGAAAGACAGACAGAATTCTTCAGTCAATTCCTAAGAGGCCATCTAACCTGTCTTGGAGAGACAGAGTGCTTTACTGTGGGGCCTACTTTGGTGTATCAGTATAACTATTACTGAAAAATTAGAATTACTATGAGATATTAAGTATTAGGGGCTCCAAGGAAAGCTGAAGAAGGTGGACTTCCATTGCCTGGCTCTAGCAGTCAGCCAGGTGGCACCTTTAAGATCCCCCCCCAGCACGGTTTGAGAAGCTTGGTATTTGCTTATCTTCCTGAAGCTGCACAAAGGCTCTGTGTCTGGGTATGTTAGCTGTTCAGCAAAAATAAACTGCCCCCTGCTCCTGAGCATATAGTTGGACCATATTTCCCAGGCTTCTTCGTAGTTTGTTGTGGTCGTGAATTCTAACCAACAGAATGTGTGCAGGAAATCGTTTATGCCATGGCTGAGCCAAGCCTTTTAGGAAACATAGATGTCTCCTCCTTGTTTTGTTTCTTCCTTTATTGATTGGATGCTGATGAAGGTGAGGCCTTGGGGGAGGGGGAAGCTACCTAGTAAAACAGAACACAATACAAAGGGGCCTGAGCATGTCCAAGAGCCACCCACCACCCAGAAACAGTTTAGGTGAGCAAGAAATAAGCTTTTATGAGGCTTGAGGATTATATATTTTGAGGTCTATTTATTATAGCTGCTAGCATGACCCTCACTAACAAGGGATTTGAGTGGCTAGCAATTGCAGGACTGCAATTAAAGGAAGCAACACCAACAAATGCCTTCAACAAATGCCCAGGAAATACCATTTCAGAAACGTAACCCTTTTACCTTTTCTTCCTTCTGTTTCTCATTTTTAGTTTGTCATTGGCTTACTTCCCCGTTTTTTTGTTGTTGCTGTAATTAATTAATCGGTAGCAAAATATCCTCTTTATTTTTATTTTTTTTTAAAGACTTTTATTTATTTATTTGACAGAGAGAGAGCACACGTAGGGGGAGCAGCAGAGGGAGAAGGAGAAGCAGGCTCCCCGCTGAGCAGGGAGCCTGACGCGGGGCTCCATCCCAGGACCTTGAGATCATGACCTGAGCCGAAGGCAGCCGTTTAACTGACTGAGCCACCCAGGCGCCCCCAAAATCTCCTCTTTAAACTTGTCCCTCACTACCCCCACCACTTTTCATAAATCCTCCAAGAATGAGAATGGGGGTGATATGGGAGGTGGGTGAGGAGAAGACGCTGCGTCGTGATTAATGGAGGAGAGTCTATGGAGCATTTGGATATCTGAATTATTTTCATTACGAGGATGATGAGAAGAAGACTGCCCGTTAGGGACAATGATGGGTTATTTTTAGGTATGTTAAGTTTTGAAGTTCTTATTCAACAAAATGAACATTGTTTACATTCCATCTACCTTTTCAGTTGTGATAAAGTAGATGTAGGTATAGTATGAACAGCCAGCCAGGTAGCATGAGCCACCTTATTCTGCAGTTAAAGAAATAATTTTATTTATTTATTTATTTATTTGATTTTATTTTTAAGTCATTTCTGCACCCAACATGGGGCTCAAACTTACAACCCCAAGATCAAGAGTCATATGCTTTACTGACTGAGCCAGCCAGATGCCCCAAGAAATAATTTGTTTTATTTACCTGTATACAGATTAAAATGTGAATATTTTATAGTGATTCGAAGGGGTACCTGCACCCCAATGTTTATAGCAGCAATGTCCACAATAGCCAAACTATGAGAAAAGCCCAAATGTCCATCAACAGATGAATGGATAAAGAAGATGTGGTGTGTATATATATACAATGGAATATTACTCAGCCATCACAAAGAATGAAATCTTCCCATTTGCAACGACATAGATGGAACTAAAGGGTATTATGCTAAGTGAAATAAGTCAGTCAGAGAAAGACAAGTATCATATGATCTTGTATGTGGAACTGAAGAAACAACAGATGAACAAAGAGGAAGGGAAGGAAAAATAAAATAAGATAAAAACAGACAGGGAGGCAAACCATATGAGATTCTTAACTATAGGAAACAAACTGAGGGTTGCTGGAGGGGTGGTGGGTGGGCGAATGAGGTAACTGGGTGATGGACATTGAGGAGGGCATGTGATATAATGAGCACTGGGTGTTACATGCAACTGATGAATCACTAAATTATACCCCTGAAATTAATAATACACTATATGTTAACTAAATTGAATTTAAATAAAAAATTTTAAAAAATAAATGAATAAAATATGAACATTTAAAACATTTCTTTTTAATTTTTTAAAAAGTAATCTCTACTTTCAATATGGGGCTCGAACTCACAATCCCAAGATCAAGAGTCACATACTTGGGGCACCTGGGTGGCTCAGTCAGTAAGCATCGGCCTTTGGCTAAGGTCATGATCCCAGGGTCCTGGGATCAAGTCCCGCATCAGGCTCCTTGTTCAGCGGGAAGCCTGCTCCCCTTCTGCCTGCCGCTCCCCCTGCTTGTGCTCTCTCTCTCTCTGACAAATAAATAAATAAAATCTTAAAGAAAAAAAGTTGCATGCTTTACTGGCAGAACCAGCCAGGCACCCCAAGAATGTGGACATTTTTATTAAAAACACAATTATTTACAATTAAAAATACAATCTTTGAAACACTGAATTATGAGACAAGTGTAAATCATTTTATTCTAAGAGCTGAGTCAAAGATTCAGGAAATATTTGTTGAGCTCCTTTCATATGTCAGGTGCTGTTACATTTGTTTTCTATGGTTCAACCAAATCCACGCATTTTATTTTCCTATACATTTCAAGTAGTAGTATATACAAATATATACTGCACCTTGTAAGTTTTTGTGACACCATCCTATATATATACTAGGCAGAGTACACAAATGATAGTAAACTAAAATGAACACATTTTAACCCCTCTTGATCATCTAATTTTGTTTGGAAGTGTCAGAGGCCAGGTTCCTGGGAAACAGACTCTTGTGATTCTTACATTTTTGGACGGAAGTTTCATTACGGGGTGCTCTGGAGAACAGCACTTGCAAAGAGTAAGAAAAGCAGAAGGAAAAGCAAAAGGAGAAGGTGAACCACAGTGTAACTGCAAAGAGACCTCAGTTGTCCTACACAGAGCTTTGGAGCTGGAATGATTCTTCAGAATTGTTCCACACTGAGACAAACGGTCTGAGTATTTTTGGATGCCGGTTGTCCCCAGGGAAGAGTATAACCTTCAGCTCAGGACAATTCCTGAAGAGGAACTGAGTTGTGAGCCATTAGCAACCAATATCCCTCAGCCAGAGGAGTGAGTCCCTTGATCCAAGAGGGATCTGTTGGGCACGTAGCATCCACTGTATTACGCGTATCATCTGCAATTGCATCATTTTGTCCTAAAAAGAACAATGACAGGAGGGAGAGATGTGAGTAAAAAGGGAAGAGAAGAAAAATAATAAATCAGTATTTGGGGAAAAGGGAAAATAAAGAATCGTGGAAAATAATTAAATAAGTCTAAAAACTAAAATGTCTGTTGCACCAGGTACGGACTAGATTTCACAACACAGCACATTCTAGTTGAATATAGGGATTAAAATGGCTCAGGTCACTTGGTACATCAGAAATAGTTCCAGCAAACACCTGTGAATCATGATTCAGAGGCTTGTTCCATAACCTTCAAAGCATATTAAACTGATCGCAAATGCATTCTGTTAAACTACTTACCAACAGGGGTCATTCATTCAGAAGAACACTTTTAGAGCATGAAGAAGCAAGTTTGAGGAATATTGATGCTGTGAGTGAAGGAACTTAAGTTTAGCCAATATCAGTATTGGCTTACTTACGAATTTTCAAGTTTTCACCATCCCATGGTTGACTTGAAAATTATGGATATTTGGCTTTGGAATCCATTATAAGAATTTTGGGAGGCACCTGTGGACCATCTTGGTTTGGGTGTCCCTGGCAGCTGACCCAAGACAAAGACTCAAGGACTAGTTTATTTGGGAGTGTCAGGAAATGATAGTATGGTAGCGGGGGTATGATGTAGGGATGGTGCATGCAGTTCATCAAAGGTATGTAAGGAGCTCATCCCCACTGTGAAACATAAAGCATACACTTCAGAACTATCTCGACTGAGGGACCAGGAAGCTGGGGTATCAATCACCGGCTGCTATTGGTCGTGGGATTCTCCTGAACTTGAGGCCTGCTTTGTGCCAGGTAGAGCAGCCTCCCCGGGCTTAAGGAAATGGCCTTGGGGACAAAGAGGAAGGTCCTGACCATTGGAAGCCTACAAATAAAGCCTGAGGGTTATGTGCAGAAACCTGTCAGTGTGGCCTCTGCTACATTGACAGTCCCAAATACATTTTTCTTGTTATGATTATTAAAGGTGGTTTCCATCTCCGAGGATGTGCCAAGCTGCGGCCAGAGGGGAGAGAACCCAAATGTGTGCTGAGAAACAAGAAGAAATCATGCTGAGATCAAACATTTGGGCATGGGCTAGGCACAGGGGAGAAAATGAGAGTTGACATAACCAGGCAGCCCATGCTGTAGGAAATGTCCTGTGTGTGAGAGCCCACAAAGGCAGCTTCCTTCATTCATCCATTTGGACCCTAAGACTCCTGAGCTGGAGAATAATAGCAGAGTGGAAAGTTTTCAGGTGGCAGTTACCTTGGTCCTGTGCCAGGTATGTTACTCACTGCTCACAAAGCTCCAGCTGGTATTTACCCCCCGACAAAAGGGGAAAGAAAAAAGTTTTCTGGTTTTAACGTCACATTGTGCATAAAGCATGAAGGATAAGACCACGGGATGGGGAAAAGGAGAAAAATTTGCCGTGGTCCTCTCTTTTATCACAGGACCTCAGTTGTTTCTACCCCTTTAGGGAACATAAGAATCTAAAGTGGTTTGATTCTTTAACTAAATTTTGTTTATTAACCTCATATCTGAGGAAATAACATTTAATCGGCTCACTTCCTGAAGGGCTTGTTTCATATCCTTGACTCAGATTACTGTGGTGTGATCAGGGACAGCTTTACTCTTTTCCTCCCACGGGGAGCTGAAGAGCGATTCTGTGGCTCCCAATACACGCAATAAAGACCAGAACAAGAAACATCCTGACCCTGAACATCCTCTCATGTTTTAACTAAGAAAATCCGCCCCTCCCCCCCCGCCCAAATTTAATCTGTAAAAAAAATCAGCCAGGATCACATTGCCAAAGAGGAAGACGTTGAGTGATTCATCTATTTAACAAATCTTTATGCAGTTTATGTATAACGTACAGAATGCTGAGAGGGAAGCGAAAAGGAGTAGGCCGTGTTCCCAGTCCTTATGGAACTTAGTGGTATTCTACAGAGAAGGAAGACTTGGAAGCAATTAATTAATAACCCAACACGAAATAGTGGTCTGATATCCTGTGAGAAATTAATGGTGCTGAGAGCCCTTCTTTCATTAAATCTTAGGCCTCTTTCATTTCATACTATGTTATTCAGCAGTTGTTAAAATTCTACCCTCCGTGGTTTCTTACGGCTTTCCCAACTCAAGTGATAACCTTCTCGAAGTCAGGAAGGAGATCTTAAGAGCTGTGCTTTCTAAACTTCATTGGGTCCAGCAAGCTCCTCTGACCATCTCTTGTACTCCTACAGCCCTTGCCAGACTGCTTGGCAAATCAGCTCTGTGGTTGCAAAATGACTTTTGAAGCGATCAATCATTTTTATTGCACCTGACGGACAAGCTGGGGACTCCCGAGAATATGGTAGACACCTCATATACTCAAAAAGTTGTAGGGCAGGGGCGCCTGGGTGGCTCAGTTGGTTAAGCCACTGCCTTCGGCTCAGGTCATGATCCTGGAGTCCCAGGATCGAGTCCCGCATCGGACTCCCTGCTCAGCAGGGAGTCTGCTTCTCCCTCTGACCCTCACCCTTCTCATGCTCTCTCTCTCTCTCAAATAAATAAATAAAATCTTTAAAAAAAAAAAAAAAAAAAAAAAAAAAGTTGTAGGGCAAATTGAATGTGTTAAGATACCGTCTTCCCAACATTAACCAGCCCATGATGCTGTTCCATGCACACAGGCCTAAGGATTAAGCATTGGCACATACCCTGTGCTTTTTTAAGAAGCCGAAACAGCTTTTATATTTTACCTCTGGCCCATTCATGGGATTGCTCAGATAACATTTTCTCAGGGTTACTATATGTGCTTTGCAGAGTAAGTTCTTTGTAACGAAGGGTGTGGGATGAATGCTGATCATCGGCTCCAGAACGAGTGTCAGGCCTCAGTGCTGTGTGACAGTTCTAGAACAGTGAGTGGTGAGAGCCTGCTGCTGATCTGGTCTAGGCCTCCCAAAGAGGCACACTGGATGCAGGCTCAGCCTACTGCTCTGTTTGATACCTTTGAATCCCAGTACCAGATGGATATTAAAATGAGTCCTATATGCATCAGTCTTTGTATTCTAGGTCTTTCTCATCCCAGTGTGAGCCCCTGTGGATATCTAGTGCCTCCCACATATCTCCAAACTGCCCTCTGCTGCTTCTCCTTTGACCCTGCCTGACTGCTCTCCCTACCAAACTTCCTGCCCTTTGGAATTTCTCTTCTTCCCGCATGGTCCGTTTCTTCTTCCCATTGCAACTTGAGTGACTTCACATAAGACAGCTCTGATCAAGTCCCTCTCTGTCTTAATCCCTCAGAGTGGCTCCCCATTGTTCTCAGAAAGCCCCCCACTCCCCACTTCCCAGCCCTGAATCGTGTGATCCCACTCTAGCCAACGTCTTTAGGTTCTCGAATGCCTGGTTCATGCTCTCCACCCCTTGTTCTTCAAGTGCTGTTTCCTCTGCACTGCACCTCTGGTTTTGTTCTTTCTATACATTAGGCCTCATTTAGCAGTCTCTGAAACTACCAGTACTCATTCACATCGATGCTCATAGACACCGCAGGGTAATTTCCTCTTTCCTTGTCTGTTCTCTTTGTTAGACAGAAAGGCCCATGGGACAGGCAGTCTCGATCTTGTTCATGCCATATATTCACTGCCCAGAACAGAGTGGGTTCTTAATAGGGCCAGCTTCATGAGCACTTGGGGAAGGAGTTTCGGTTTTAGTACCTGTCAGTTACTGTCTTGAACTTTTCTTTTAAGATTTTATTTTATTTTGTTTTGTTTTTTGTTTTGTTTTGTTTTGTTTTAGGGAGAAAGTGTGTGTGCGCACACACTCTAGTGCACATGCGCAAGTGCTTGAGGGAAGGAGGGGCAGAGGGAGAGGGAGAGAGAGACTCTTAAGCAGGCTCCACACCTAGCTCGGAGCCCATGGGCAGTGTGGGGGTAGAGGGGTTGTGCACAACCATGACATCATGACCTGAGCCAAAATCAAGAACCGAACACTTAACTGACTGAGCCACCCAGGCATCCTTACAGATTTTACTTTTAGGTAATCTATACACCCAAGGTGGGGCTCAAACCCACAACCAGGAGATCAAGAGTCCCACACTCCACTGACTGAGTCAGCCGGGCGTCCCTTGAACTTTTTATTTTTTTAATTTTTTTATTTTTAGTTTTAGTTTTAGTTTTTTAAAGATTTTATTTTTATTTATTTGAGAGAGACACAGTGAGAGAGGGAACACAAACAGGGAGAGTGGGAGAGGGAGAAGCAGGCCTCCCGCCGAACAGGGAGCCCGATGCGGGGCGCGATCCCAGGACCCTGGTATCATGACCTGAGCCAAAAGCAGACACTTAACGACTGAGCCACTCAGGCACCCCTCCCCTCAAACTTTTTAATTGTCTTTGGACTTATGTTTTGTAAGTGAAGTCCAATGGAACAATGGAGCATACACCAGGGGCTTGGAACCCTGGTCCCATCTCTCTGGGATGCTCCCTACTCCACCCAGTGACCACTGTTGCCCTTCCTCTCCCATTCCCCTCCACCACACCCGCTTTGGTGCAGGAACCAGGAGGGATTGGTTAGATTCTTGTGCCCACACGTGGAGTCAAGCACAGAGTCATACTGCCTGTGTAAGGCTCAGCACTCTCTCTGTGAGTCCCCACTTGTCCAAAGGAACACAACGCTGAGTAGCAAATAAAAAACACAATGACAGGTTGAGAAGGAGGCCACTGAAAAAAGGAAAACACTTTTGTTTCCTGCTTTTTGAACAAGGGATTTTGCATTTCATTTTGCACTGGGTCCCACAGATTATTATGTAGCCACTCCTGGCTCTCAATGAATATTTGTTGAATAGATGAATCAAAGAAATTTGATGAGCCAAATGCATGTTTTGTTTTGTTTTGTTTTTCCAAGCAATTACCCAGAAAGATTTTCCAACAGGGTTGTCATTTCGTAAAACATTTTTGGAACTTCTTTTTGAGAAAGTCACTCATTTGTTCAAAGATTATTTTTTTAGCAGTTACTATGTGCCAGGTTCTGGTGTGCTGCTAGCAGTGAACTATTTAGATAAGGTTGTGGACAATCTTTATCCTTAGAATTGATTTGCAGTGAATTTACTTTTCTAAAGAAGGCAAAAGTCACTAGGGGCCACATCTAGAGAATAAAGTGGACCATAAAACTAAATAATAATCATAATACTACTTGGGACTAAAATTAACTTTATAACTATGGAACCATAAATTAAAAACATTGGGTTTCTTATGAGTAAACTGATTCTGAAGATAATTTCCAAATGTAAATTTCAAGACCATTTCGCATTACTTTTAATAAATGAAGAGTATCCCAAGGTGACTATCTTGAAGCAGAAATTAGGATTTAAATGTAGAGGTTCTGGGAAAAAAAATAAATGTAGAGGCTCTAGACGAAATACTTTTTTAAAAAAGAAAGCATTGTTTTAGGTAACTTCTATTTTTTAATTTTCTTAAACATACTTTTTCATCTAATTTCATATGCAAAAGGAATTTGCAAGTGATCTGAATGTGGTTATTAGTGATAACCTGCTTCTATGATCACATTGTTCTTGTAACCTTTACCATGAATTGTTTGCTGCTTTATTCGAGCCTTTAAATTATGATTTTGTTCATCAGTTTTAGAACCCAACGATAACCTATTTATTTTATAATATCTCTCCTATGTAGGTTGGCCCTTATTAGCTGTGTTATCTTAACCTCTTTGTGCCTTAGTTTCCTCATAAAATTGTAGTGAGGTCTAAATAAATTAATATATGCAAAGACCTTAGAATACTACCTAGCGTATGGTAAATGCCACATTAAGATTTTTATTACAATAATTATTATTATCTGGCCCTATGCATCTAGGCCAGGAATAGGCAAACTTTTCCTCTAATGGGCCAGACAGTAGATATTTAAGGCTTTGTGGATCAGATGATCCCCGTCACAACTACTCCAGTCTGTTGTGATGCCAAACTCAGCCTTAGACCATACATAAATGCATGGGCATGACTGTCTTCCAATAAAACTTTAATTACAAAAACAGGTGGCTGGTTAGATCTGGTCCATGGGCAATTCATTTGCTGTCCCTCTCTGGGGCCTTTTTGATGGGTTTGAGTGTGAATGGCTGGGGAAGAATGGAGCCACAGTGACCTCAGACATCTGAAGCTCAGGTCACAGGGGTTAATAGGCTTCTATAGATAGGATGGCCCAAAGTGAGGGCAGGGTGGGGGGCATCTCCATGGAAGTGTAGCTGGGGCTGGTGGAGGTTGGGGAGTAGATAGGCTACAACTGGAAAACTCTGTGTATTTCACTCACCAGAATTAGTTTTGTCCTGACAAATTGATTCAGTAAGCATTTTCGAAACTCTTGTTCAGTGCTTGGGTATGCAAAGGTTTACTGTACTGCCACAGTGGGCCTGTTGTATACTCTATGTATCTACACAGAAGCCCTATGTCATCCAGTTAATATTCAGGAGCAGATGGAATTTAATCTTTTAAAAACTAGAGAATAGTGTTTTTGAGGGGAGAGTTTGCAGACCCCAGATTTCTGTAACATTTCTTTACCCTTATAGTAGAGCCTAAATATTAGGAGAAAGTGGGACCCCTGACCTGCTTGGCAATCACCTGTCCCTGGAGTGACCTCAAAGGAGCCGGGGAGTTGTTGTTATTGTCTGTTTTTTTTTTTAATTTCCATATCAGATCAGCATGCAATACGCTTGCCTAAGTAATAGATATTAACTAGATAGATAGGGAGAAATGGAGAGGATATTTGTTTTCTTTATGAACTTGATGTCTTAATGTGCCTGGCAGTCAGCATGTCCTCTTTTGCAATATTCTTCCAGTTTTGCATGGACACTCTCCTTAAGGTAACAGAAGGTCCCTGCCAGAGTATCAGACATTCTATATTTACCTTGTGCTTTCCAGGGGCAGGGCTTTTCCTACAATCTTGAGGACTACCCAGACTTAAATTGGGCTCTTATTTGGTACAACAAAAGAAATTTTGATTCGTTGATTGATTGATTCAAGAAATATCTACTCAGGGGCGCCTGGGTGGCTCAGTTGGTTAAGCGACTGCCTTCGGCTCAGGTCATGATCCTGGAGTCCCGGGATCGAGTCCCGCATCAGGCTCCCTGCTCAGCAGGGAGTCTGCTTCTCCCTCTGACCCTCCCCCCTCTCATGTACTCGCTCTCTCTCATTCTCTCTCTCTCAAATAAATAAATAAAATCTTTAAAAAAAAAAAAAAAAAAAAAAGAAATATCTACTCAGCCCCTAATCATGTATGCCAGATACCATACTGGTCCTTGGAGGTGCAGGGATGAATACACATCATCTCTGCTCTCATGGAATTTACTGTTTGGTGATAGATGCAGACATTAAACAAGTCAGTGAACAGGTAAGGACAGCACATTATTAGAACAAGCAAGGAGTGCTAGGAGGGAAATGAAAGTTTTTGGCAATATTTCTCAAATTTGCTGGCCAGAAGAATTATCCAGGGCCTATGGTAAAGTTAGGGAATACTTGGCCCCATCCTGGACCTGCTGAATCTCTAGGGAAATCCACATACTTCACAAGTACGCCAGGTAATACTTAGAAACAAGCAAATCTGGGAAGCCCTGGTCTAAGAGAATTTAAAACAAAGACAAAAACCCTAGCTTCCAACCAGGCGGTAATCTTAGAAGCTTTCCTTCTAAAGAAGGATTATTTGACAGGTCTTCGAAGATTTGTTGTAATAATTGGCAGAAAGCTTCCATTTCAAATTTATTTTTGCTGATGCTGATGACCTATGGACCTAAATACCACCTTTATGAAACTCATTAGGTTGCTAGGCAATGGGTGCTCTACCGACCTGGGTTTAGTTTCCTGGACATGAGACTTGCTGAAACTCCTTTGTTTTCTCTCTCTTTGTTGAAATATATATTTTTTCTTACCCAGAAAAGATGCCATTGAGAATATTTACTCTAAAAACTTAACATATTTCTCTTTTTGGACCCCCACAGCATACTCTGCAGACCTCATGGAAGGCTTTACTTTAATGCATTGAGCTTTCTTCTTTCTAAGATTTTATTTATTTGAGAGAGAGGGAGGGCACGAGCAGGGGGTGGGGCAAAGGGAAAGGGAGAAGCAGACTCCCCACTGAGCAGGGAGCCCCCACTTGGGCTCTACCCCAGGACCCTGAGATCGTGACCTCAGCCAAAGGCAGATGCTTAACGGACTGGCCACCCAGGCGCCCTTAAACCCATTGAGTTTTTGACTTGGCCTCAGTGAAAGAAGTGATCTGTTTTAACAAGTCTTCCTGAGGCACCTGGGTGGCTCAGTCCTTTGAGCATCCCACTCTTGATTTCAGTTCAGGTCATGGTCTCAGGGTCATGAGATGGAACCCTGCATGGGGCTCCCCATTCTGCGGGGAGTCTGCTTGAGATTCTTTCCCTCTCCCTCTGCCCTTCCCAGTTCCCCCCGCACCATGTGCGTGTATGTGGGCACGTGCTTGCTCTCAAATAAATAAATAAATCTTTAAAATAAATAAAAATCACCTGTATTCCTATCCACTGTCAGCATTTTCGTCCGTTTCCTGTTAATCATTTTATTGTTAATTTTTAATATATTACTTTCAATTGATCATTCATTGATAGGTAACTATAATTAGGATTATACTTTATGTCAGTTTTGTATACAGATCTTTTAAGAAAACTTGATAGAGTGAGCATTTTTCCATTAAAATTTAGAATGTCTTGATGGGTACATTATATTCCATCATAAAGATATGTAAACATTTATTTAATACTTTCTCATTGCTTCAATTTTAGATGGTTTTTAATTTTTCACTTTCATACGTACATTTCATAACATAACACTGACATAAACCCCATTGTATATAAGTAAATATATGTCCATATCTATGACTCATCTTTTAAGACATTCCTTGTTATATTACTGGGTTGAAGGAAATGCTGTTTTTTGAGATTGTTAATACATGTTGCCAAATTGATTTTCAGGAAGATTGTACCAATTTAGGCCCAGAGGGTGTCTTTAGAGGGAGACGCTAGAAATTACCCCTGACTAGATGGATCCACTGGGACCAATAAGCACTAGGAAATGGATGTGATTTATGGATACACCAATTAGCCTCCTCGTGTTCTGTGATCCCAGACTTGTATTCCTAACTCTGACAACCTAGTTTCACAAATGAGTATCATAGGTAGGGTGTGGAAAGAGCCATATCAACCTACATCTGTTATTGCACCAAAGTCTTACAGAATATATATTACCAATGAGGAGTCATGCCATCTTCATATACAAAGGGCAGCTTATGGGTGGAACCATGGCCAGGATCTCTATTCATATTATAAACATTATTGTAAATTGGCATTTAAAGAGGAGATACAGCTAGGGAGTCATTGGTAAATGATAATGCTAGTATTCTCATTTGCAGGGGATATATTCTCAGTCCTCCAGTGGAAACATTTCCAAATTCTTGGTGCTTTTTCTGGTTAACTGTCTTTAGGAAAAGATAAAATGCTAGTGCTTACAGCTTCATACTTTGTAAAATATCTTTTTCATCTTTCTGTCCCCAGTCTCAGCTTTCAACTGCGTGTAATGTCTCAATGGACCGCAGCTATGAAAAGCAAGTAAAAGGAAAGGTTACCACTTCTCAGTCCTCATTGACCCCAGGTTACAAGAACACAGTTATTATATTTAAGTGGAGTTGTCATGTGTGTTAATGTGCCCAGTGACATGTGATGGACTGGCTATTTCCACCAAACAAATCAGTTTGTATAAGAAAGGAACCATAATTTGACTAGGACCATAATTTATAAGATTAGGGCTTATGTTGCACGTGTGTGTGTGTGTGTGTGTGAGAGAGAGAGAGAGAGAGAGAAAGTAGGTGTACTCTTTCACATAACAGGCACAAGTTACCATATACTGGCTTCTGGCTTCAAGCAGTAAAGATTACAGAAGTTCCCAGGATGTCTAGAGAGCACTTGGAAGTACCCTGAGGGCTTAAATTTCCACTTGATCTGATTTCTCTCCACTCCCTTATTGGCAATTCATTAACGGCCTGAGTTTCGCAAAGCAAAGCTACAGAACTACAAGAGATATCCAGACAGACAGGCCCTGGGTGGGAAATGAATCCCGAATCATAGAGAGCTGTTTTTAAGAGAGATCTTTAAGGAGAGGGACAGCATGATTGTGGAACAGGAGAAGCTGTAAGACAGGCAGAAGTTCAAAGCTGTTTCTAGCATAGGAGGAGAGATCATTTGTACGAAGAAGTTACAGAAAGTAGGATCTCCAGGGCTCCCTATAGTTAAAAAAGATACAGCACTCATTCTGTCAAGTATTTTATTATCTATTGCCTTATTTGGCCTTTGCCACACATTTGAAATAAACGGAACAAGTATTGTAGGTGTGCAGTCCTTTATTGGAAACCCTTAGGGCCAGATATTTTAGATTTCAGAATTTTTCAGAATTTAGACAAATCACATAATGCCAATTGTGTATGCTATGAAGTACCCTTAAACAGGCTCTGGGGCATCATCCTGTTTATCAGACACATTATCTGGGTAATGAGACAAATGGATATTCACAATAAGGAGAGAAAGACCATAAACAGCTTCATGTCAGTTTAGGTGAGGTTTTGCAGTCAAATGAGTTACGAAAATCCTTTAGTTTTTCAGAGATTATGGTGTTTGCAACTGAGGATAAAGGACTGTGGCCTCAATTATCCCCATTTTACAGATCAGGAAACAAGTCTAGAGGCGTTAAGTGACGTGCAATGTCATGCAGAACTTAAGTCTCTTTTTTTCCTGCCAGTTTTAGATTGTCATAAAATAGGATGATTATTTCAAGATGATCTAAAGCAACCCAAGTGCTTATTTTAACATTAGTGCATGATATGGGGTGACTGGCTGGCTCAGTCAGTGGAGGGTGCAACTCTAATCTTGGGGATGTAGGTTTGAGCCCCACGTTGGGTGTAGAGATTACTTAAAAATAAAATCTTAAAGAAAAAAAAAACATCCCAAACCTATTAATGCATGGCAACCTTTTAAGAAATTTTATTCCATCTCTGCCTCCCTAAAAGTCTTTTAAACCTTTGTTTCTCAAGATGGGACCTTGGGATTTTAGATTTCCCCTTTGGTTCAGATGAGTTCTTTTCCAAAATTCATTGTGGTCTCAGTCGTGGACCTGCTTGAAGGGATTGCTTTCATAAAAGGGGTATGTGTTTACTGAAATTTAACTATATCTAAAGAGTGGTGCTGAGAAGACAAAAAAAAATGAGCAAGAATCATTCAATGCTTTCCTAGCCCAAGTCCAAAGAGTCCTTGGAAAGCAACCAAAACATAAGCCACACCCAGGTGTACCTAGGTGTTAACCAAAATGGACTCTGACTTTTAAAGAACACCGTTTAAATCAAAGTGTGTAATAATCTTTAAAAGAAGTTCGCTGGCACATCTCAAAGTGCCAATGTACACTATTCTGTACTCACTTGCCATCTGTTACTCAATGGTAGATTATAGTATTTCACCTAATGCCTGAGCAAACTAGATGGTGACCAATGACTGAACTGACTTGGAAAAAATCAGCATTGTTAAAGAAACAATGAGCTGAGTGTTAGTCAGTCTAGAATTCAATTCCAGGGCCCTTCCTAACTTGCTGTGTTATTTGATCATGATAGTGCTTACAGTCTTTGACATAATTGTACTTTGTACAATAATCGTAGTTCCTTCTGCATACGTGCATAAAATAATTCAGAAATAGACATACAAATGATTTTGTGTTTCCAGAAGGAAATAGATATAGATATTGATATAAATATATAATTGGGTTTTTTTCTTACAAAAAGCATCATAGTATACCCACTTACTTTGCTTTTTGTTTTTTTGTAACTTAATATTAAGAATATATCTCGAAATACTTTCCTTATTGGCACACTTATATAACTCATTCTTTTGGTGCTAAATTGTATTTCATCATTTGGAGTACCAAAATATATTTAACCAATCCTCCTATTGACATATTATTGCCAGTTTTTCCTACCAAAAATGTATCAATGAACGTACCTAAACATATACTTTACTCACCATTTTTATTAGTGAAAGCAGATTAAAATGCTTTTGTTTCCTGTGGCACTAACTTAAGCTTTTTTCTTTAGGCTTTTTTTTAAAGACTTATTATTATTATTTTTTTTTAAAGCTGTTTTAGGTTCAGAGCAAAATTGAGGGGAAGGAACAGAGATTTACCCTGTACCCCCTGCCCCCACACCAGCACAGCCTCCCCTATTATCAACAGTGCCCACCAGAGTGATACATTTGTTACAACTGATGAACCGACATTGACACATCATAATCACCCAAAGTCCATAGATTACATTACGGTTTACTCCGGGTGGTGTACATTCCTTGGGTTTAGACAAATATATAATGGCATGTATCCATCATTATGGGATCAAATGGTATTTTCATTGTCTTATATGTTAGTTGTTGTGCTAAATGTTCTCAGTTAATCTTTGACATTGCAAACCCATGAGGATACTACGATTATCTCCAATTTCCAGTTTCAAAAAGGAGGCTGGCAAGGAAAATCTTGCCCAAAAACATAAGAACAAGCACAAAGGCAATCTGCCCCAGGAAGTTTGCCTGGATGGGGAGGGATGCTTCACCACTGGGCTACCCTGTTTCTTCAGATCAATAACCTTGATCTTTTAAAAAAATTTTTATTATTGAAGTATAGTTGACATACAATGTTATATTAGTTTCAAGTGTACAACATAGTGAGTTGACGATTAAGTGCTCACAATGCTCACTATGATTCAGTGTAGTTAGTTACCTTTTGTCACCTGTTAAAAAGAAAACCACAGGCCCAAAATGGTGTCACTTGGTCCAGGCCAAGTCACTAAACAGGCCAAGTCACCAAACCCAATTGCAGTTTCTTTCTCTTTCTCTTCCTTCCTTCCTTCCTTTCTTCTAAGATTATTTATTTATTTATTTGTCAGAGAGAGAGAGAGAGAGAGAGAGTATAAACAGGGGGAGTGGCAGGCAGAGGGAGAAGCAGGCTCCCACTGAGCAAGGAGCTCAACGCAGGATTCCATTCCAGGACCTTGGGATCATGACCTGAGCCGAAGGCAGATGCTTAGCCACTCAGGAGTCCACCAATTAGCAGTTTCAATATCCCCCAGAAATGTAGTTTTAACTGGTCAGTCAGGAATTTTCTGAGCTGTGTTAATGAGGTAATCTGTCACATGGACCCTCTTCCATTCCTTACAGGAAGATGAGGTAATCCTCATAATAAGACCCTCTGCCATTCCCCGGAAGGGAAGATGATCTTGCCTAAAACATCCTTTCTTTTCTTTTGCTTATTAACTTTCTTCCCACCCTCCTTCCTATAGAAACCTTCCATTTTGTATGACTCCTCAGACCTCCCTTCTACTTACTAGATGGGATGCTGTCAGATGCGTGAGTCCTTTAATAAGGCCAATTAAATCTGCAAATTTACTGTTGGATTTTGTCTTTTTAACAGACCATATTATTACAATATTATTGACTATATTCCCTATGCTGTACTTTTCATCCCCATGACTTATTTATTTTATAACTGGAAGTTTGTATCTCTTAATCCCCTTCACCTGTTTCTCCCATCCCCTCTGGCTACTACCAGTTTGTTCTTTGTATTTATAAGTCTGTTTCTGATTTTTTTTTTCCAGCGCCCTTGATCTTGCTGTTACCTCTGCTTGTAATGTTACCTCTTTCCTCCCCTCCCCTAGCAATTTGATCAAGTAATACCATTATCATTCATAACTCAGTTTAAATCTATTGTATTTCTCTGTAACTTTTCCAAACACCTTCACTTTTGTCCTTTTCCCAATCTGGCAGCCCTCATTCCTTTTCTCCTCTAGCAAAAGGCATTCCGTTCTTTCTCATTGAGTTTCCCATGACCCTATTAGAGCTGCACTCATTGCATTGTTGTCATTTGTGTGTATATCGATGTCTTCCACTTTGAACTCCATGAAATCAGGGAACAGGTCTGTTTGTTTTGTTTTTTAAATTTATCAAAAGAGCTACATTTTCTTTTCAGTCATCTTCCTTTTGTCTTCCTCCCATTGCAACTGCCCTGGTGCTGTTTTAAACACTATTCCAAGGAGTTTAGTTTTCCTTATGGGATTGGATGATTGGGAACATTTAAATTTCAGCTATGACCAGAAGAGGCAATGAAGAGATACATAATTGTTAAAGGATCTTCTGCTAAAGGTTGGTTCCACGCTTTTCAAAATGACACAGAAGCTGCTTTTTGTTTTTACAAAATATGCCCTGGCACTTAGAGAACTGTTGGGGGATGATTATTCGCTCTTCAGGATGAAGATCTTGCAAGAGGTTGTATCCAGGTCCCTGCTAGTATTACCTACTGTTCCAGAAACCCAGGAAGTGTCTTGGGCTACAGCTAAATGTCATTAATTTTAGGTGCTACAAATTCATTGTTAGTGATGAATTTAGGTTCACGTTCACCTTTGTTTAGCAATTGTTTCCCTGTGCTACATTTTGGATGAATATTTAAAATACTTAAGATAATAATTTGCCTTTGAGCACCTTGGAACATTTCATAGTCATTTACATTTGATGAAAGTGATTTTTAACACATTATCTTCTTTACTCACTACAACATCACCTCAGGATGAACTCTGGCTAAGCCAGAATTAAGTGGGCAATTGAGAATAATAAATTCTGTAATTCAGACCTTTACTACATTATTTTTTTAGTAGTTGGGATCAAGTGAGGAGTAGAAAAAGTGCATGCAACACAAAAGTCACTTAAAAAATAATTGTGGATTAAATAAACTAAGGGCTTATTTTTTTCTTTTGCAAGATGGATGAAGAGAAATTCATTTTTCTAGCATGATCTCCTGAGTATGTATATGTATATATATTTGTTGTTGTTGTTTAAAGATTTTTTTTTTTTTTATTGAAAGGGGGGAGGGGCAAAGGGAGAGAGAGAGAATCCCAAGTAGACTCCACACTCAGCATGGAGCCAAGCGGGGCTTGATCTCACAACCCTGAGATCATGACCTGAGTTGAAATCAAAAGTCAGTGGCTTAACTGACTAAGCCACCCAGGAGCCCCTTCTGAGTGTATATTTTTAAGCCCTTCTTGAAGCTGACTACTTAGCTCTTTCACCTCTGACTCCAAGGCTCCTACTTTGTTCCTGTTACTACTTTTGGCCACATCCTCAGCTGTCACCCAGGATGCTCTTAGGTCTTAAAGGATGTCCCCTTGTGCCCCACTTCATTCAGTTAACCCAAGTAGAGCTTACAAGGGCCAAGGACTCTTCTGGGTGCACTAGGAATTTAACAGCAAACAAAGCAGACCAAAAAAAAAAAAATCACTGCTTGAATGGAACATACATGGAGCATACATCACTATGCTAATGTATGTGTACAGACAATAAACATAATAAAGCATAACATATAAAATGTTACAAGAGGGTAAGTGCTGTACAGAAAAATAAGACAGAGAAAGGGGATGGAGGGTGTTGTGTATACACTAATTACAGTTATCATGGCTACATTGTAAGAGAGTCCAGAACTAATTCTTCAATATAAATCATACTCACCTTAGAGAGTGATGGTATGGGTACAAATGATGGATGCCTTCAACAACTTTACAAGGTGCTTTTTTTTTTTTTAATTCCAGTTCCCCTCTTTCTCCATATTCTTTCCTTTTCATTCTTCTTTCATCTTTTCTTCCCTTTTTCTTATTGTTGTTCAACTATCTTTAATGAGGCATTGGAATGGTGCACTAGAAAGAGCAGGTATACTAACTAGGACCTAAAGCCAGTTATCTCTATGAGCCTCAGCTTCCTCATCTATAAAGTGGGGATAATAAAACATATTTTATAGTGTTGTGAGCATTAGAGATGAAACATGTTTGCAAAACATCACAGTCTCTAATTGCAGGCCTCTTTAAATGGTGGCTGTTATTAAAAGCACATCTGCTCTTATACAAGTAAGTGAATAATGTGTGCTAGCCTCAAAGTAACTCTCTGGGAAGTTGAGAACAAGAGGAGACTAGGACCCAAACCAGGAATGAATCTTGCAGCATCCTTAATTTTCTGACAAAGGGCTTTGCTAATATCCTATTGGAGATGGATAGGACATGTGCTCTGGATCCGCTGTAACATAAATTTTCCCTCCAAAGCACTGATGCAGCTCTTATCAGCTAACTTTGTTATCTTTTAAAAATACGCATGATAACCCTGTTAACAATAATGCCCATAATAAGCATGCTATGGATCAGGCAAGTTTGCGGATAGAAAGTCACTTAACCTTTCCATCACCCTGTGTGGCAGGTCCCATCATCATCCCCAGTTAGAGCTGTAGATATTTGAGAGCTGCCCTCCAGGTGTGGGTATTTGAGGGTGGACTCAAGAGTGTGGGAGCCACCGTGGTGCCCGGTCAAAGGGACAAGCACACGAGGATACTCGGTCAGGAGGACTCCCTCTTTCAGAGGCCCCGAGCTGGGGTTCACACCTACTGATCTGAGAGGAAAAAAAAACCTTGCAGGAGTCAGGAAGACCCGTTAGTTCCTTTGGGGTTCCCGTGAGCGGCCTTGATAAGGGTGGCGTCCTCCTATCCTCCTGCCACTCTAAAGAACGTGGTTAGGAGGTAGGGGCGGTGGTAAACCCCACCGCACTTAGAAACTTCAGGAGAACTTCCCACCCGAAAAAACTTGTTAGACGCTCTGTTTCAGTTAAGATTTTACAAAGAGGGGCGGAGCTTCCTGAGGAGGTGGCGGGGGGTGGCGCATGAGGAACTCTGCCAGCCGCCTATTGGCTGGAACAAATGCCCGTCCCGCTTCCCTCCCTCCCCTTGTTTGGGTGGCCTCCCGGCAGGGCCGGCGAACGCGCAGAGCAGGCTGGCGGTGCCAAACTGGCAGGGGGCGTGACGAGGGAGGTGGGGAGGGGGCGTGTTGGGGCGGGACCCGGGCGCCGCGCGCGTCACGGCCTGCGGCCCCGCCCCCAGGCCCTACGCGGCTTACTCCTCCTTCCCCTCCTAGACCTCCCGCTCGCTCAGTTCTCGCTCCACGTTCCACGCCGCGGCCTCGCTCCCCCGCGAGAGCTAGCTCTGCGGCAGCCGCGCGCACACGCCGCCCGCGTCTACCGCGCACAGCTCTCCCCACGCGCGCGCCTCGCTCACGGACGCACGTTCGTTTTCCCTTGCGCGCCCGGGTCTCGGCGGCGGCGGCGGCGGCGGCGGCGGGCGGACCGCGCGGGGCAGCTCCATAGCGGCCGCCGCGGGCTGGCGGGCGGGCCATGGAGGCGGATGGGGCCGGCGAGCAGATGAGACCGCTACTCACCCGGGTAACGAGCAGGGTGAGGGCGCCGCGGGCGGCGGGGCCCCTCGGCGGGAGGGGGGGGGCGGCGCGGAACCAGGGAGACAAAGGCGGGGGCGCGGCGGGCGTCGCGGTCCGGCCACTTCGTCCCGGGCCCGGAGCCCCTCCGCCGCCCCGCAGCCGGCGCTCCTCGCCATCCCCTTTGTGTGGCCGCCCAGAGCGCCGGTGCGAGGGGGCGACGGCGGCGGCGCCCAGGAGGCCCGAGTGGGGGCAGCCGGCCGCGCGCCGCGGGCATCCTAGCCGCCCGCATCCTCGGCGTGGCTCCGGCGAGACCCCGGCACCCCCATGGGACCATCCGTCCGCCCTTGACCCCGACCATCTCTTCCTTTCTCCCCTTAGCGCTCGTCTCCCTTATTCCCGGGTGGTCTCCCCGGCCCGGGTCTTCGTTCCGGATGCCTTGGCGCTGGAGTTCAGATTAGCCCCTCCAAAACCCATCTTTTTTCTCCCTCCAAGCGCGGCTCCACCTGTTTCTAGCCTCAGGCAGTGGTGAAGAGTTGGGGTGAATCTTTTCCCTTCTTTCGCGTCTCCCTATCAGGTCCGGGAGGTGTGCTTTGTTCGGTGAGTTCTCCGGCCGCGTGGACGAGCTGCCTTCGCGGCCAAGGCTGCTTTTCGCTACTGACTCTGCCTGGTCCGCCTCCTCCTCTTTTGGCGAGAACCAGGGGAGTATCCTCCTGCCGCAGGCCAAGTAGAAAGAGGAAAGTGTCTTGAGCCCTCTGAGCTGCTCCTTCTTTCATCAGCCTAGCAAATTCCGTATCCCGGTGGCTTTGGCTTCAGGATTCGAGGAGAGTGGGGTGGGCTTTTAGAAGGCCCGCGTTCCCGTTTAGGATGCTGGACCGGCGGCCCATGCTCGAGAAACTGACTTCCTGCTTTCATGTAGAATGCATGTGTCCCCACAGTTGTGATTCTCTTCTCCCTTCGTAGTTCCTAACTCAAAGGGCATGGAAGTGTTCTAAATTTTCCGACTTCCAATTCTTACTCTGTGACCAGCAAAGGAGGCATGGTTGCAGTGAAAATTTTCCAGTCTTTCACAACTAACAGGAAAATTGCTTTTTGTGTGTTTTTATTCAAGAGTTTTCTTTAACCAGCTCCCCCCTCACCCCCGGCCAATCTTTTTAAAGAGTATTGTTAAGGCCCTGGAGAGTAGTCATTCATTATTACTTCAGTATGTTCACTTACAAATTCTCAAAACATGGAGGAAAACGGAGTCTCCAGACCGTGAAGTCATTTAGCAGTGGTTTTGGGGAAGATCAGGTCGCAGAGATGGTAGTGGAATACTGGAAACTCGTTCTGAGGAATCTTCAGTAATTCTTTGTGTGACATTTGAATAAGCTGCGTTTCGGAGGTTTTTTTTTAGCACTTTCTCTGTTAATGTATATCAAATACAGTGTTGTCCTTAAATTTATTATTTGCAGATTTTCAGTTCAGAGCAGTTAAAGAACATTCTAGTTTTCATAAAGCTGGATGGAAACTGTGTCTTCTCAAATATTGTCTACTTAGCTAGCAAAAGGAGGATGGTAATGCTATTGCCTTCCAGATCAGTGATTCATTCATTCATTGTAATAACACTTAGAACCTATTTTGTAGTATCCAGCAAGACAGAACCAGCTCTGCTTTAATAGAGCTTACATTCAAATGAATGACAAAGGAACTATCAAGCACTTATTAATGGCATGGCGGAGGGACACTTCAGAAGGGTATACCTCCTAAATCTTTGGGAAGATAAGACTTGGCTACAGTAAACGTGTACGAATCAGTAGTAGAAATCAAATATAATAAGCTATCACAGCAGACAGTCTAAAAACAGAATGGGAGAACAGGAAAACTGTTGGTTTAAGTATTACAGAACACTGTAACTTAAAAACTGGGAAGAGAGGAAATGTTTGCATTGATAGTTACTTTTTCTCATCAGTTTTCCCCTGGAAAAGTCATAAAAATGGAAGATTATGATATTCATCAGTCATTTCTTCTTTAACAGGCAACTACTTGGCATAGCCAAAAAAGTAGAATAAAATTAATATTCATAAAATACTATCTTGGGTATGTGATTATGCAAAATTTTTGAATAAATTGGTGGCAGTTTATATTGCTCTGAAACAAGCCCATCTGTTCCATAATTTAGGCTCTGAGGTTTCTTCTGCTTCTAAAATTCCGTTCTTTTCATTGATCATGGTTTTGGGATAGGAGGAAAGTCATTTAAATTTTATAGAAATGCAACTTTGTTAGCTTTGCTACAAAAACTTATTGCAGGCCTCCCTTAGAATTGACTTGAACTGTCAGTCTTATTTTTTGGTATTAAATATTCCGTTACTGTTTAGAAGGTTCCCAAGTTTTGGCAAGTGTTTATTCTTGTAAGCAGTACATTACTTAACACGGTTCTGTTACCACTGAAATTTTTGGGCTGTTTCATGAATTTTGTTGTTTTACAATTTCATTCATTTTATGGGTATTAAATTATCTCCCAGGTGCCAGGCACTGAGGATATGGGCACACAAGGTAGAGTCCTAATCTCATTGAGTTTATTTTGGCATGTGTAGTGAACACAGTGATAGTATTTGCATTCCTGCTAATTCCATTTGTGAGTGCCAGTTGAAACATTTTCCTGAGTCCATTAGAAATACTTTTTAAAAAGTAGTCATTCAATAAATAAAAGATAGTAACAACCTACTGTGAATTCAGTGGTGATTGGCAAGTAGAAGGTTTTTTGGTGGGTCTGTAAGTAAGCATACTCTTTGGGATCTGTGGTTAGGTATTGATAACTCTGGAGATAATATGTACCCAGGCATAGTATCAGAATTTTAGTTACCTTTTTGCCTTTAGTTGGTTTCTCTGCATCACAGTCCATAGAGTTGTAATAAAGGGAGGGACAGAAATCTCATCTGTCCAAATGAAACTGTAGGACAATTGAGTTGGATTGAAGAATTGTTTTATTTGGTAATTGAGACTGAGAAGTACAGAGGTTTTCTTCTAAGAGAGCTTAGGGCATGAAAATTAGAATGTTTTGTTACAGTAGTCTTCTGTTACTTGAGTAGGTTAAAATCGAAAGCCAAAGTAACCTGTTGTTAGAGGAACCTGGTTTATTTTAGTGGTATGTGGTATGCTAACCAATATATTTTAAAGCCTTAGTAGTTAAACTTGTCAACATCCTGTAATGGGTTGTTTTTCTTCCTCTTTCCTTCCCCTTCTTTCTTACTGTATTTTACCCACAAATATGATCTTAAAGTGGATAGACTCTGCAGCTGAAAAATGGGCCATTTACATAAAAGGAGCATACAGATGATTCAGAGGGTTAGTGTTATAGACAATGTGGCTTTTGATTTATATTATAGCTTCCTCTTGCTGACTATAGATTCTTCTATAGTTATCTGCTTTTTATGGATACAGTATTTCCAATTTTGCAGTAAGCATGTATCAGTAATAAAGATCAGTGTTTATCTATGTAAAGGTGCAACAACCTGCCTGGCTGCTTTTAAGCCCACTTTTGAACCAAGAGAATTTTTGGTTCCTGTACAAAGCAGGTACCTATCTCAGTATTTTAGCTTACAATGAAGTTTGCCTCTGTTTTTGTTTAGTAAATTACTTCATGTATTTTGTTGAGTAATATTCATTGTATTTTATAACTTGGGGAGGCTTTTAGGATTATTTGTAATTATGATGATAATAAACCATGAAGGGGTCTATGTTTGGCATGGTGTTAGGATAGTGTTTGGTAGTGTTGCTGTTAACAGTTTTCCTGAGGGCACAGGACTTAGCAGCCTAGAGTAATGCTAGGTTTCTTAAATTAGCGACTCTTCACTTCATGGGCTAGACATTTTTAATGACTTCTGTAAGTTGAGAGTGGCCAAACACTTTTTTTTCTTCAGTGCTTGGTTTAGGAAGATAATGTGATCATGACATAAATATGCACTTTTATCGGGAGCTGATTTGCCAGTACAGAAAGGTTGTAGTTTGGCTTTTATACGCAGATTTTCATATTTACTCCAAAGAAGATACTTTCAAATATTTTAATTTTTATTAAGCCATAGTTTGGATTTTAATAAGTCTAAACAGTTTTTGTTTCAACAATATCCAAGTGAAGCGTAAAGCATAATCTGCCTTTTCATAATGAAATAGAAAAGATACTTTAAGTATTCTTTTTCTTTTGTAGAGAATATATAGATTAGTGTTATTGGTTTTTATTTTGTTTACATGTCGGACAGTATAGAATTGTCCTCTCTTTCTGGAGTTCAGGACTGTGCTGCTGCTTTTTTGTCAGATTGCCTGATTTGGAGAAGCTGTTGAGTTATATGTCATCCCTGACTAGGAACTTGGGAATTGGATATACCTTTGAAAATGGATTCACATGTGCAGCGTGCCTGTACTTTATATTATAGAATGGACTGTGGACTCGTTTCTCAGAAGAGCATGAGAAAGGAAAACATGATACTTATAATCTCTTTTTCTCATAATTTGCCATAGCATATAATTAACACTTGGTGCTTTTATGCTTGGTGCATGTTCTTTTATATACAGATTGTTTTCAGCTTGATACCATTCTTTATTCTGGAAAATACTGAAGATACTTATACAGATCTTACCTTAGAAATTGATGTTTTCAACAAAGATGGGAATAGAGCAAATTTATATGTAGTAGACTCTCTTCCCATCGAGTTCCATGGTAGTATTTGGAGAGGTTTTCATTAAGAAAAAAAAGTTCTCTTAAGAAACAAATTTTTGAGCGGTGCCTGGGTGATTCAGTCAGTTAAGCATCCGACTCTTGATTTCAGCTCAGGTCATGATCTCAGGGTTGTGAGATCGAGCCCCCCCGATCTGGCTCCATGTTGGGTGTGGAACCTGCTTAAGATTCTTTCTTTCCCTCTAAAAAAAAAAAAAAAAAAGAAAGAAGGAAACAAATCTTTTAAAAAAAGGTTTTATTTATTTGAGAGAGTGTGCACACATGGAACGGGCAGGGGGGAGGGGTGGAGGGAGAAGCAGACTCCCCACTGAGTAGGGAACCCCTCTTGGGGCTCCATCCCTGGACCCTGGGATCATGACCTGAGCCAAAGGCCGTCGCTTAACGGACTGAGCCACCCAGGCGCCCCAACAAATTTTTGATAAGAATTTAAATTAGAAATTTCCATTCTATTATAGTTTGGCTACTGGGATGTCGTCATGATCTAGAAAAACATCTTTTCTTTTTTACAATTGTAGCACTTTTTAATATTTGCCATGGGTGGGTGGGGTTTGGGGGGGAATTGTCAGGGAATGGAGGGAAGAAGGGTATTACTGGACTGTGTTTGTCTGAATTACAACAGATGCCCCTTGTAGGCAGATTCAGACTTTAGCACCAGGCTCCATGAGAAGAGCCTGGTCTGCGCTTCAGTCCCCACCGGCCCTCTCTAAATGCCCTTCTGCCTTTCTGTAGGGTACCAATCCCAAATCGGATGTGGTAGCCCCGCATTTGTCACGTTTTCAATTTAATACTTCTGTCCTAATCATTTTGCCTACTGGACTATAATCATGCTTGGGGATTCTTTGCTCTCCATTTTAAATTCCCAGAATTTTTTTTTCTCCTCTGGGCATTCACATTGTCAGTTCAGATTTGCAACAGAATTATATTTCTGGTAGATATTGCTGTCTAATGTGAAATGTATTGCATTCTGAAAATCCTGGATGTTAAGCTCATATTGTACAAAATGAATTAAAGACCAACTTTTTTAATCCTGTAAGAATCTAATTTATTTACTTAAAATGAGAGACATCTGTGTAAAAATCAGACTACAACCCCTCGTGACAGTTCCCACAATTATTTAGTAGAATTTACTTTGCTTGGTACCATTAATTGTTAAACATGATCCCTTTGAGTGTGCCTTGTTTGCTTTGCACCAAGGTACACTGCATGGTGAATTCTCTTGTGTTTTTTCATTAGCTCTGGGTTCTGTCCTAACATTTGGAGTTTTAATGGTGCCACAGATAACATAGCACTTCTATTCAAAGTTGCTTCCAAAATAGATAAGACCATGGGGACTGTGGTCCATGAATCCCCAGAAACTGAAAAATTTTATGCTTGTATCCATTCTTTCTGGGAGAGGGTCAAATGGCTTTACATTCAGATCTCAAAGGGGTTTATAATCCAAAAAGTAGTGAAGGAATGCCTAGTCTGAAAATTAGCTCAGCTGGCTTTCTTAGACGTTCATAGAAGTCTTATATTTTGCTTAAATAGATGACAGTAATGATTATATTATAACCCCGGTATCTGCTAAAGTTTGTTTTGGGGAATATTTCGTCTATAGCAGGTTTTGCCAATTAAGTTTGGGAAATGTCACACACTATACTTTTCAGAGATTCATAATGCATAATGGTGTATTAAAGGCTCTGAGAAATCCTATAATAAATACATTAAACTTTGATGGGGAGAGAATATAGTCATGTGAAATGGAAATTTCTGATGGTTCTTACAAAATATGAACAGTAGGTCACTAATCTCCCCTAATACAGGTCTAAGAAAGCAAATCCTGTGATAGTGATAATTCACTTTGTTACAGTAGCAGGAGAGATTTGAAAAGTATCACTTAGGAAGACGCTTTGGAAGCAACCTGATAAGGTCTGGTTGAATAAATTATGGTATAGCCACAGAGTGAGGTACTACTATAAAAAAAGAATAAGATCTCTTTGTGCTGATGTGGACAGATCTCTAGGATAAATTGATTAAAAAAGGCAAAGTGAGTGACAGAGGGCACTATACAGTGCCTTTTCTTTAAGGGGATAATAAGAATGTATATTTGTATTTACTAGTATTTTTATAAATACACGGGAAAGGAAAACGAAAAACCAACAAAAAATGGTTGCCATGAAAGGTATGAGGGAACAGGAATTGAGACAGGAGTGGGAGCAAAACTTTAATACATACCTTTCTATGTAGTTTTGGTTTTTGAACTGTGCAAACACAGTATCTATTCAGTAATATGGAAGGGATGGTTTTTTGTATTACTTTATGTCATGGGTTAACATCTAGCTATTTCATGAGTGACTTGGTATAATTTAATATGATATCGGCTGCTTAATTTTTCATGTTAAAGAGGCACCATATGAATGGCAGAGTTGTCAATACATGCCTATCAGTAAAAGCACATACTACATGCCTAGCTCTGTTACTGAATCCTTTGGCAGCTTTGAGTTTGCGTGGTATTGATCCTCCTCTCACTTTCAACTCCTCTCTCTCCAGGGATTTAGATTGTGGAGGAGTAGGTAGAAGGCATGATGTGGGAAGAAACTGAAGGTGCCTTAGGCATAGGAAAGAACTGCTTGGTTATACATATTCTTAAACTTAGAATTTTCTTTCCATTTTTATACTTACCTTCAATTGAGGATCTTAAGTGTTAAAAATCAAATCATCCAGACTAATTACGATTAATTGTTGAGATTACAGCGGCACAGTTGGAGGGGCGCCACTCACACAGTTTTCCTGGTTTCGCTCTGGAAGGCACCTTTACCTTGAGTGCGGTGTGACCACTTTCCATAGAGCTGTGCAGTGTAGCAGTACTGCGGGAAGACAGCACTCTACCTATGGATTCTTCCTGTCGTCTGGACTCCATGTGAAATGTCAGTCCCTACATTTAAAACTAATTAAAAATAAGACTAAGAAATGATTTCTATTTAGCCGGTTTTTAGAAGCCAGTAATTTGGAAAAGAGAATCATTTTCTTCTCTTGAAAGTATTTTCATATTTATATTTGAGTGCAAACCTCAGTGGTATTCTGAGACTTCCCAGCACCCTCACATGGACTAATGAAACCTCTTCTAACGGGAGCGCTGGGTAAGGAGGAGGAATGCCATGATTCTCATATTGTTGTGAATTGCTAATGTAGGATTAATGATTTTGTCCTTTGCTCTGGGGCAAGTGAAGAACAGGTAACTAACTCTTTAGAGAAAGCTTTCTTTGAGGCATGCATTTTATTAGGTATCTTTTAGTCACTTATTATCCCTGTTACAAATGTGAACTCATAGGCAGAGAGATTTTCTGAAATTTCCCAGGCCATACAATTAGTAGGAGGCTAAGCTGAGATTTGAACTCACGGTTGTTGACAAATCACTGCTTCTCCCTCTTGTTCCATTTCTCATTAGCCTAGAGTAGTCAGTGATCCCTGTTTGTCAGTACCATTTAACATTAATCACATTAGATAATTTTATGTGTATGATACTTGAAAGCTCTATTTGTCTTAGATAATTAACGATTTTTATATTTAAAAGTTTTTATTACTATAACTTTTGTGAATTTGTTGCTGATATTATGGAAACTAAATACTTCAAAGAAATTTGCCTCTTTGTCTCCAGATTCAAGGAATTTAATACATTCTTCTGGATCACTTCTGATTCCTCAATTAGGTCTATTCTGGGGTTTAACACATAGAAAGCATTCAATGACTATTTGTTCAGTGAATGAATATTAGGATAATATCATGAACTCCTAAGATTTGAAGTTGAATATGGTTAATTGTTTATAATCAGTTAGTTAAGAAATCTTATCGCTTTTATCTGGGGTGTTATCATCAAGGAAAAGACTCCTGCTTTGCTTGATGTAACTGCCAGTAGAAGAGAATATTTTTTGCCTTGGATCTATTGAGGGGAAATACTGAAGAAATACACTTTGGATTGATCCCAGAGTAAGAGTACTTAATATTTTTTTAAACTGTGTTACGATTTCAAGCAAGTGAATATTAAGTACATTAAAATGAAAATTTTATGACTCTTAAGATACTTCACAAGTTCTAAATACATTAATACTTGTGTAATATTTGCTTTATGAAAATCTGCGAGTTTTAATGTATACAATTATAAAAGGACCAATGGCAAGAAAAGGGATCTCAAACCCCAGATGTGATGTCAGCTGTTACATATATATTGGTTTGAAATTGTGCTATTTCTCTTAATTCATTAGGATTATTACTTACATAAAAAGTATATTTTTTTTGTTCATTTGCTTTTAATTTTGTGATTTTGAGGCCTGTGGGCCCTCTTCCTTCCTGGACTCTGCCTCCCTAACTTCCAGGTCCATGCACCAGTGTTTGCACGGGTGCCATAATTGGCCGGTGCACTGACTCGGTAGAGCCCTTTCAGTAATATTCTGTGTTTATTTTTGTTTTGCTTGTAATCGTTCCCAGATGACCTTATAATATGTTCAGGAGGAATTTCTTTATCCATTTTTGCACATACCATTAGCAGTATCCTCAGGATAAGGTTCTGTTGTGATCCTGTTTAAATCTGGGCAAGTTGGTCTCCCTTTTGTTAGGAATAAGAGATTCTTTCAGACTAAAAATAGGCCTTCATTTTGTCTTCCATTTTATTTTATTGAACTGTTTTTATTCAGTTAATAGGAAATTCACTAAACAACCACAAGGCCAAAACCTTATTTTCAGGACAAGGTAAAATTTGGAGTAGCCTAACCTTAGCCCCTGGTGTGACAAGTACATGCTTGGGGTTCACACACACCGGGTTCCCATACGTAATCTGCCACCAGGTGGCCTTGGGCAACTAACATCTTTGAATCTCATTTTTCTCATCTATAAAATTGAAATTATAATACTTATAGGGCTTCTTCAGGATCAGGGAAAAGATTATACTGTGCATAAAATGCTGAATATGCCTGTGGAAACATGTAATTAGTAACCAACCTGTATTCTTATGAAATATCTCCTATAACAAAATTCTAAAAGAATTAGTCTACATATTGATTGAAAAGAAATAGATAGAAAATAGAGTCTTGACTATCCTCTGGCATTGAGATATTCTGGATAGCTCTGTGGGAAGGGGTTAGGTATTAGGAAAAACTCTGTCTTCTACCTGTATTTTTCCTTTACTCTCACATGACTGCCACGTTGACTTTCCTTTACTCTCACCACACTTCTGACAACAGCTCTGGGAGGGGGTGTTTCGTCTTACCAAGAAGTTCTGTGACACGAGCTGGGTATCCTGCAATTTAACTCAATTCTGGCACTATTTACCTAGAGATAGCATCTGATCCCCAAGTTAAATACCCCGACTCACACAGCTGCTCCTTCAGATGCCAGTGGCCAGTCCAGGTTGTCACGTGTCCTTCTGACTGACAGCTAGAAAGCGAGGTTCCCCTGTCCCTGCTTGGATTCGATTGATTTGCTAGAGCAGCTCACAGACCTCAGAAAAACAGTTTATTTACTGTTTGCCAGTTTATTCTAAAAGGATATGATAAAGGACATAGATGAACATCCAGATGGATGAGATGCACAGGGCAAGGGGTTGTGGAGCTTCCATCGATCTCTTAGAGTGCCACTCTCCCACCACTTCCACCCACGTGGTGTGGCCACCTGGAGGCTCTCCAGGCCTTGTACTTGGGGAGTTTTATGGAGGCTTCATCGAGTTGGCATGACAGTCATTAACTCCATTTCCAGCCCCTCTCCCCTCTCCAGAGAATGGGCTTAGGGCTGAATTCCAAGCTTCTAACCATGACCAGCCCCCATCCAGGAGCCACCAGGAGTCACCTCAGTAGAACAAGAGACCCTGCTGTTATCCAAGAAATGCCAAGGGATTTAAGAGTTCTCTGTCAGGAATCAGGGACAAAATGTTTAGAAGTTTAAAACATAAGATTATTTTCATATTTAACCATTTGACAAAACATTTAAAATGTAATATATGTCTTTCCTTTTAAAAATAGAGTACTGATTACTAGTATTAGACTGTTGTGGTCTTTTTAAATCTTTAATTATTTTCTTTTGACATTGGATTTCTTATGTGTTACGGATTTGTTATAGATAACAAATGAAATCATGTAGTTATTTAAACAGGGAAGGGGAGGAGAAGGGTTTTCTGTTATGTCACTCCGTGACACCAATTTTACCTCCTCGGATGGTCTTCTGATTCTTGGCTTGTTACAGATAGCTGAGATTGCTAGATAGCTTAATTCTGTTCTGATGAGATATTCCTGTATCTTCTTGTCACTGTTAGGCTTTCAGAATTCAGTCTGCAGGGTATTGCAGTATTAGGGGAGTTTAGCACACTGCTTGGCAGAGGAGGTTTAAGATGGTTCCTAATTGTTCTGCTAAGGCTCAATGACCAGAAATTTTATGAGTTTATAGTTTCATCTTAAATTTAATTATCATTTATATTATTTTTTCTGTAATCTGAAATAACAAGAATTACCATGTATTTAATTGGATAAAGTGAGGCTTCTGAATATATGTACACATACTTTCATTATATATAAATGATTATATATTAATTTGAACCATTGAATCATTAAACAATTCAGAGATATTGAGGAATTTTTAGATTACTTGTAGCATTGAATTTTAATGGGTTATATTAGTTAAGTTAACATTCTGTTACAAAAATGACTTCTCAAAAGGTCATTATTGTAGGAATTTTAAGGAGGTCAAATAAAGACTTTATTGTCAGTTGCTTTTTTTTTTTTGAGGTTGATGTTTTCTTCCATTTTTCAAGCTACTTCAAATCTGTTTTATTTTATTTTTAAATATTTATTTATTTTAGAGAGAAAGAGCACAAGGTTGGGGGACTGGGGTGGGGTGAGGAGAGGAGGGAGAGGGAGAAGCAGGATCCCGGCTGAGCAGGAAGCCTGATGCGATGCCAGGCTTGATGCGGGTTTAAATCCCAGAACCCTGAGATCATGACCTGAGCTGAATGCAGATGCTTAACTGAGCTACCCAGTTGCCCCCAGATCTGTTTTAAAAACAATTTTGATAGAGGTCAGATATAAATAAATGTAATTTTACTGATTAAAAATGTATTTTAATATAATTTCATAGCAAAGTATGGGCCCTTCCAGAATTAGAATTCATTTTGGAGACACGATGAAAGGTAGAAGATAAGGTCATAAAGGGAGTGAGGGAAAGAAGTTTTTTTTTTTAACTTATTTTTCATTTTTTTCCATTTTTAAAATTTAAATTCAGTTAATTAACATATAATGTATTATTGGTTTCAGAGGTAGAGGTCAGTGATTTATCAGTCTTATGTAATACCCAGTGCTCATTACATCATGTGCTCTCCTTAATATCCATCACCCAGTTACCTCAATCCCCCTCCCATCCAGCAACCCTCAGTTTGTTTCCTATGATTAAGGGTCTCTTAACGGTTTGTCTCCCTCTCTGGTTTCATCTTGTTTTACTTTTTCCTCTCTTCCCTTATGATCCTCTGTTTTGTTTCTTAAATTCCACGTATCAGTGAGATCATATGATAATTGTCTTTCTCTGACTTTTTTCGCTTAGCATAATACCCTCTAGTTCTATCCAGTTGTTGCAAATGGCAAGATTTCATTTTTGTTGATGGCTGAGTAGTATTCCATTGTATATATATATACACCACATCTTCTTTATCTATTCATCTATTGATGGTCATCTGGGCTCTTTCCACAGTTTGGCTATTGTGGACATTGCTGCTATAAACATTGGAGTGCAGGTGCCCCTTTGGATCACTACATTTGTATTCTTGGGGTAAATACCCAGTAGTGCAATTGCTGGGTCATATGGTACCTCTATTTTCAACTTTTTGAGGAACCTCCATACTGTTTTCTGGAGTGGCTGCACCAGCTTGCGTTCCCACCAACAGTGTAAGATGGTTCCCCTTTCTCTGAGGGAAAGAAGTTTTAGATTAAATTTCATTGTTTCAGATCACAGTTAAAAAATACAAATTGCATGTTTTACATAATTGCATTTATACTCAATTTTTATATGTTAGTTTATTTTGCTATCATCTCCTAATTGGATTAAAAAGGTTAAGTGGTGAATGTTGAGTGGATTGGCCACTAGGGATTGTTTTATACTTAGAGTGCTAGTGCTTCCTCAGTTATGGTTGTGAACTTCAAATAGGGGCAGTTTGAGATTCTAATTTGTTGGCAGTGAATCTCAAGATTATTGAGGGTTGCTGCATCTTCTTGCCTCTACAATAGGTAGAGGTATCTGATTAGAGAAAAATTTTTGTAGAAAGCCCAAATGATACCATTTCAGCTTTATTTTTCAATCTGCCTCAAGAGAATGGCACATACATCATAATAAATGAGCATTGATAGACTAATTTTGGTTGGGCCTGTTGGTTAGTGGTTTTTTAGTGTTTAATGCCTTGAATTACTCCAGAGATAACAGCTTTTGCTATAGTTTGTTGTCTGTCATAAATGAAGTTGATCTTTGTGTTTTAGAGTGTAGGTCTAGGGCCTTTAATCAGAACTTCACTCATGGTGTTGATTGTGATTTTACCCTTTTTCACTTTGTCCCCCATTATTCAAAATAGTTATGAAGCTAAAACCTTGACTAGCCTCTGCTTGTTCAGCTTTTAAAGTAGGTATTGTTAAATAAAATTTAGGAAGGATTACCCCAAATGTTCATTCCCTGCATCTTCTCCTCACTGTTTTCCAGACTGTTGTGATGTATTAGTGATTTGCAAAAACAATTTATTGGGTTATCACAAGCATTAACAAAGTAAAGTAACAGTAGAAAATACCAAACAATACATTTGTGTGAATAATTGTTTTGTGAAGCTTTTGTTACATATACATGCATAGATGTAAACAGATAACTGTGTATATTGTAGTCCCAGGGATTCCTATTAAAAGACAATAGGAAATCCATTTCTATAAGGTTAACATTTGATTACATTCTTTTGGGAATTATATCTACATATATATACATACACATACAATGTTTTTTCATTTAAAATTTTAACAAATCCAAATAAATATCTAGATTAAACACTATTATTTGATGTCTAAGTTAATGCTACATCAAAAGTTTTATATTGGCGAATTTAACTTCTGGTTCCATGTATAATAAATGAAGTATAATGAGGAAGAAGAACATCCAACAGATTTTCCTCTGTTCAATTTGAAACTCTCATCAGCTGTTTAAGCCTTTAGGATCGTGGGCAAAAAAAACCAGAACAAAACATATATATATGTGTATGGGATATGTAAATAAAAAGTTTAGTCCGTTTAGTCAGTCTGACCCACAAGTATCGGAGATATTGTAGTATTTTTAAGGAGATGATCATTTGGAAAGGACTTACATGGAACACTCAAAATCTTACCCTTAATACCTGAGTAATTGAATCAGTTCTCTATTGCTGTACATTAGCTACTTTTGAGATTTTATAAGAAGCAAGATGAGAAGCATGGACTGGTTAATGGTATTAAACTGTAATTCTTCTGTTTTATGTGTAGAGACGGTTTGAAAGAAGACAAGTATTTATTATATAGGATAATCCTTATAGGCTTAGGTTTTTTTTGAAGAGAGATCTGAAGGAGATTCTATTTGGTTCAGTAGTTTATTGATGTAGGAAGGAATGAGTCTGATTCTATTTGATAAGCTGTAATCTTTTTCTTAATCTCTACACCAACATGGGGCTTTGAACTCACAACCCTGAGATCAAGAGTTGCATGTGCTACCACCAACTGAGCCAGCCAGGTGCCCCTGATTAACTATAATTTATCATTTATTTATTATATCATACCATTTTATATCATATCATTTATTATAAATGCAGATGAAGTATTAGTGAGAAAAGCAAAGTATGTTCCTTATGATTCCATTTTTTGTATGTATTTATTGGAAGGTGATTTAATGTTGAATATTGAATATTGAAATACATAAAAATTAATATTGAATATCTTGGAGGTGGAATTTAAGGGTAAATAGAAGATTATTAGTTTTTGAAATTTTTACCTAGAGCATGTATTATTTTTGTAATAAAAAATATATATTGTTTTAAGTAAACTGTACCCCCAACGTGGGGCTCGAATTCAGTGACCCCAAGATCAAGAGTTGTGTGCTCTACTGATTGAGCCAGCTAGGTGCCCCTATAATAAAAATATTTTAAAGTATCTGAAGTTACTCTCTTACAGCCACTTCTTACCTAGATTCATTATTCCTAAAAGAGTTAAATTATTTTGTAGGGATTGAACAAAATGATCATTTTTTTCCACTGGATCATCATCTTAGCACCTTAGCAATGGCTTTAATTATTGACAGGTGTCTTGAGTTTTTAACTGTAAAGATGGTTGTAGTGAAAATTATTTTCATATAATTGAGATTTAGGCTCTTGATGAGTTTAAGTGTGTTTAGGCTTGGCTATCATCTTATGAGAGGTCCTCTAAATTACTTACGCCATTCTGGAACTGAGTTCCTTTACCAGGTTTTTAAGCCTCATCAATGTTTGAGCTTTTGATGACTGTGAGAGAAGTCTTCAGTGGACCCAGTGTAGGAATATTTATCCTGTTTTATAGTGTTGTAGATGTGAGCTGGTTAACAGTATACTCCTATAATTCCTATTCTGTGAATCTTGAGGCTCCTCCAGTCACTTAACCTGCCTTCCATTTTTGTTTTTGTCTGTTGCCTGAATTTTCCTGTCCAGTTTAGAATCCATGGCCCATATCTCCCGGCTTTGCCTTGTTGTTTGAGGACATTTATCATCACGTCTCTTGGTATTAAATATTTCAGTAAATTCCTAATTCTCAGTCAGTTTAACTGTGTTGGAGATACGTAGAACAGCAGGAAAATTAAGTTACCCAGCTTTATAGATTGGTACCCCTATACATTGGTGTTTCTTTCCCTCTGGTTCCTCATCAAACAGAAAATACTCCCTTGTCTAATTCTCTCCTAGTCTTTCCAGTGGGCACACCAAACATTCTTGCTCTCTTCAGAATGTATCCTCTCACCCCTCAATCTTAGTAAATATTGCTACTTTCCTCACAGAGACACTGGAGGAAACCAGAAGGATCTTCATCCACTGCTATTTCTACTTGGATAGCTCAGCTGGAACTTGTGGTGTCTTATGTAGGACTTATCAAATCTTTTCTTCCTGTGTTTCTTATCTCAGTGAATGGCACTCTATCTATTTGGCTCAAATTTGAAAATGTGAGCATTGTTAGGACTTTTCTCTCCCTCTGCCCAAACCCCAAATCCAGTGGATTCAGCATCCTGACTATCTCTAATTGGTCTCCTTTCTTCATACTTCCTTTGATCTTCTTTTGCCTGGAATAATACAGTATCTTTCCAGTTGGCTTCCAGTGTTAAAAAGTTATTCAATGATACTTGCTAAAGAAGGTAAAGCAGACTTTATTTAAGGGAGACCATCATGATATTAGTGTAGGGACCACTACAGTGGAGGAGAGGGATTGGACCCAGCTCTGACTCTAATGAGGACAAGAGGCATTTATATCCAGGAAGCAGGGATGGGGGTCAGTGGATGGAAAATTACTAAGAGGAAACAGCAGAGGTAAGAGGATTCTTGTTAGACCAACTTGGCAGAATCTGGAAGGCAGGACAGGGTTGTAAGGTATGTATCTGAGGTGGCCAGACACCAAGGGTGAGGGATTTTCATTAACGATTTATCAGGATTCTCACTCAGACTGGATTCTACAAGGACAGAGGGAAACCCCAGTTCTGTTTAGAGAAGCCTGATTAAAGTTCGGTCAAAGGAGAGAGTCTGTCACCAGTTTCTACACGGTTGCCTTGCTAGGGGGATCTTCGTACTAATGAGTATACTCCCCTTTTTAAAGTCCATTGCTCTCAGGGTGAATCTAAAACTTACCTACGTACAAATACAGTGATCCGAAGGGGCACCTGCACTCCAATGTTTATAGCAGCAATGTCCACAATAGCCAAACTATGGAAAGAGCCCAGATGTCCATCGACAGATGAATGGGTAAAGAAGATGTGGTGTGTGTGTGTTTGTGTTTTAAGTAAACTGTACTTATAGTGGAATACTACTGTACTACACACACAATGGAATACTACTCATCCATCAACAAAAATGAGATCTTGCTATTTGCAACGAAGTAGATGGAACTAGAGGGTATTATGCTAAGCGAAATAAGTCAATCAGAGAAAGACAATCATATGATCTCACTCATGTGGAATTTAAGAAACAAAACAGAGGATCATAGGGGAAGGGAGGGAAAAATAAGAGGAAACCAGAGAGGGAGACAAGTGATAAGAGACTCTTAATCATAGGAAACAAACTGAAGGTTGCTGGAGGGGAGGGGGTTAAGGGGATGGGGTAACTGGTTGATGGACATTAAGGAGGGCATGTGATGTAATGAGCACTGGGTATTATATAAGACTGATGAATCACTGACCTCTACCTCTGAAACCAATAATACAGTATATGTTAATTGAATTTAAATTAAAAAAAAGGGAAAGAAAAAAAGATAAAACTTATCTACGCCCTGAAAGGTCTAGCCTTTTCCCCCTTCTCTACCTTTTTCTGTCTTAACTGCTCTTCCTCTTTTCTACATTTCAACCATAGTCAAATTTTTTTTAATTATTTGAAATTACTAGACTTTCTCATCTCTGGGTCAGGGCATATGATATCCCTACTCCTTCCACAGTGCCTGGCACATAGTAGGCACTTGATAAATATTTGTTAGATGATTAAGTGAATAAGAACAAATGAAAGTATCCTGTAGTATAAGGATAGGTATAAAAATTTCTGAAATATATATAGATATCCGAATGATTTAGGTAGTGAAAAGATAGATTTAAAATCTTATATTCAAATGAAGAATTTCTTGATAATGCAAGGGCAACTTGGATATTTATCATAGCGCATACTATATTTTCAGTAAGATGCAAATTTGTTTAAAATGAATGGAAAATCATTTGCATTGAACAGGCCTTGGGTATAAAAGTTGGTACTCAATTTCCTTAGATTCAAGTTTGAATACTGTTTCCTGGCTACATTTATTGATTGCTTACTCTGTCTCCTAGAATTCATAAAGAGGTGACTCAAATGAGTATGAAACCGTTACCACAGTTGGAAAGGCAAGTGACAGTATGTGTCTTACCTATGCTGGGACCAGTTTTTTTGTTTTGTTTTTGTTTTTTGTTTTTACCTTTCAAAATATCCATGTTTTCAAATGAAAGCAAAAAGAAAAAGAAAAAGCCATATGTGACTTGTATCAAACTTATCTAGCAAGGAATATTTCATTTTTACCACTAAGAATCTGTTTTATGTGTACAGAGTTAATAAAATTCTATGTAAAGAAAATTGTATCTCTGGGGCTCCTGGGTGGCTCAGTTGGTTAAGTGTGCAACTCTTGATTGTGGCTCAGGTTATGATCTCAGGGTTGTGAGATCGAGCCCCACGCTGGGCTCCAAACTGGGCATGGAGCCTGTTTTAAGATTTTCTCTCTCCCTCTTTCCCTCCCCAGCCCCCATGTGTGCTCCCCCCCACCCTTTCTCTCTCTCTAAAAAAAAAAAAAAAATTATATATCCAAGGACATTGAAATTAGTTGGGAAATGGTGATAAATATGTAAAGAATAAATTCAATTTCACTTAAATATAAAATGTGAAATTAATATAGTATGAGCAGTAAAGATGATCATGTAGTAGGATGGTACTAATACTTAATGTTACATTAAGTTACATTGTTTGTGCCAGAAACTTTTCTAAGCTCATTACCTTCATTATCTTGTTAAATTTTTATAATTTATCAGTTGTGATACTGTTATTGTCCAAATTCTACAGATGAGGACACTGAGATCCAGTGAGATTAGGTAATTTGCCCAATTTTGCATAGTAAATAGTAGAACTGGGATTTGAATTCAGGCAATCTGACTCTAGAATCTATACTCATTAAAGTAATGTTTTATCTTTAGCCAAAGTAAACTTGTTGACAGATTGCATTATGTATATGTGTGTGTGTGTGTGTGTGTGTGTGTATAGATACATATATACATATAGGCACTATTTTCAGTAGTATTTAGTGTTAATTTTACACTAATGTAATTTATGGAGATAATTTACTGGATTAGGTCAGTAATTAGAAGCTGTTTTAATTAACAAAATTTTATGCAGTGTTCATTATTTAAACATGGTTTTGCTTTCTGAGTCCTACTTTATTTCTTCCTTATTTTAAGGTTGCTGTTTATTTTCCAAATGCACTAACCATTGCAACATGCGCTTTATGTCTTCCAAAGATTTTATGATGTTTCTCATTTGTTGTAGTTTCTTCCCTTTTTTTTTTTTAAAGATTTATTTATTTATTTTAGAGAGAGAGAGAGAGAGAGAGAGAGTGTGCACATGTGAGCAGAGGGGAGGGGCAGAGGGAGAGGGAGAGAGAGAGAGAGAATCTCCAGCAGACTCCCGGCCAACCTTGGAGCCTGGAGCAGGGCTGGATCCTAAGATCCTGAGATCACAACCTGAGTGGAAACCAAGAGTCTGGACGATTACCCAACTGAGCCACCCACGCACCCCTATAGTTTTCTTCTTTCTCTTTGTACTTGTCAGCTTATCCTTTAAAAAATTGCTTTACTGTCATGTTAGTGAATATTGGGAGAGAGAAGAGATAGACCCAAACCCAGTTTTTTGATCTGTCAAGTCCCTTGATGACCTCAAATAGTTTTTCTTTACTTCCCTGCCTTCTGTAAGCATAAAGTGAGTTACTCTTGGAAGGAACCTTTATTTTTAGTCCCATAAAAATTAGAGAACAAATACGGAAAATATTGGGAGAATGCAAAATAAAATGACCATAGTGTTTGCTTGAATTCAGTTGAAGTTGCTTAAAGTACTTAAAGTTAGATGATATGCTTTTGAACTTGATAATTGTCTGATGTATTAATTTTATTCAAATTTGGGCCATTTGAAAGATAAATATTGCTTGAATCTTTAAAAAAGATCTAGTATCAGAGAATTGCAACAACTGTTGTAATTGGTAAAGATCTGCCAGTTTATCTGCATAAAAATTAAATTTGGCAACATTTTAATCTTAATTTTTTAAACTATTGCTGTTTATAATGGAGCTTTTGCCTTGGTAAGTAAAAACAAATAGAATTGTTTTGAGTATTCCAGGCAGGGTCCTTTTGGTTGCCTGGGATCAGAAATCTATTTAAGCTTGTTATAGTTAAAGAGATCTTTATTGTAAGTATATGGAGTTTTTGCTGGATCCAGGAAAAGCTGCACACATGCTTCAGAAAGAGGAAAGGGGCTTCCGAGTTCAGCTCTGTCTCATCTTCCTCTTCCTCATTTCCCACATGTGTCTGCTTTGTGAGGTGCTGCTTGATGGCACTCCTAGCTTCTGCATGCATCTGCTTCAGTCTCCCCTAATTTTTGCTGTCAAGCTGATAGGCTCTAGTCTCAATCCTTCTAAGCAAAGTTAAGACTAAGAATTTTAATTTAATAGATTAACCAAATAACTGCCTTGTGGTGAAATACATACCAGGGACAAGTTATGATGATTTTCTAGTATATTCAGTTGATCTGAAGGAGTTACTATGGAGGTGCTCTGTATTTCAAAAACCACTTTGAAATGTGAAGGTTCAGGTGAATAAAAAAGGCCTGAGGGACTTCTTTTGCAGTATCTTAAAAGTATGGGTATGTAGGCGCCTGGGTTGCTCAGTCCTGGGATTGAGCCCTGCATCGGGCTCCCGCTCTGCGGGAAGCCTGTTCTCTCTCCCCCACTCCCCCTGCTTGTGTTCCCTTTCTTGCTGTGTTTCTCTCTGTCAATAAATAAATAAATAAATAACTAAAATCTTAAAAGGTATGCGTATGTAAAAAGATTTTCATCCTGACTTTATTTACTTAAAAGTATTATATCAAAACTACAGTAGGAATACACTGAGAACAGATAGCTTTCAGTAAAACTGTTAATCTTAAATGCAAGTTCAAGATGCATTTCTGCCTGTAGTGTTCATTGCTAAATGCAGCTTTTACAAAAGGATGAGGGCTTTACTATGTGGGCGTTCATGATGACTTTTGAGGAAGAACCTGGTAGATTTTGTTGGTTTGCTTTATAGGATCTTAAAGAAATAAGTAGTAGCTCCCAGTGGAGCTAAAGCAGTGATTCCTCAATGGGTTTGTGTGTTGGGGTGTGTTTTTGCCTCTTAAGGGACATTTGGCATTCCTGGAGACATTTTTGTTTGTCCCATCTGGGGAGAGGGCATTTCTATGTTACGGCGTCTAGTAAGTAGAGGCCAGATATGCTACTGAACATTCTGCAATGTATGGGACCTCCCCCTACATAACAAAGAAGTGTCCAGCCCCAAATATCAATGGTGCCCAAGTTGATATATAGAATCTGTTATATAGAATCAAGGATCATAGAGCAAAAAGGTTAAAACGTTCAAAAGAGAGAAGATTTTGGAGTTAGAGAAGTTACCCTGCACTGGTTTTGAATGCTTGAGGGGGGAGTGAGAGAGGAGTCATTTCTACTGGAAGCCTGTGTTTAAATATATCTGAGTTCACTATATTAATCTATATTTTAACTTTGGTAATTTTCCTATATTTAAACCAGTTTTAGTTATATTTTAATTCTGACCAATCAGAATATTTTTTGATTTCTTAGATACATTTTCCTAACTAACAGTAGTCCAAATGAGACCTACAAGAATGAAAAATTCTTTGTAATTAACATTTAGGAGTATTACAACTAAATATTTTCTCAGTGCAGATATAAATTGAACTATATCTCCTTTGTCCCTAGCATTTAAATGTGAAGTATTAATCTTAAGAAAAAGATACTTTCCCTAGAAGAGTTGCTACTTTTTATGATGATGTATTTTTTTCTGGAAAGTTTTTTTTCTTTTCTTTTCTTTTTTTTTTTTTTTTAAGATTTATTTAAGTAATCTCAACACCCAGCATGGGGCTTGAACTCATGACCCCAAGATCCTGAGTCACATGCTCCACCAACTGGGCCAGCCAGGCACCCCTGGAAAGTTTCTGATAAAACAGTTTTTACCTTATAGGAAACTTTATTTGTGAACTAGATTCTTCAACTGTTTAATTCTCATGAAGTTATAGATATACCTCAAAATATGTTTAAAAACAAAACTCCTGAAATGCTGTAGGTATTTGAAATAATTTTTAAAAAATGATTGTAAATCTGTTTCACTGTAACCCATTGATTATTCGGTGGTACATATAAAATGCCCATATGAAAAATATAGCTCTATTATTTCTTAAATATTCTAATATATAAATGGAATATTTACTCAGTAGTTCTTTACCTTCTGATCTGAGTGAAATTAATGTTCAGATTTCTTAAAGCAGCTCCAAGGGAAGTTTTTTAAACCCAGAATTTCCTGCGTAGAACATGAATTTAGAGTGGTTCTCTCCATTATCATTAGACATTCCGCATGTCTAATGATCGCCACCAGATGGCGATCTTATATGTTGATGAAGATTGATACTTGGTGAAAACTGAATTGGTTGCCCAAATTAAGCAAGGTGAACTCAGCAATGATATTTAGCAATGGTGAAAGGTGTGGAATGGTTATGCATCTCTCTGAAACATGAGACCTGTTTTTGTCTTATAGGTTTTTTTTCTTTTCTTGGCTCTTTGCTTCAAATTTTTCTGTGGAAACCAAAGTAAAATAATATCCCCATAAATTTATTATAATATTGATGCTGATTTATTGTGTTAAAGTTTTTGGTTTTGATGATGGTTATTTTATGGCTGTTACCAAATTTCTGAAAGATTTAAAGTAGTATTTTAAAATAATTAGGTGAATGTTTTTGTGACTGAGTACTTTATATTTTACTTACAATTCCCTAAATTAGGCATATAGGCAATTAAAATTATATGTAGAACAAATAAAATGATATGTAGTTGAACTTAGGGGAAGATATGTGGCCTAGTGGAAAGAGCATAGGCTTTGAAATCAGATGGCTCTGAATGGGAAAATGATTAGCTATGTTACCTTACAGAGTTCTTGTGAGAATTAAAAATAAGGTTTGTAAGTGGCCCCCTGAAAAGTGCATGGTCCCTGGAGGCAAATGGACATGATTTATTAGCTTCCCTAAGTGCGAACTGTGGGACTTTGGGAAAATTACTTAACCTTTTAGAGCCTAAGTTTCTTCTATATATTTGGGGTAGTAATACCTACCCCTAGAAATGTTTAGGGTAGTAAATGAAAGAATGTATGTAAAGCATATAGAAAGTTTTAATAAATAATACCCGTTACTTTTATCTCTGATACCATAAAAGCTAGTAATGACCACAGTGTATGTCCATGTGTAGTAAGAAAGAAACACAGCTAAATTCCTGTCCATCATTGTTAAAGGAGATTGTTCTTCTCACACCTCTGTTTTTTAAGAGTTTAGGAAAATAAGAGAATGTAGCAATTTTAAATTAAAGAATTTAAAACATGTTTTCTCTTAATTAGGAAAAAATTGCACCCCACCTTTTTCTGGCCAGATAAAGAAACTTTACGGGGTCCTTTGCTTTATGTCTGCAGCATTATCTACATCATTAGCAATTACCCCGGTGTTATGTTCCTCTACATTAGTCCTGCCCATCAACAGTTCCGCTTTCCATGATGGAGGTCTAGAGGCAGATGCTCCTCCTGACTGTTGTCTGTAGGTCAGTAGTAGCCTAACACACATCCCAACGCCTGCGTCATGCGCCTCGCTTCATCTCATCACGTAGGCATTGTATCATCTCACATCATCCCAAGAAGGGCGAATACAGTACAATAAGATTTTCAGAGAAAGACTACATTCATATAACTTATTACAGCATATTGTTATAATTGTTTTGAGTTTTTAATCTCTTACTGTAGCTAATTTATAAATTAAACTTCATCAGTGCTATATATGTATAGGAAAAGCAGAGTATATGTAGGGATTGGCACTATCTGTGGTTTCAGGCATCTATTGGAGGTGTTGGAACGCATCCCCTGCTGATAAGGGGGGGGGGAACTGCTATACTGAAAAGGTGACTGTAAAGGGAACTTAGGTGGATATTACGTGTTTTTAAAACCATTTTGATTCTTGTACAGTTCTCCACCAAACTTAAATTTCTAGATATTTTTTCCCCTCGGGCTGGTTGAAATTCACAATTAGAATTTTTAGTATTATTTTTTTCCTGAATTTATTTATTTATTTATTTATTTAGATTTTATTTATTTGTCAGAGACAGAGAGAGAGAGAGCATAAGCAGGGGGAAGGGCAGGCAGAGGGAGAAGCAGGCTCCCCACTGAGTAAGGAGCCCAATGCGGGACTAGATCCCAGGACCCTGGGATCATGACCTGAGCAGACGGCAGACGCTTAACCAACTGAGCCACCCAGGCTCCCCTACAAATTCATTTTAAAAAAATGGGAATGTGTTGAAAATTTTGAACCATTTTTTGACCTCATGAAATGTACTTTTGAAATGTTACTTGCCTTGTTATCAAAGTTGTATCTATTAAGGGGCGCCTGGGTGGCTTAGTCATTAAACGTCTGCGTTGGGCTCAGGATATGATCCCGGGGTCCTGGGATCGAGCCCCGCATCGGGCTCTCTGCTCTGTGGGAAGCCTCCTTCTCCCTGTCCCATTCCCCCTGCTTGTGTTCCCTCTCTCGCTGTCTCTCTCTCTCTCTCAAATAAATAAAAATTTAAAAATCTTAAAAAAAAAGTTGTATCTATTAAAACATGAATTGATCACAGTTTTTTCTTTTTTTTTTTTTTAGTTGAGAGGGAGAGACAGTGTGAGAGGGTGGGAGGGATAGGGAATCTGAAGCAGACTCCTCACTGAGCACAAAGCCTGATGTGGGGCTCAGTCCCACAACAGGGAGATCATACCCTGAGCTGAAACCAAGATTTGGATGCTTAACGGGCTGAGCCACCCAGGTGCCTTGGAATTGATCACAGTTTTGAAGAATTGACTAAAATGATAATTTTTCACTTTCAGTGACTTTTTAATGATTATCTTTGATATTAAATCTTATACTATATGTTGAATTAATAGATACTTAACATCTTTAGAGAAGCGTGATCTTTGTTGAAACAGACCAACCAATATATCATCCTCCTATACTTTATGTTCATAGAAATAATTACTCACAAATATGTTTTATCCTTTGTAAAACATAAAAATGTGATCATATTAAACATAATTCTACAATTTGCTTTTTTCTTAATATATTAACTGGTATCTATTGAGTGGAACCTTCAGGTTTTGTCTCATTCTTTGTGTCTTATTAATATGTAATGGTAATTAGCTGTTCCTTTTTATTTACTTTCAGGTGGTTTTCTGTTTTTGCCAGTTTGAATAGTAAGCATGCTTGACCTTATCTTTGTATTTTGGTGCTTTTATTTCTGGAGTAGATACTCAGGAGTGATACTGCTGCACGAAGAATATCCTTAAAGATTAAAAAAATGGATTCTTGCTAGCTATGCTCAAAAAAGTTTTGAGAAATTTATATACCACTGGGAATTATGAGAGTGTCTGTGTCTCCCTTTCTTTATCAGTTTAGATGTTAATTATTTTTTTTTCTTTTTGCTAATCTGATGAGTAAAATTTGCTGAACCTCTAGTGAGAGTATTCACCTTATCATATGGTTATTGGTCATTTGTATTTTCTCTTAAGGGAATTACTTGGTTCATATTTTTGGTCCATTTTTCCATTCCTTTTACTTCCTTTTTAAATCAAGAGTTTCTTATAGTATAGATATTTAATGCCATGTCCATCATTCTGCCTATATTTCCTTATGTTCTACCTTATCTCTTTATGATGTTTTTTGCTTTAGAGAAATATTTGTTTTTAGTAGAGTAAAATAAATCTGTATCAGTCTTTTTCTTTATGGCTTCTATATTTCTCATCTTGACTAAGAATATATCCCCACTCCAATAATACAAAATACTATTTTAAATTTTAGATATTATCCTTCTAAGTATCTTTAATCCATCTAGAATTTTTTTTTTACCTGTGGTTTGATGTCGACAACTTTGTTTCATCAAACTGGAAAACCAAAGAAGTCTTTTCATTTAATAAATGAATTACTTTCAGTTTCTTGACTCTATTTTGTCTTACAAAATATTTAGTTATTGTTTCTGTGTTGGTACCATACTATTTTGCTTATCATAGTTTTTTAGTATATTGGAATGTTAGGCAAAATGTCCCCCACCCCCCCTTTTTTTCACGATTTTATTGGGAATAGATTATCGTAGAGATAGTGGAATCTTCAGTATTTTGCATTTTAATATGTTTGCTTTTGGTATCTAGTAAATAATTTATCATTTTTGGGCAAGTTCTTTGTATTCTCATTATACTTAAGTTAATATTGAAAGAGATTTACTTGACTGTAATATTTGAGTTTCCTGAGCAGCAGGGGCTTAGTGACATTTTCTAATAGTCCAATCATAAATCTTGATTCTGAACTAGATAAGTAGTGTTTAAGTAATCCTAGTATTCCAAATGTTTTTTTAACATGGATTTTAAGATTTTGGGATTAACCAGAGGACAAAGCTTACTTAGAAGGCTTCATTATAAATATGGAACAGAATGTAACTGATATAAAATAAATTGATATAAAAATAAAAATCTAATTCAAAACTGAGATGTGGAAAGGAGATTGTAAGTGAAAAAGGTGTGTGTGTCAGGGGGGTAGTGTGTGGAAAATCCTTATTTTTCTTTTTGTAAAGCAAGCAGATACTGCCTAAAATGATATATTATTTAAAGTTATGATGACAACTCTAGCTACCAAGAACAGTTATAAGACAAAAACAATGTAGTTCTGTCTGGTGAGTGGACATTGTATGGAAGGAGTGCTTATTTGGGGAGCTTTGTATAAGTCTTGATTTCTTCTACCATGTACAGGTTTATTTAATTTATTTCCAGATGAAGTTGCCATGTAGTAATAGAGAAAAATCTTTAGGATATATTTTTTATTTGGAACAAATCAAGTTATGTATATAACAGTGAGTTGTAATGTGGCTACCTTTTTTGGTAAGAATATACATACTTCTGTTTGCATTACAGAAAGGGAGAAAAGGTTGAAAATGGGGCAGAGAGAACAAGGGAATAAAGGAAACTGTTTTGATTCATGTAAATGTATGGCTAAATGAAATAAGGCAGATACAGAATAACAAATACAGTATGATCTCACTTATATCAGAAGCAGAGAGTGGAATGGATGGGTGCCAGGGGCTGTAGGTAGGAGGAAGTGGGGGGGGTGATGGGCAGAGGGTGCAAACTTTCAGATACACAAAGTAATTAAGTTCTAGTGATGTGTTACACAGCATAGTGCCTACAGCTAACAATACTATATTATATACTTAAAGGTTTTTTGACAGCTTAAGTCCAGTTTCTTACCACACACACACACACACACACACACACACACACTCAATCAGTATAAGGGGGGGTGGGAGGAAACTTTGGGAGGTGACAGATATGTCTGTGGCCTTGATGGTGGTGATGGTTATGAGTGTGTATCCTCAAACTCATCGAGTTGTATGTATTACATACATATAACTTTCTACATGTCGATCGTACCTCAATAGATCGCCTTAAAAATAAGGATTGCTGAAAAATCTTTAAAGAAATAGCCAGATTAAAATTCTGGAGCTTATATGTTGAGTTAATATCTTTTTATTTTATCAAGAGAATGGTAGAATAAAACTTACTTCACCTTTCTATATAATCTGTGAACTTGATATTTAAAGTTTAATCTGAATATTGGTTTTAGTAGTGCCCAGGATACTGTCACAACAGGTAACATGTTGGAGAAATGGATCTTTTGTAATTTGATGAAGAGTTAATTTTGTTTTGCAATTTGGGAAATTAAAAATTTGTATGTACCTAATTCCTTCTTTCCCCCCTGGGTCCTCTCAACCTTCCTTTCCTCTCCCTTGTCCCCCGACCCCCTTTTCCCACCTTCCTTCTACCTAAATCCCTATGCTCAGGGTTTTTATAATCCAGGCTGGAGACCTATGGCTGACCAGGATGTTAAGCTCTTAAATACTAGTGGGGAGGTACCAAGATTTTCTACAGGAGGTAAATTTCAAGAGGTTATTGTAGGAATTGCTATTGAACCTGATTGCAGACACTTTTCATTTTGGGTGTGATGTATTGAAATTTTTAAAAATTGTTGACTAACATATTTAAATTTTTTAAAAAGATTTTATTTATTTATTTGAGAGAGAGTATGCGCACATGAGCTTGGGGAGGGGCAGAGGGAGAAGCAGACTCCCCACTGAGCAGGGAGCCCAGGACCCTGAGATCATGACCTGAGCCAAAGGCAGACACTTAACCAACTGAGCCGCCCAGGCACCCTAAATTAAGATTACATTTTATATGAATTTGGTAGACATTTTATTTTATTCGTTCATGTTCAGTTAGAATTTTGTTTTAATCATCTATAGTTGGAATTTTTTTTTCTTAAATTTCTTTATATACCGTTAGAGTAGAGGAAAAAGCATGGACTGAAAAAGACTAGGTTTGAATCCTAAACCTACTGCTTACTAGATCTGTGACTTTGGAGAAGTAATTTAACTTCTTTGAGCTTTAGTTAGAGTTGAGAGGATTAAATGAAATATCTGAAGGTTAAATGTACTATATAATAATGCGTATATATCATCATGTTTAGCATAGTTTTAGCACATAATAGGTGGTCAGTAAGTATTTTTATTTTCTAGAAATCCAGAATAATAGAATGATACTTTTTAGTCTTCATTCTTAAAAATGTTTGTTGAACAAACAATATCATAGAGAAACTAAAAAGAATATAATCCACCCACAACTATTTAATTAATTAATTAATTAATTAATTAGTTAAGTAAGTTCTGTGCCCAATGTGGGGCTTAAACTCACAACACCGAGATCAAGAGTCATATGCTCCACTGACTGAGCCAGCCAGGCACCCCTCACCCAGAACTTCTTAATTCTGTATTTTCAACATACAGCCTTTTACAGTAGTTCTAAAAGTGCTATCCCTCGACCTCTGCCAGTCCCTGAGATCAGGGGATCTGTAAGGTCAAAACTATTTTTATAATAGTGCTAAGACATTATTTGCCTTTTCCACAGTTGTGGAATTTGTACTGAGGGTCCAGAAGCAATGATGAGTAAAACTGCTGGTCCCCTAGCTCAAAACAAGGCAGAGGCACCACACAGCCCTGGTAGGTGTTCTCAGTTTAAAAAATGAAACATTTTCACTTATGAATGTCCTTGATGAAGAAGTAAAAACTGTTTCAGTAAATCTCAGTCTTTGAGTGCACATGGCTTTAATATTCTGAGTGACAAAATAGGAAGTATGCATGAAAACACTTCTGTTACATACTGAAGTACCAGTAATTGTCTGGAGTAAAAGCACTGGTGTGATTGCTTGAATTATGAGCTGAAGGTAGCTGCTTTTTTACTTGAAAGTAACCGCAGACTAAACTGTGATTATTCAGACTTGACATTTGGCAGATATTTCCTAAGAAAGAAATGAAGTGAACCTACCACTTCAAGAAAAACAACTGGTAGTATTTGTTATCAATGATAATAAATCTAGCTTTCATGATAAAACAAGAAATTTGGAAAACTTGTAATCTGCCAGCCTGACTTTGTCATTTTCTCAGTACTTGAACTACTCTGATGAGATTATTGATGATATTAACAAATGCATTTTTTTTTATATCGTATAATGAAATGTGAAGTTTGGAAAAGTTCTAGAACCCAGTGAACACATATTTTACAAATGGGTGAGAGAGCCATTCAAAGTGCATGGTAGACCAATGGATTTCAGTATACATGTACAAAAGTATTCATTTGAAATGGTTTTAGATTCTAACTTGCAAACTAACCTTTAAGAAATGACTACTTTTTGGGGTGCCTGGCTGGCTCAGTTGGTAGAGCATGCGACTCTTGATTTCAGGTTCCTGATCTCTACCTTGGGTGTAGAACTTACTTAAAAAAAAATAAATAAAATTAAAAAAAAAATGACTACTTTTTGAATTTGGTGAACTATCAAAGAAGAATATCCACAGTTACCTGAAAAGAGTATTAAAACATTCCTCCCTTTTCCAACAGAGTATTGTGTGGATCAGGAATTTTTTATATAATTCAACCAAATCATATCCTTGATTAGAGAAGTAGATATGAAAATCTAGTTGTCTTCTATTAAGTCAGGTGTTAGAGATGTGCAAAAATGTAAAAGCCTTTTTCTCACTAAATTTTTTATTTTTGAAAAGGATTATTTTTTATTAAAATGCTATTTGTTTTTTTTTTTTTTTTTTTAAAGATTTTATTTATTTATTTGAGAGAGAGAGAATGAGAGACAGAGAGCATGAGAGGGAGGAGGGTCAGAGGGAGAAGCAGACTCCCTGCCGAGCAGGGAGCCCGATGCGGGACTCGATCCCGGGACTCCAGGATCATGACCTGAGCCGAAGGCAGTCGCTTAACCAACTGAGCCACCCAGGCGCCCCTAAAATGCTATTTGTTAACATGTAATGATTTTATTTTAAATTGAATTTAAGTGTTTTAAAGTTTTTTCAGTTTTACTTCCAATATAGTAAATATAGGTGTTAAACTTGTATAAACAAAGACCCTTTGAAGTCTTCCATAATTTTTAAAGAGATCTTGAGTCTGTAAAGTTGGAGGAGTGCTTCTCATTTTCTTTTTTCTCTTTTAGCTGTTATCTATATGAATACTTTTGGTTAAAATAATTGTAAACCATAATGTGATTTATTAATCTTGTTATTAATATAGTTGTGATAAGTTGGTATAAATATTAGAGTAATGATAAGAAGGCAAAACTTTCTTCAGATGAAAACATCTTTGGGTCTTCCTGAAATTAAGTGAAAGGGCTAGATTTAACCAACTATGTTGTTGGCAGTTTATTCTCTAAGTTCCCTCTTTCTACTCTCACTATTCTCTAAGATCTATCTATCTATTGTTTCTCACTCATGTAGTCATCCCCATATATCCTTAGAGTATGCTCTCTTTTGAACTACTGTTACAGAAAGTTTCAGTTGAAAACTGGTAGCTACATTTCTCTTTTGATATTTTCTATTACTACTTCTCTTTTGGTATGTTCTGTTACTACTAAATGTGTGTATTATGCTCCCAGTCTCTTTTGCTGTGACCCTGTATAAGTTGTAGTTATTAGCTTGGAAGATTAGGTAACTTAGAAGACCGTGATTGGCTGTACCATAAAAGCAACTTAGGAGAGTTCATCTGTGCAAAGCACAGTGACCTAAATCAGATATGTACTCACTGTCCCTGGAATCTTCAAGGGACTTAACTGTATTACATTGTCAAACCCAAGGCATTTACATATTACCATGGAAAGATTTCGCCTGGAGAAGAAGTTACCTGTATGTACCTGGTTGTGATCTTGTGTTTTATTTACAAACAGATTTGACTTTTTCAGTTTACTAGTGAAGCTTGAAGAAATGTCAGGCTTATTAGCACTGGCTTAGAATAGTATCATCCTCTGTGTCCTTGGCTGTGGAAGTCATATGCTGAAAAGAGTAAATCCTTGTGTAAAGTTAGCAATGTTTGTAACATCTTTATTATTCTATAAAATTAGGGTTTTTGATTAGTTAATATTACTTGAATGAAGCTTTTAAAAATTCCGTTTGGCCAAGATATTAGGAAAGAAGTCATTTTGTCTTTAATGGTTAAGTATGTTTTGAATATAAACTGAAATATTTGATGAATCTTTGTGGTTATAATCATAATTTATTGGAGGTGTTACTTTTGGGCTGTGGCCATATGTCTTATGTAATGAAGAAATTAATTTGTGATAGGGATCTTCTTATGCTGTTTTATAACAGATTTTGTAAACCTCAGGTGTCCAAAAAGGATATGACTAGATTTATGAATATATTGTTAAATAATCTTTTAACCTTCTTTTTTTCCTTAAAATTATGCCTTTGACATGTTAAAGTTTGAGTTTTGGTCTTTTGGCCAAGAAAATACACATCACAGATTTTGCTGTCTCAGGTGGAAAAATGACTTATGGGAAGAATTAGTAAAATGTGTTAACGTAGTTAATAAAGTCTGTTTCAGATAGTTTGATTTTGCAGGGAATTCCCGCTTGTGAATTGAATTTTGGTTTTATCATGTGTTGATGGGCTTTTTTGTTTATAAACTGATTTACTACATTTTCAAAATACTGAGTACCTTTGTATGTTTGAGCTTTAATTGTGTTCATAAGGAGTCTTTAAGTGAATCCAGGGTAGATTTTTAGCTGAGTAGTCTTGTCCTTTGAAACATACTCAACATTCCAGTATTAGAGAGCTTACCAAGAATCCTGCTTGATGCTTAGGATATACTGGTGAGCAAAACAGACATGATTCCCCTCTTCTTGGAACTTATTGTTCTACTGGAAGATAGTAGAAAGAGGTTAAAGAAGTAGTTATATAAGTATGTAAAGAATATCAAAGTAGTAGTTACATAAATATGTGATTATAAGTTTTAACAGATGCGGTAAAGAAAAAGTACTGTGTGTTCTCAGCATATATTATGGTGACCTTGGTCTGTTGTCTTGTGGGTAAAGAACCCATGTAACTGGGACTCTATAGAGACCTGGCTTTTAATTTCAGTTCTTTCACCAGCTCACAGTGTAATCTTATGTCACTTAAGCTTTGTGTGTGTGTGTGTGTGTGTGTGTGTGTGTGTGTAATGTATATATAAAATCTGGACATTGAACTGAAAAAGTAAAGCCTGTTGATACCTATGAGTCTGTGAGGTCTCATTCATTAAGATTAGGAATGGAAAAGAGAATTCATTTACCTCCAGATTTTTTTTATCATGGGGAGCCATTTAGCTGTAAATTAACTGTTAAGCTGGAAATTTGATTGTATTACAGTTTTTCATTCACTGATCTATCCCTGGTACCTGAATAATGCTTGGCATATAGTATGTACTCAGTAAGTATTTGTTGAAAGAATGGATGACTTCCTTAATTCCTAGTCCTTTAAGGGAATGAAACTTCTTTCATGAGCTATTGGATTTATGGGGAACAAGGGTATTATCCAGGGGAAGAAGAGGCAAACTGACCATATGCTGAGGGATTTTCTGGCTGTCTCCTGTTGGTTTTCACTAGAAAACTGCAATGGAACCCAAGTAATGATAACCTCATGCTGACTGGAGATGCGGAATCTGGACAGAGCACCTACTGGACCTTATTTCAGTAACCATATACTATTTGATAACCCTAAAATAAGTGATTCATACGTGTTTTTTGGTGTGTGTGTGTACTGATTTGGAACTTGGAATGATTGTGTCTCCCCATAGAAATAATACAATAAATATTTGTGATTTGTAATTTCAAGTAGAAGCCTGATGAGGCTTTCCATTTGTCCATAACTTGGTATTCCATTGGCATAGCCATTCCTCTATTAAGGGACTTTTGGAGTGTGTCCAGTCTTTTCCTGTTATAAGCTGTAATAAATAACCTTGTACATGTGTCATTTCATACACAGAGAATTTAAACTTTCTTTATGATCTTATATGGCTCATTTTTTGTTGTCTTCTTTGTTATGGAGCACTTATAATCTGATTAGTAACCTTATTTTATAAGTAGAAATGGAACAGAAAATTGAAACCAAGGCAAATAATTTTAAGATTAGAGTGAGTCAGTCTTATACTGACATACTTTAGGTGCTTTTTTATTCTTCCATGTATTTGAATTTTCTCAGTGCCTTGGCATTATTTCATTTTAGGAAGGCTTTATAGGCATTGGCTTACATCACTCATTTGATGTTAAGAATGAAAACATTTTGATGTCAGGGGTTGTTCTTTGCTGACTATTTTTAGTTTTCCACTATATTCTTGGAGTTAAAAAATGAAGTTTTTTCTAGATGCAAATATAAAAATAACTGACATTAACAGATTGAAATTTGAATTTATTCTTTTTAAATTACTAAAGTTGAATGTGTTTGTTGTAACAAAAAAAAAATAAACAGCATTTTGATTGTTTCTATGTTATTGTTTTCCTAATCATCAATGTGAGACAGTGTTAGTTTGAAGGTTAGCCTTCCAAATATTTATTACTGTGTAATACATTTTTTGTATATACTTTAAAGAACACAAATGTACTTTATATAGTATATAAACATCCTCTATATTTAGAAATATGGACTGAGGCATTTTTCTAAAATGATAGGATTTAAAGCACAATATGTTTGTTTCAGAAATGAATTGTCCCCTTGAAACATCAATGGCTTTGTCTAAGGGATTTTCAATATATAGTCATATGCAACCTGCAGACTTTGTTGAATTACTTTAATATGTCAGGATGACCAGTTTGTATGGCCTACTTAATGTTTGCATTTATAGCAGATTGCCTTTTTGATTCATGTTTCACAGTTGTTGAAAAGCTACAAAAAGTTTTTAAGAGAAGGGAGAAATGCCGATGCTCGCCCCCTTCTTTACAGTGCTAATCCTGTAAGTTTCTTGTACTCTTAAAATTTGAACTTTAGTTTGTTCTACCAGTTACACGTGAGAACATTCTTATTGAAAACCTAGTCAGTCACAGTAAAATAATAATCTACTTGGCTTTAAGTTAAGTGACTTAAAGCTTCATGGACACGATTCAATGGGAGCAAGCTGGGTGGGCCATGAGAGGATGTGCTGGTGGACAGCCTTTTTTCGGCATGCCACTTTTTGCACATTTTAGGAGTGTTTTTGTATGGTAGATGTTTAGATGTCCAGCTTAAGCTGTTTTTGAGTGTTAGCTAATAGTGTTGTTAGTATATCTAAACATGTAAATATATCTGTAGAAATAAAAGGGTTTTTTTGGTTAGGGGTAAGAGAAAAATGTATTGTTTTGCTTCCTATCTTAGCGAGCGTTCCTGCTAATGAAAGTTTAGAATGGGAGCAGTTAATTCCTTTTAGAATATACAGTATGCTACCTCTTGGGATAATCGTGTTGTAGGAGACTGCTTGTCTCGTACCTGTGCCTGAAATCACTGGAGGAGAGCTAAAGGTTTTAGAGTATGACATGCTTACTAATTTTACTTTCTTGTGGTTTTTTTTGGTGTGTGTGTGTGGGTCTACGTGTATATTTTTGTGTTTCCTACTTTAGCCTTTCCTCATTACTATTGGCGTTTGATTGTTGTGAGGCAGTTTGATGAACCACCCATATTGTTGTCACTTGTCTTTCTTAGTCCTTTATATGAAAATACACAGTCTGTTTCCTACTCCTGTAGATATGGAGCCTTAGCAAGTCATTTGACTTCTCTGCATTTTCTATATTAAATTGAACACCAATCCTTCAAAGTTCTATACAACAACTTCTTGATACTCAACTCTGTTGGATTAAATGTTTGGATATCTAACCTTCAGAAAGTAAATTTGGATATCAAGAGATCTGCATTGCCTTAATGTATTGTGTCTGGTTCTGAATTTTGGGAAGCAAATAGAGTTTGGATAGCAGGGGATTTGTACAAAAAGGTAATCAAATTGATTCAGTTCCTGAATTTAAAGGTTGGAGAATTTAGACACAGAATTTGGATAGCAAGGCACATTTGTATACGAATCTACTTTGTATACATTGAAAAAAGCTATACACAAACGTATGATACTGTAGATCAAAAGTTGGAGGAGACGTTAATAGGGCATCTTAACCAACCTCCTGTTTGGTCCTTTCTTAAATAGTCTTCCAGTTTATGCTTGGACATTGAAATTGGTTAGAAGCTGTGTTCTTTCTGGTTTATTGTTCGAAGTGTTAGAGGAGATCTTGGACAATAAGACCAGCCATAAAATGGGAATGGCTGAAAAGGTGTCTTGCAAAATTTGAAAAGTACTATAATTAGATAGATAAAAAATGTAACTGTATTCTAGAAAAATAATAGTGGGGTATTAATGTTGTAATTAATGTTATTATAATTTTATTATTTAATTCTCTTATCTCCAGTTGTCTCTGTTGCCTGCAAAAGTACCAGTTATAGCATGAGGACCTTCAAAGAGATTGAATTAGATTATTTATTTTCTTTTTTGAAAGCTCTTTCCTTTCCTCCTTTGGAAGGTTTGTAGTACTTTGATTCCATCTGAGCCAGAACATTGTCCCATTTCCTGTTGCCCATCCTTTTGCCTGCTTTGAACACTGGTTTCAGGTTATCCACCTCTTTCTTCATCAAGCCCCCCAGCTCCTTCCAGGTCATTTCTAGATGTTTAGCCTCTTCCTGGGCCATCCTTTTCCTTGCATTAATCTTTTGCATTGATTCTTTGACAAAAGCATTATAGGATAGGACCTCTCTGGTGTGACTGATTTGCTGCATGAGCTTCCATATCCTGGGTTCTTCCGCATACTGCACATACAGCATAGACTGTGTGAGCTGATCTGTGTTACTCTTGAAGTTAGATAGGCTTGTTTAATATTGCCAGCTCTTCTCAGAACCTCTGTATATCTTTCCAAACTCTTGAATGTCTTCTCCAGTATGTCTCCCCAGTCCCTGGCTTCGTTGAACATGGCAGAGTCCTTGTTCACTGTTGCCTGATCATTGTACACTGTTCTCTAGTCTTAGAATGGAATAGACTTTCCTGAGGAATTGGAAGTGGTGATGTCTTCTTTGCCCACCCAATCAGGGTGCACCTGTTGAGACACGTGGTAGTTGTATTGGACAAAGTGCAAGGCCTCCTAACAATGGTGAAGGTTGGCGAGGTTTCCTTGTACAGCTATAGCTGACCCATGCTGGGCAAGGGCTCAGAATGGGCTACAGCTCAGATTGAAGCCTTTTTGAGGGAAGGAATTTGCTCATCTGTTTATATCTGTGCCACAGAATCTTGAGCATACTACTGTTCCTTTCAAAGTTAAGTTAGAAGTTGGGAAGGGAAGGTAAAGCTAAAATTTTATTCTTTTAAAAATAGTCTATGCAGTATTTTACAAAAATATGTTTCTTTTTGTTGAGCTGGAGACGGGAACAAAATTATGAAGGTAGACTTAGACAACTCAAAGTTAGACCTCCTTAAAGGTTAAATTTTGCCATGGCTTTTCCTTTGTAGAAATAAAAGTTCTTATAACTTTGATTGGCTCTTGGTTAATTTACGAGTGGAAGTGATACTACATGTTTAGTCTATAGACTCATTTTTGACCATTTTATGTGGAACCATAATACAATCCAGTATAGCTGAGTTAAGTGTTTCCTTTTAATTAGGGGACCTAAGAGCAAAGAACAACCAAAAAAGCATTCCATATTCATATGTAAGGGTCTCCCTCACCCCTGATTTTCTCTAATTGTCATCTGGATTGTCTTTCTGTTGTAGTGAATACATGTACCAATTATTTAGTAACTTCCATAGAAGACCAATTAAAAATTGTCACCTCAGTTCCTACCATGAAATTTTTGAATAGTCTTTTGTGGATTAAAAAAAGCCCATAAGCCTACTTTAAAAAAGAATGCAGTTAGCAATAATTAGTTAGTTTATAGTTAGCTTCTTTGAGAGGAAGGCAATCTGTTACTTATTTTTTGACTATTTCAAATAATGCCCCTATTAGTAGGTTCTTAGTATATATTTGATGTCATGAGTAAATGAGAATAATTTCTTTTTAGGGTCCTGATGAAGAAGCTGTTGTGGATCTTGGCAAAACCAGCTCAACTGTGAACACAAAGTTTGAAAAAGAAGAACTAGAAAGTAAGTTTAACTTACACTTAACAGGATAAATTACTGATGAAAGTTTGTTAGTGTGCTTTAAATTTTACTGCTGTTTGTGGAAACATTTTGTTGTTATGAGGTAGAGCATACATTTGAAAGAACGTTTAACACTTTTCTAAATATAGTGTAAGGAATAATATAGCAAACACTGATGTAACCATACTCATATCTGCAGTTACAATATTCCTTGATTTCTCTTTGTTGAAAGTATTGATATAACAAAGAATTTAGAATCTGTGTGTTTTTTGTTTTGTTTTTTTTGTTTTTTTTTGGAGAGAGAGAGCATGAGCAGGGAGGGGGGCATGGGGCAGAGGGAGAGGGAGAATCTCAAGGAGGCTCCATGCTCAGTGTGGAGCCTGACGTAGGGCTCAATCTCATGACGCTGAGATCATGACCTGAGCTGAAATCAAGAGTTGGATGCTTACTTAACTGACTGAGCCAACCAGGTGCTCCTAGAATCTATGCTTTTCAGATTTCGTTGGTGGTTACCATTACTTACCTTGGAAATTAAAATACCAAAGTTAAAAAGTCAGTTGATTCTTTTATTTTTTTCATTTCTAGCAGGCTGGGTAATATGTTTTTAGCATTTCAGAATGCCAGACTAATAAGCCACAGTTATTACTAGTCATATAAATGTTCATTTTATAGGTAAGTTACATCAGCCTTTTCAAGTGCTATGATACCTCAGCATAGAATTGTGGAGCAGATGAATTATATATCAGTCTACGAGGAAGAAGTCCTGGCAAATGGTTTCTTCTCTTTTTTTTCTTCTGATTGAAATAATTTTTGATTTACAGAAGAGTTGCAAAGATAGTACACAGAGTGTTCCTGTTATCCTTCACGCAGCTTTTTAAAATTTTAACATTTTACATAACCATCATAAGTTAACGAAAATGAAGAAATTAACATCAGTACAGTTGTATTAACTAGATTAAATTTTGTTCAGATTTCACCGGTTTTCTACTGATGTCTGTGTTATGTTCCAGGATCCAGTTGAACAGTTCGAGATCCAATAGTACATTTAGTTGTCTAATCTCCTTAGTCTCCTCTGTGACAGTTTCTTAGTCTTTCCTTGTTTTTCATGACCTTGACATGTTTGAAGGGTAGTGGTTAGTTACTTTGTAGAATGTCTCTAAGTTTGGGTTTGTTTATGTTATCATATGAACAGACTGAGATTATGGATATTTGGGAAGCATACCACAGAGGTGGTGTGCTCTTTTCAGTGTATCCTATCTGAGGACATGTGATATCAGCGTGACTTATTATTAGTGATTTAACCTTGAACACTTGGTTAGGGTGATGTTCATGACAAATGTTTTGATAGACTTTTGGGGTCTTCTTGGGAACTACATTTTTAAGTTAAAGCCTTCTGTAAAAGCTGGTACCATATAGGGGCAGTAATCTGTTGCTTTTAAAAAGGTGATGGAAAGAGGCAAATAAGTGTTCTCCATATTTACTTTGTGAGATGGAAGAAAGCCCTGTCTTTTAAAATTGTCTTTAAAAATCTAGGCTTCCTAGGGCTTCTGAAAGGAACCTCAGTTATCTAGAAGCTTATGGTTAGATTCTGTGAATTCCAGGTGCTAGGGAAGTTAAAATGTTTAGCAATAATTTCATCAATTCAAATCACTTAGCATATAATGTTACCTCTCAAATGTGTGCAACCTAGAACGTGAAGAGCAGCATTGGGTATGTTTTTTTTTGCTTCCCTTTGTTACCCAAGAGCCTTTAGCTTTGCGTACATGGTACATACCTAAATTTCAGTATTGGGTTTGAGGGAAAGATTACGTTTATCTCAGAGTTTGACTGAATAGCTCTTTGACAGCGTAAAGGTTAAAGAAAAAGGAAAGAAAAAATCATAACAAAGAACACTAAGGTTGATAAGAAAAGCTAAATAAACAATAAGGCTTGGATTTTCATATTCCTGTTTATTCTTTCTAAATTGGAAACTCCCATAATTTATTTTTATTTTGGTGCATTGGGGCTATGTGCCAGAACCCATTAGTTCTAATTGGAGTACAACTTTGTAATTCCCAGTGCACAGTGATGAGAATTTGCCTCTTTAATTTCCACTTTTCTGTAGTATTTAGAAGAAGATAGTTTCACTAAAATTAAATAGTAATATCACTGAGTTTTGTTTTAATTTTTTTAGTTTTCTTATTGAAATATAATTTATTTAACATAAACTTCATCATTTTAAAGTGTATAGTTAATTTTTTTAAGGTATATTTACTATGTTGTGCAACCATCACCACTCTAATTCTAGAACATTTCCATCATCCTCCCCCCTGCCATGCTATATAATTGATTTTTAATTTTGGGATTTTCTGGTAAAATTAAAAAAAAAATTGGTATTTAATTTCTATAGTTTTTTTTTAATCTAGTGCCTACTGTATACTAGGCAGAGTGCTAGGTATTGGAAGATGTTAAAGCAAGTAATTTTAGTTCATTGTATATCTGTAGGTCTAGTTCTCTTTTAGTCTAAATGTAATTATTCAGTTTATTGATATTACTATGTTGGTAACTGAAGCAAGAAATCAAGAGTGTCACCTTTTTCAAACTTAGCTGGGTATGTGTGTTTCGGGCAATTCAGATTTTTTTGCTGCCCTGGATATTTGTAAATGACTGCAGAATCGCCATGAGTATTGATTTTGGGGTTACAAATGAATTTTGGCAAGTTGACAAATTTGAAAATAAAGAATTCACAAAAAGTGAGAATTGAGTCTACTTTCAAATTTCATCTAAAGATGAAGACCTTGAGTTTCTTGAGGTATTTATTTTCTGACCATCTTGTGGAATTTGTTAGGAAAAGAATGCCATTAACTACTCATATTTCAGCATGTTACTTTTTAAAGTACATAAGGGCAAAAAGCAGCTCCGTGCCAGAGGCTTTTGCATAGTTGCAAATTAGTTAAACTTGTAGCCCACCATGCCTTTCACTCCACGTAGCTTAGATAGGAACATTACTTAAACTATTTAAGAAATCAAGTTCATGCCTCAGTATTTGACATAGTGCTGCTGGCTTTCTAGTTCCTTGATTAAGTTTTATTTAGTGGACAAAAGCAGAGAATGCCTTTCATAACCATTTCGTTGGTCACAATACAAATTGAGAATCCTGCAACATCAGCAGTAGCTTTTTAATATTCCAGAAGCATATGATAACCTTATTGTATTGCTTTCCCCAACCAGTCTGACAGTTTATGCCCTTTAATTGGAGTATTTGGATCATTTACATTTAATGTAGCTTTCAGTAATTTGGACCTTGCTGATTTGGGATTTCCAAAACTGTAATTAATAAATATTTACAAATATCTGCTTATGAATATATTTAATTATCATTAAAACATATCTCTTAAGGATCTCTGTTAGCTAGGGTTGACATCAAAATGTAGATGGAATAAATTTATGACTACATAGTATGATTTCAGAAAGGCCAAGCTCTTCTTTCCCAAAATGCCTTTTTAGCCTTGCCAAAGTAATGCTTACATAAGTAACCTGTTTTATCAGTCAGTGGTATTAACCCGTGACATAGCATTCTATTTAGTGTTCTATAAAAGAAAAGAACAGGAAATAACATTGTTAATTACATGAGCCTAAATATAATTCTTTCTTATCAAAGTAAAATTTGGTATACATTTGTATATTCTTTTCTTTTTGGAAAATCAGTAATGTTTCTGAACCTTTGGCTAGGTCATCGAGCTGTCTATATTGGTGTTCACGTCCCATTTAGTAAAGAGAGTCGTCGGCGTCATAGGCATCGTGGACACAAACATCACCACCGAAGAAGAAAAGATAAAGAATCAGATAAAGAAGATGGACGGGAGTCTCCTTCTTATGGTAAGAGAAAACAGTAGTTCTTTGTTAGCACCTTAGAATTCTTTCCTGAAAAGGCTTATTAAAAAAGTAGAATATTTTCTTTCTTAAATTTTATGTCTGCTATAATTTAGACACATTATGAACCTTGAAAAATATACTAATTGAAGTAATATTTTTTCTCCAAGGAATATACTAATTGAAGTAATAATATTTTTTCTCTATTATATATTTCATTATATGTGGAATGAACAATTACCTGGAATCTTCAGGCTCCTGGATGAGATTAATTTTTTTTCCATTTTTAAACACATTTTTTGGCTAGAAAATTTTATCCACTAAGTTGAACTCCTTGGTTATCTGGGCAAAAAAGTGCTCTGATTTGATAGTACTGTCTGTGAAAGGACAGATTTTTGTTTGAAAGCAGAGAAATACAGAAGTGCCCCTAGAAAGTGGAAATCAGAAAGAAAAAAGGCATATTGTAGGGGAAAGAGAATGTTACAATGAATATTGATAGCACTGATTTAAGTGGCCCTGAGACATGTGAATGGTGAGAGCCAAAAAAAATAGCTGTATAGCCTGAGGAAGACTCTTAGGACATTGCAGTTAGTGGACATGTAAGGCATCATTATTTTTTTTTAGGACATCATGGGCCTATATGGCTATCTCTACACCATGGGTTCTAATGTGTGCATTCTAGCAAAGTTACGTGAGCTGTACTTGTAGGCACTTGTGTGCTATGCTAAAGGAATGTTTTTGTGACGAAGAGAAAAGAATCCTATGGGTCATATAGCTACAACATAAACATAAGAAAATAATAATATATTAAGTGCCAATTCTATGCTAAGCATTCCACCAAGCCCTTAACATATGCTCTTTGATTTAATTCTCTCTGCACTTTTTATTTTTTTAAATTTTAATTTTAATTCCAGTTACTTAACATACAGTGTTATATTAGTTTTAGGTGTATGATATAGTGGTTCAGCAGTTCCATACAATGCCTGGTGCTCATCACACTGAATGCACTCCTTAATCCCCATCACCTATTACCCATCCACTACCCACTTCCCTTTTGGTAACCATCACTCTGTAGTTAAAGAGTCAGTTTCTTGGTTTGTCTTTCACTCTTTTTTTCTCTTTCCTCATTTGTTTTGTTTCTTAAATTCCACAAATGAGTGAAATCATATGGTATTTATTTTTCTCTGACTGACTTATTTTGCTTAGCATTATACTCTAGCTCCATCCATGTCATTGCCAATGGCAAGATCTCATTCTTTTTTGTGGCTGAACAATATCCCATTGTATGTATACCTCATCTTCTTTATCCCTCTCTGCATTATTTAAAAGATGGGTATTTTAATTTTGTAGATGGAGACACTTCAGCTTAGAGAGACTAAATGTGATGGGAATCTCTTAAAAGCCTGTACTAAGAGATAGTACATGGCCTAGTACACGATGGCCTAGTACAATATTAAGTGGTCACATAATTAACAAAGGTCCTGTAGGTAGCAAAGGAAAAACCAGTACTAATTTCAGAAAGGATCACTGGTGGACTTTGATGATATTAGGTAATTTAGAACTATTTTGCTCCTCTGTATGATGCATCCATCCAATTTAGGATATTGTCTGCTATTCTGAGTAGATCATTATGTTTCCCAATTGATGTAAATAAAAGGGCACATAATGTTTTTATAGAATGCTATCTACTAAACTAAGTATGGTCACTAGGATAGGTGGTTTGATGTTTCAAGCTACGGTATGACATGTGAAGTCTAAATATAGTGGTTTGAAGAATTTAGTGGAGGAAATATTTGTGACTTTTTAATGGAATAACTATTCTTAGAAAAGTTTTATGCCACTGAAGTAGGTTTATTTTGATTTTAACTGCCAATATGTATCCAAGAAATTGCTATGAATGATGTCTCTTTTTTCTGGTCCCCACTCTCTAAATGTAGATTACATAGGACTTTTGCTTCTGGTATGATGGAATAACATGAATTTTCCCTCTTATTTTAAACAATTAAAAAAGTTGATAAAATATATAAAACAGTAATTTTCAGGCATTGGACAACACATTGTACCATTCTGACCTCTGAAAGAGGGTAGGCAAGTGAGATGAGCCTTATGCTTGCCTGAGCATATTACCTAGAGACAGTTTCCAGGCCACAGCACAGGGAGGGGAATCTGGAACAGAATCTTGCAGGCTCTTAGAGTTGAGACAGAGGTTGGAATTTGGGAAGGCCAAAGAGGCTAGTCAGGTATGGAGTGCCAGAAGAGTAGAGAGCTGTACACAAAGAGGCTTCCAAAGGTCTGAAGAGGGATCCTTTTGAATCTTTGAGTACTGGTCTGGGCTAAAGGAAACTTCTTGAGGCCTGGGAAATGACCATCAGAAAACAGTAGGCTAAACAGTTCTTGGATATCGTATAAGACTGGGAATAGGGTTTATTCTCATCAGACAGAGAGGAAAGACCTTGACATACAGGGCATTGTGTAGAGTTCTCAGAAGGTTATTGCCTTAATAGTGGGTCTTAATTTTACACTAAAAGCCGCAGTGGATCTGTTCTAAAAATTTTAAATCACGTCTTAAAAGAATTAGATTAAAGGTCGTTTCCAGGGTAAAGTATAATACTACTAAAAGATATGTAGTAAAATCCAGCACCTAAGCATATAAAAGTCACAATATCTGGTATCTGCAAATTACTTGAAATATGAAAAGTAGGAAGATATGAGCCATAACTAGGAGAAAAATAAACCAGTAGAAATGCAGAAATGGCAGAGTTGATAGAATTCGAAAGCAAGCATGTTAAAGCAATTATAACATATCTGCTTTGTATGTTCAAGAAGATAGAAGAGAATGTGACTGATGAGCAGAGAAGTTGAAAATGTAAGAAAACCCAAATGGAACTTCCAGAGATGAAAAATACAGTCTCTGAAATGAAAAAATACACTAGGTAAGATTAATGGAGGATTTGACTCTACAGAAAAAAAAAAAATCAGTGATTTTGAAGACATGGTGATAGACACTACCCAAAGTGAAATAGAAAAGACTGAAATGAATAAATAGAGCATCAGTAATTTGTAGAACAATATCAATTAGTCTAACAAATGTATAATTGTAGTGGCAGAAAGGAGGGTGGCAGAAAAAAATATTTGAAGAAATCAGAGTTTAATTTCTAAATTTAATGAAAACTCTGAACAAATAGGTTCAGGGAGCTCAGCAAAACCCAAGAAAAAACATGAAGATAATCACACAAAAGCACATACAAATTAAATTGCTGAAACCAGGATGTCACAATCCTATATGAATATGCATGTAATAACAGCTTCAAAATACATAAAGCAAAAGTGATAAAATTGAGAAGAGAGATAAATTTACAGTTGTTGGATAAATTTAGAAAAGTTATAGATTTCAACTCTCTTTTCTCAGTTATGGGTAAAACAAGTTAAGAAAAAAATCAATAAGGATATAGAAGACCTGAATAACATTATCAATTAGATTGATATTCACTGAGTCCTCCACCCACCAATAGTGGAATACACATTTTTTTTTAACATGTGTAAATGGAATGTTTCCCACAATAGATTATATTCTAGTCAGTAAGCAAGTCTTAATACACTTAAAAGATTGAAAGTATATTCTCTGAATACAATGGAATTAAACTACAAAGATATCCAGAAAAATCCCCAGATAGTTGGAAATTAAACAAGATGCTTCTCAATAACCTCTGGGTTAAAGAAGCAATCACAACAGAAATTAGGAAATATTTTGAGCTCATAAAAATAAAAACACAGTACTGGCAATGATTGAGATAAAATCTTGCAAAGTGAGGACATGCCTTCTGGTGTGCAGGTTCCTTTAGCATGGTACTGTGCAAAGTTAGGACTGCCTATAAATTGAAATTTGTTAGATGCAGCTAAAGCAGTGCATAGAGGAATTTGTAGCATTTAATCCTTATATTAAAAAAGAATGAAGATCTGGAGTCAATGACTTAAGTTTCTAACTTAAGAATCTAGGAGAAAACAGAACAAATTAAACCAAAGTATGGAAAAGAAAAGAAAAATAAAACCTGAAGCAGAAATGAATAAAATAAAAACCAGAAAAACAATGGCAAAAATCAATTAGACTGAAATCTGATTCTTTGAAAAGATCAGTGAAATTGATAAACTTACATAGCCAGTGTGATTAGGGAGCACAAAGAGATATAAATTACCAGCATCAGAAAATTTCAGTACAGATCCTTACAGGTATTTAAAAGCCTGATGAAGAGTATTATGAATGGTTTTATGCCAGCAAAATTGGTAATTTAGATGAAATGGGGAAATTCCTTAAGAATACCAAAAAAATTTGATATTACCCTGAATTACCCGATGTGTAATTAGAAATTACACATTTCACGTGTATAAAGAAATTAAATTTGTAGTCTAAAACATTCCCACAATGACAGTTTACTGTCATTAAATTACACGTGTATAAAGAAATTAAATTTGTAGTCTAAAACATTCCCACAATGACAGTTTACTCCCAAATGGCATCATGGATGAATTCAGTCAAACATGTAAGGAAGAAATTATACAGACTGCTAGAAAATTGAAGATGAAGGAACACTTCCCATTTCATTGTTATGAATCCAACATTACCTTGATACCAAAACTAAATGCAGTTGTTACAAGAAAATAAAACTATAGATTAAATATCTCTCATGGATGTAGATTCAGAAATTCTTGACAAACTAAAAACATATTTTATCCTGCAACATCCAAAAAGGATACTATATCATGACTGTGGTAGGCAAAATAATGGTTCCCAAGTTGTCTGTCTTCCCAGTGCCCAGAACCTGTGAATGTTAACCTTATAGCAACTTGAATTTATAGATGTGATTAAGTTAATGATTTTGAGATGGGGAGGTGATAGTGGATTATGCAAGTGGGCCAGTTGTAATCACAGGGATCCTTAGTAAGAGGGAGTCAGAAGATCAGAGAGGAAGTAAGTTGTGACAACAGAAGCAAATAGTTGTAGTAAGTGGGAGGGGTTCAGACCCAAACAACTTAGGCAGCTTCCAGAAGCTAGAAAAGGTAAGGAAATGGATTTTCCCCTAGAGAAGGAACCAGCCAATGATTTTAGCACTGTAAGACTCATTTTGGACTTCTGATCTCCAGAACTGTATAAGAGAATAAATTTGTGTTTAGGCCACCAAGTTTGTGGTAATTTGTTACAGCAGCAAAAGGATATTAATACAATAACCATGTGGAAAAGCAGGTTTGGTATAAAATTTAACTGTCAGTATAAATAACCACATTAACACTATAAAGGAGAAAACCCATATAATTATCTCAGTAGGTGCAGAAAAAGCCTTGACAAAATTCCACTGCCATTCATGATATAATTCTCAGCAAAGAAGGAATAAAAGAAAACTTTCTCTACCTGATATATAGCATCTACAAAAACACTTTGTCAACATCACACTTAGTGCTGAAAGATAGAATGCTTTCTCCTTACAATTTGGAGAAAGGCAAGGTTGTCCTCTGCCACTTCTATAGAACATGGTACTGGAGCACCTGGCTTGTGTGATAAGGCAAGAAAAATTAAAGGCATACAGATTGCGAAGGAAGAAGTAAAACTGTCTTTATTTATAGATACAAGATCATGTATCTAGTAAATCCTAAGCAATCTGTGAAATTACAGAACTAAGTGAGTTTAGAAAGGTTGCAAGATACACAATTAATTATATTTCTGTATATTTCTCTGGTAGCAATGAACAATCAGAAATTGAAATCAAAGATACCACTCACAGTAGCACCAAAAATACTGCTTGGAGATAAATCTGACAAAAGAATTGCAAGACCTAAATGTTGAAAGGTTCAAAACATCACGAAGTTCAGTCACAGTATGTTTTAGTTTGTCCTGCGTAGGTGTCAGGGTAGTCCTTTAATATGAAGACCTATGTGATATACATACTGGAAAATTGTCAAATTTGCTTTTTATTGCTTTTGCCCCTATTCTGTATTTTCTTCTTCCTGGAGTTTTTCCTGTTTGATATTCTGACTTTGTTCTCTACATTTCTGAACCATTTTTTCTTATTTTCTTATTTGTCATTGATGTAGTCTGATTTCTTCAGATCTGTCTTTTCCTTTATTTTTTTATTATTATTTTTAAACTTCTTTTTAAAAATTTATTTATTTATTTTTAAAAGATTTTATTTATTTATTTTCGAGAGAGAGAGCGTGCTAGCACAAGCAGGGGTGAGGGGCAGAGGCAGAGGGAGAAGCAGGTTCCCTGCTGAGCAAGGAACCCGATGTGGGACTCCATCCCAAGACCCTGGGATCATGATCTGAGCCTAAGGCAGTCGCTTAACCGACTAAGCCACCCAGGCATCCCTGTCTTTTCCTTTATTAGTTGTTCTAATCTACTCTTTAACCTGTTTATTGCATCTGCAGGAGCCTTTAAGTTTGTTTACTTCAGTGTAGATTTTGAGTTTGACTTCATATCTCATATTCAGCAGGATTTGATTTTGTTTTCAATTGATGCTTGTGGTTGTTTGCTTGTCCTAGGGCTATCAACTGTCCTGGACTAGAATTTATACTAATTTTTCAAGGGACCCTATACTGTATAGGTAGGTAGTTTAAATTCAGGTGCCATGAGTGTGGGGATTCTGTTTCATAACAGTGATTTGTCCTGCCTCTCTAACCTTAGCTGACAGAGTTTTGCTTCTCTGTGATAGTATAAAAAGGCAGTTTCTGTATACCCCTTGCATTGCTTTTTCTCATCATTTTTTGGAAGTTGGGAGAATTTCCTTTTTCAGTTTTGAACTTAGCTACATATTAATTACATATTTTTAAAATTTCTGTTTTGTCCAACATTTTCATACATTTTTAGTGAGAAAAAAGTCCTATCTTTGAGTATAGTGTTCCATGTTTTCAGATATTGCATATTTTTATTTGTTTTTACATCAGTTAGTTATAAGATTAGTTTCATTTATTTTTTTAATTTATTTATTTTTTAAAGATTTTATTTTTAAGTAATCTCTGTACCCAGTATGGGGCTCAAACTTACAGCCCCAAGATCAAGAGTCACATGCTCTACTGACTGAGCCAGCCAGGCACCCCTCACTTGTTTAACATATAATTGTTCTTTTTTGTCTGTGGAGGTGATCTCTCTGTGATACTCTTTGTTTCTGGATTGTTGGTCCTTGTTTTCTTCCAGATTTATAGTATTTTAATAAAAGAGTTTTGATGGAATGTATTTATAACAAAAGCATCTCACTTTCAAACTGAATTTATCTTTGAATGAATTGTGGCAATTTTTGAGTGTATTTAAATTCTTTTGTCAAGACACACCATCCCAAAGAGTTCAGTTCATTCTTGGTACTGAAGATGATGATGAAGAGCACATTCCGCATGATCTCTTTACGGAAATGGATGAACTGTGTTATAGAGATGGAGAAGAGTATGAGTGGAAAGAAACTGCCAGGTAATAATACTGAGTCTCAGTATTTAGTTGGCTTTTCTTGATTTTTTTCTTGTATTGTAAATATAATGAATTTATGAGTTACCGGGTACTTTAAAATAATGAGGAGAGAATTTCCTCTTGTCTGGAAGCCTCAGCTTTAGTTTATCTCTTTATTCTCAAAATTCATTTTCTTAAGTAATCCTTACCACTTTAACATAGCATAGAAGGAATTATGTTAATTATACATTTTAATGTCTTTAGAGAAATAAATTTCAAAAATCAAGGTCCTGCTACGTATTTTCAGTTTAAAAGAGGATTAGCAGTGGAAATCACGAAGTTCCATAGTGTGTCTTTGTAGACTTATTATTATGATAGCTAGAATAGAATGAGAAACTGCGGAGGTGGTAACTTGTGAGTAGAGTGGACCATTAGTTTGATTTGTAAAAATGATTGTAGCCAAATTTTGTGTTGGTAGTGGTGGTCTTTGTTTTTCTTTAAAAGAACAAGTGTATGTTTATCATATTAAAATAAGCAAATGAAATCTTCATTATTTACAAAATATTTTTATGTGTTATACATTTCAGATGGCTGAAATTTGAAGAGGATGTTGAAGATGGCGGTGACCGATGGAGTAAACCTTATGTGGCAACTCTCTCTTTGCACAGTCTTTTTGAACTAAGAAGTTGCATCCTAAATGGAACAGTGATGCTGGACATGAGAGCAAGCACCCTAGATGAAATAGCAGGTTATAGCAGTTTGACTTTTTTAATATTTAATTTGTACTGAAATTAGAGATATTTAAATAAGGAAAATGAGGTGGTTTTTTAGACCATTGACTTAACTGCTCTGTGTTGAACTTCTATCGTCTGTAGGACAGTATGAGGAGTACTTTTTGTCTTTAATAAATTTAAAGTCTAGAAGATTAAGCTAGACAGGCACAACTACAGTACCAAAACGAAAGTGACTAATGCCATAAGCAAGATATGCAGTCTGTTTCTGGAAATGTAGAGAAAAGAGCTTTTTGTTTCTTCAGTTTCTGGACCAAGGTATCTGGGGAAGGTCCACAAGGACATTAAATGTACTGCTTATTTACTACTTATTTATAGACTTTGAACACATGAGAAGAAGGAGCAGGTGGTACAGGGAAAAAGAAAGTATTCTAAGGAGGAGGAAGAGAAGGAAGAAGGGTCTAGAAAGTGTAAACAGTTGTGGATCTCACATGAAAGTCAGTTCCCTGTGAGTATACAGATTTCTTGAAGAGTATTAGGAGACATTTACTCTGGCTTTGCAATTATCACATAACACAATGTAATATTTTAATTATTTACAAATGTAATGTCTTCTAATCCAAGGTCCCTTTGTATGGTAGTCTGTAGTTGTTGTGTTAAGGTTACAGTTTACCTGTTAGGTTGATTCCAGTTTTCTCTCAGAGGAAACTCATAGGTTTGAAAGCTTGACTCTTCTATCTCAAATTAGTGGCACTGTTTTAAAATATTTATATATATTTTATAGGTTAAAAATAGTCCAATCACTACAATAATGTATCATATGGCATTACATCAGTCTCTCCATTCACCATACCCCCTTCACAGCGTGATATCTTCATCTTCCTAGAATTTATTACTTTATGATATTTTATCCTTTCATTTGCTCATTGGTTTTTCTACCTCTGGAAGAGTGAGAGCGGGAATTCTATATTACCAACATATCATAGGTACTCAGTAAATAGTTAATTATTGAATGAAGGAGTCCAATACTCATCTATAGTTTTGACAAAAAATATGAAGTGAGGCAATAAAATACCTTCAATTCTTAGGAAGCCAATATTATTGAATATTGAGTTTAATAGAATTTATTGTGTCCATATCAGGAAAGCACTTTCAACTATTGGAAGGCTATTAGTGTAGAACTGTGGCCTCTTTATAAATAACAGTACTTATAAAAACTAGGGGTCGCCATGTAACTTATTTATTTTTCTTAGATAATGTTCATATTTATCTTTTTTCCTCTTTCTCTCCCCCCCCCCCCATTTAAATTCAAGTTAGTTAGCATAGAGAGTATTATTACTTTCAGGGATAGAATTAGTGATTCATCAGTTGCATATAATACCCAGTGCTCGTTATATCAAGTGCCCTCCTTAATGCCCATCACCCAGTTACCCCATCCTCACCCACCTCCCCTCCAGCACATATTTATCTTTATGCATACATTATTCAGTATCAGAGGAGAATAATATTTTCTGGAGAACTATTTAAAGATCTTATTTTTCAGTAAGGTTTCATGTACAATTTATGGTTTATGTTATATTCATCCAAGTATTCATTTATTTAATAAAAACGGCTGTTATTGTTCTTTCAATAGATATGGTATTGGACAACATGATAGCCTCTGGCCAATTGGATGAGTCTATAAGAGAGAATGTCAGAGAAGCTCTTCTGAAGAGACATCATCATCAGAATGAGAAAAGATTCACCAGTCGGATTCCCCTTGTTCGATCTTTTGCAGATATAGGCAAGAAACATTCTGACCCTCACTTGCTTGAAAGGAATGGTGAGATAAGTTGTGGCATCCAGTTTTGCTAACACTTCTACTCTAACAGCATTCCAGTGTACTACAATTAGTATTTGGGGGCAGAAAGATATTTTTTCCAGATAATTCTGTAGGTCATTTTATTATCGCTTTTATTCTTTTTAAAAAGATAATCATGTTATTTTTGTACTTAAAAATATCATTTCTAAAATATCATTCTTTATAACATGACAGTTAATCTGTAGAAATCATTCAGATGAAAAAATTAAGTATTCACTCTGTTATAATGGCACATTTACCACTATAGCCAATTCTGAATTACTTCTTGCTTTTTTGTTTTTGTCAAGAATACTTGAATAATTGATTAAGGAGGCATAAATTATGATCCGTAAGTTTAATCTTTTTAAAATTCTAAGTCTTGGATTTGAACCTTAGATTTTTCGTAGTGCTTTTTTTTGTTTGTTTTCCTAATATACTTTATTTGCTGGGCATAAATAAATGTTTTGGGGTTGGTTTGATGATTTGACTACCCTTTTTTTGATCACTTTGTGTAAGGTTTTTATGGATGATTTGTTCTTAACCTAGGGATGACCTCCCTGATGTCTTCCAAACCATTGAGAATGGCACAGACCCACATTTTCCAGCTCTGCACTTTCACAGTCTAGCAGTGAATTATGTGGGACCTGGTGGCTTATGTGGGGATACAGTGTTCTTGTAGCCATTCACCTCTGTGACTGTTTTAAGGCTGGCACACCTGGAGGCGCTGCCTTTTCTCTTTTTAAAGCAGAAGAATGCCTCACTGGGGTTCTATTTTGGCTCTCAGAGAGAGCTCTGATGACAGTGGTTCTGCAAAACCTGGGTACAAAGGGGTGGAGTTGGCTTATGAGGGTCCTTCTTGCCCCTAGCTGCTACCATTACTCAAGGATTGGAGTGAAGAGGGGGGATGATGGGCCACAGTGTCTTTCTGCTCATCTTCTTTGTCCCTGCACTAATAGTATGGCTTTTAAGTATTCTATAAACAAACAGCCATTGGTGATGGGATGGGGTTTAATATATCTAAAGTGGACAGTAATCATCTTTTGCAGCTCAGTGTGACAAGAATTCTTAAGTCCATTTTCTTCTGAATATTTGACCATTAAAACTCTTTTCAATCTCTTTAAAATGATGCCTTTATGTATTTAAGTAACCTTAAGAATAAAGAAATCTCTTATGGACCTATGTTCAATTTAAAATCAAGCCATTGATGTCAAATTTTATGTCTTTTTCACCTTCATGTACTGTATATTCTCAACTTTCCTGAAATGAGTTCATTTACTCAGAGAGACCCTGTTAAATCTTTATTCTTCATGTGGAGTGATTCCTGACTATTCCCTGATTGCTGTTTGTTTCCTTTTAGTCATAAGACAATGGCTGTTTTCTTTTAAATGCCATTTTAGCATGGGCATGTTATTTTTTTGTATTATAGTTGTAATTTAACAGTTTTTCTGCATATAGCTTTAGTTTTAACTAAATGGTAGTTGTTTATGGACTAAGGTTCATCTTTTTAATATTTCTGGAATCTCTTGAGCATGTGGCTTTGATAACTTAGATCATTTGGGATTGATTGTCATAGTTCTCATGTTTTTCCTAAAATTATTCCACTAAGCTACACTTCTTAGAATACCAGGTGTTTGAAATATAAGTATGCACAACCTTTTGAAATATGCTAGACTTACTTCATTATTGCCATTGTTGGTGAGAAATATTTTATTATCTAGATAAATTAGATTGTATGTATTTGTTTAATATTATCTGCTGTATTAGAAATGGATGCATTATTTTAGGACATTTATTAATATCTTTAGAGAGCTGAAGAATATCCTTTCAAGTTGACACTATGTTTTTCTTTTTTAAAAAAATTCCTATAACTTGCCTTATGTTTTAAAATTTTACTCGAGAGCACTACCAGTAGCTGATGCTGTACTGACTAATAAAAGAGTTGATATCAGTTTTAAGTTAGGAATTAATAGATGATGTAGACTTTTCTTGTGAGAGAGAATTATCTCTAGCGGCTTGGTACAGTGTAGGAAAAATACACTAAATATAAGCTATCAGTGCTTGTAAGTTTTGTTTAGGGTTTTATTTCTTAGATTTTTATATTACATTCTCATTTGCTATTTATTGTTTATCAACTTTGCATTTGATTTTTTTCAAAAGCCACATTATTGGATATTCTAATTACTAACAGAATATTGCCCCCCATCATCTATCATTTGCATTGTTTCTTATTTTCTGTTTTGTTTTCTGGATACACCTTCAGGGAACTAAGTATAATTTAAGCAGCTTTTCATTGCCTTTCTAACATTTAAACATCTGATTGCCATGCTAACTCTGATAGCATGAATTTGAAATTAATTTTGGGCTTTAAAGCTTGCAGTTTACATTGTAAATTGATGTTATGTGTGTGTGTCTATTTGCCATCTGCAGTGAACTTTATCATTTTTCATTTATTTGTTTTATCTCAGGGGAAGGCCTTTCAGCCTCCCACCACTCTTTGCGAACAGGTCTGTCTGCCTCAAACCTTTCATTGAGAGGAGAATCGCCTTTATCTCTTCTTCTCAGTCATCTTCTTCCTTCTTCAAGAGCTGGAAGCCCTGCAGGCTCAAGGTGTACAACCCCAGTACCCACCCCTCAAAACAGCCCTCCTTCCAGCCCTAGCGTCAGTCGCGTGACCTCCAGAAGTTCCCAACAGAGTCAGCTTCAGGCCCCAGAACTACTGGTTTCACCTGCCAGTGATGATATTCCCACAGTAGTAATTCATCCGCCCGAGGAAGATTTAGAAGCACTGAAAGGCCAGGAGCAGAAGAATGAGGAAAATGTTGACATGACTCCAGGCAACTATTCAAATCCTCCATGTGTGGTGCTTTCTGCCTCTGGATCACTTGCACTTGGAATGCCTTTCAGCACAGAGCTTTAGCAGCATATGTAGATAATGCTTATAATTTATTTTGACTTCTGCATGTTTTTTTTTTTTTCCCTTTTTTAGTATATTGTAGAAAAGAAGTATTAAACATTTTTAAGTTATAAAAAGACTACAAAGAGAACTTTAAAGCCCTTTCAAAAATTTTCACTGAGATTTTACAGGTCAAAGGCATTTGAATGGTTCAGAAAAACAGAAATTTTTATAAGTAATATTTTAATTTTCCATGATTTTTAAAAAATAGTGGCTTTTCTTCTTGTGCATTTCATGAACACATACTGGACATAAATTACAATGAGGTGATGTGTCTTTCAGCTACTGTTTGGTGCTTTTGTCCAAATAATGCAGTATATTTTAACCTTCCTAACACAAATAGGATTGAATGTTCTTTTCCTCCTTTTGTCTCTGAGAAGATCAAAGTTCTCTAATGGCTATCTGGAATCATCATTATTTTAAGACTAGTATATTTTGGGATAGACTTTAGTTTGTCCTCTGTTTAATGCCATATCTACCTTTAATCCAAATTGACCTTGAAATTTTCAAGACCAGAGATCCTGGAGTTGTGGCTAGGATATATTTTTGTCTGTGAATTAGAAAAATTGTTTCTTAGTGCATAAAAGGTTTAATAATTCCTCTAAGTGTTATATGTTACGGTAATTTTGTTTCTTCATAATATATTAATTATATGTACATTTAAACATGTATATCTTTCCACTCAATTCATATAAAGAAGTATTTAGTGACTATTTTACTGACAGCTAAGCGTCAGTGTGACATATAAATGCTAGTTAGTGGTTTTAATCATGTAAGTATTATTACATTTCTTCATAATACTGATAACATGTAACACTTCATTGGCAGCTTATGTTTATTACCCTATTAGCCTATTTAATGTGTATAAAAATTTGTGTGAGTTAGGTGGATACACCCATTTTCAGAAACTCAGAAAAGTGAAGGTAACTTCTCCCTGGATCATACAACTAGTAAGTGATAGCCTAAGTCCTCTGACAAAATCCTCAGGGTCCTACCACTATATGACAAACTTCTTCTCTGTATTGAATTTCTCCAAACATACCAAGTATATTCCAGGCTCATTGTAGTTGCCAAAGAAATACATACTTTTGGAAGTAAAAAATGAAAATATGGTGGCTAAATCATTGTAACATTAATTATGACCATATCTATAGCTTCCATTGTTTTATAGTTTGTTCTACACGCAGTGTTTTGTTTATTCATGAGAGACGGGGAGGGGGCAGAGGGAGAAGCAGGCTCCCAAGGAGCAGGGAGCCCGATGCAGGACTCGATCCCAGGACCCTGGGATCATGACCTGAGCCAAAGGCAGATGCTTAACCATCTGAGCCACCCAGGCGCTCTACACACAGTGTTATTACTTTTCAAATATATTTATAATTTTCCTAAGAATTTGATGAGGTTCATGTTAATCCCTATTTTACAAATGAAGAAAACTAAGATTTATTAAGATCATGCCATAAATGACCAGAGCAAGGAATTGAACTCAGATCTATCCACAGCAAAATCTACAGTATATTTCACTGTAGATTTTAGTACCTCGTGGAAAATGTATAGTATAGTAATGAGGTAACTGGACAAAAAGGAAGAAATACCTAGAATTATTTACTCAGAAGTAATCAACAGTCTTAATTAAAAAGAACCAGCAAGACTTACTATTTTTCCTTGAACAGATGTGATTTTAAAGTTAATTCCTTGCATTTGTTTTTACTTATATCATAGCAGTAATACTGAACATTTCTTGTTTTACCAGCTTCCATGAGGGATTATAAATTTTATATAGGAACTAGGAGATGACATATGGGTTCACAGTAGCTTGTTAGGCCATGTTGTTAAGGAGTTAAAAGTAGCAATTAACTGAAAATTGAAGAACAGTATTAAGCTTTTTTTCTCCTCTGCCATAAGTATGCTATGAGATTTAAAGAAAAGAAATTAGAATGGAGGGAAGAGAGGGACTTTCTAAAGACAAGAAAAAGCCCATAATTACTGTTTAAGAAGACATCTATAGAAGGTATGTAATTAAAATAAGAGGAACAGCTATATGTTATTCCTGGTTTAATTACCTTTGGTGCTTAAAGCACCTAGAAACCCTGGTTGAGGTGTTTTTTTGTTTTTTTGTTTTTTTTTCCTGGTTGAGTTTTCTTGAAGTCTGATGTTATGTTACAGGAGGAAAGTGGCCTTAGCATCATTTTGGAGAGACTAATGTTACAGATTTTGTGTCATGGGATCATGATTTGTTCATAGCCATAGTAAAAAAGAAAGTGGTGTTTCCTATTTTGTTATGGAGAATAATTACATGTAAAAGAGTTAAGCTTAGTTTTAGTATTTGTAACTATCTCCTGACTCCCTGTTTTTCAACCTTGGCACTGTTGACATTTTGGGCTGGACACCCAAAGTCATAAGGGGCTATTGTCATAAGGGGCTATCCTGTGCATTGTAGGATGTTTGACAGCATCCCTGGCCTCTGTTCACTAGCTGCCAGTAGCACTCCCTAGTTGTGGCAACTAAAAATGTCCCTCCATATTGCCAGAATGTTCTCTTTGTGCACCACTGCTCCAACTACTATTTTCAAACTTAGAGTGGTGGAAGACTCTGGTATCTTTGATTTATCTTTCTCTAGATAACGCTATTGTGAGAAAAATTGTAAGGGTAAAACAATAGATTTACCAAAGTATGATTTTTAAATCCTAGTATTGATTTTATATATACAGACATTGTTTTTTCTTAAAGCAAAGAAGTACAGTCTTTCTGAGTTATCTGTGCTAGTGATAGTTTTAATTTTGGGGAATTTACTCATTTAATTCTGAGCACCAGGATTTATTGTACAAGCAGGGAGACTTCCTTTACTGATTGAAATACAGCTTTAACTTAGCTGAGATTGGGAAGGACTACATAGAGAAGATAATGATGAAAAACTCTAACGTACACTTCGCATGCCAGTTCTAATAGGTTTAGGATGACCAGTTAGCCAAATGACTTCAGATCCTACTCTAACTTTATCAGTTTTGAGTTTCCACATCATTTCTTCTTCCCACTCCCACTATATCCTTATATTCCCCCCAGAGTCTTCATTCTACTCTTCTCTCCAAAATCTGGGGGCTGAGGCTGTTCTAGGAAATTGCATATGTATTCTTTTGATTATACATCTGCGGATTGAATACATTTAGTAGTTATAAGTATATGTATTGATGGTCACTTGCACTTGACACGAAGACCTTAATGATACTCTTCATTTTCTTGTGTGGAGGTCAGTGGAAGCTGCTGAAAAATACTGGTTAGCCTTTTTTTTTTTTTTTACCCCCTACTTGGGCATGTATTTTAATAAAGGAATGGACTCCATTCTGGAAGTTTAGAGACAAAGATCAAAGAAGAGGCTCATAGTAACTGCTCTGCTAAGCTAAGGTGGTGAGAAATGAGATAAGTTTTAGCACATAGTTTTTATTTCAGAATTGTTTAACACTTCCAGAACATATAGCTAAATAGTTTGCATATCCTTTTTTTTTAAAGATTTTATTTTTAAGTAATCCTACACCCAGTGTGGTGGAGCTTGAACCCACAGCTCCAAGATCAGGAGTTGCACGCTCCACCGACCAAGGCAGCCAGCCACCCCAACAGTTTACATACGCTTTTTATACTTAGGTTTTTGGATCATGGTAACATCCTCTGTTAGATATTTAACAAGAGAAGGGACTATCACAAAGGTCTTCGGTCATTGAGTTTAAGCAGTAAACCCAAATGACTTAGTTTCAGTTATTAGTTATATTGTGTTCTAGAAAAGTGAAAATTCCCTCTGATGCATCAGATATATCTGATGTGCTTAAAATTCAGGAACTTTACCAATATTAACTTTAAAGTTTATAGGATTTAGGCACAAACTGCTTAATTGAATTTCTTTTTTTTTTTTTTAAAGATTTATTTATTTATTTGACAGAAAGAGACATAGCGAGAGAGGGAACACAAGCAGGGGGACTGGGAGAGGGAGAAGCAGGCTTCCCACGGAGCAGGGAGCCTGATGCAGGGCTCGATCCCAGGACCCTGGGATCATGACCTGGGCCAAAGGCAGACGCTTAACGACTGAGCCATCCAGGCATCCCTTGAATTTCTGTGGGTAGCTAGATCATTGTGAGTGGCAGAGTTAAAATGTCGAGTGTGTTGTAGTTCAGCCTAGCATCTTTTCTCTTGTGCTCAGTGTTTGGGGCAATAGTAATCTATATTCTTGAACTAGAGTATCCTGCGTGTTTTGAAAAAATGAGATACATTTAATGGTAGAAATCTGTGTTACGTACATTATAAATGTTGAGACTTGAACTTTTTGCAAACTTGGTAGTGATAACAGTTGGTCACAGGCTACAGGTTATTTTTAGGTTATTTTATTGTTGTGAAATATTGCTGCTGAATGTCACTTGAAATGAGCATACTAATGATAGAACGTGTATTATCTGTAATCTAAACAAGCTAATTTTACAGGTTTGTCTGAGTCTTTTAGGTTGAATGAGTTAAAGTCATATGGATACAAAGTGGCAGAGAGTGCTTATTTCAACACAGGTGTGTTTGATTATAAAACACTTTATTGTAAAAACATTGCTATTATATTTTTTCTTTTTTTTTTTAAAGATTTTTTATTTATTTATTTGACAGAGAGAGAGACAGGGAGAGAGGGAACACAAGCAGGGGGAGTAGGAGAGGGAAAAGCAGGCTTCCCGCCTGGGCAGGGAGCCTGATGAGGGGCTCGATCCCAGGACCCCGGGATCATGACCTGAGCCGAAGGCAGATAGTTAACGACTCAGTCACCCAGGCACCCTGCTATCGTATTTTCAAGTTGTACTTCTTAGGAATAATGGTAGCACATAAATACTACCCAAGAGAAATGAAATTCTTCAGGAAATCATTATGATGGAAGATTATGATAAATTTAACCTACATTTAGTTGATGGAGCTTTGGATTTTCTGAGTTGCATTTAGGGTTTATCAGAAAATAAATGTTGTTACTGATGTAAGTATGCCAAGTATAGTTTGGCATCATTAAACTCTGCAGTTGGCATGTGTGTTATATACATTGAAAGTGCATTCCCTGAGTGTTTGTAGTGGTGTAATCAGACTCAGGTCTTCCATCTTCTGTGTTCTTCACCTACTCACTTTTTTTTCCTTCCTTTTGCAAAAGGCCACTGTTTTTGTGAATTCCAGTTATATTATTTTAAATGTTAAAATATACAGCTTCATTATTGCTTAAAATGTTACTCTAGTCTTGCTGGTATGATACTAACACTTGGCACCTTTTTTTTTTTTTTAACCTTGCACATTTGCTTTTAATAAATGATCACTTTCAGAATATGAGCAGAGTCAGTTTACAAAGTGAATTTTCTCCTTACTAATTTGGAATATTTTGGTTCTTAAATACAGGTATTTTGGCCTCTCCACAGTCTGCACCTGGAAACCTGGACAATAGTAAAAGTGGAGAAATTAAAGGTAATGGAGGTGGAGGAAGCAGAGAAAATAGTACTGTTGACTTCAGCAAGGTAATTCTGTCATACCCTGTAAATTTTCGTAATCATTCTTATGAGAAAATCACTAGCAGTGTGACTTTACTAGCACTGATTATAATAATTTTTCAATAGATTGGTGCTTACAAGCCTGCATGTGATACTTGGGATATGTAATTTAAGGTCAAATATTATGAGAAAGGTAATAGTGTAAGAGCATTTGAATATCTATATATCTTACTAGTTTCAGGAATTTTGACAAAAGACATGTGAATAATACGGTATTTCCATCTATACCTACCCATAGATATCATGAAACGTCAGTACCTTTTGAATTAGTCATTTGTTCTGGAGCTACTACCACCAGAAAGATTAATTCTGGGAATGATGTTACAGCACTGGTGATTCAGCCTTTTCTTGGCTGTAATAAGATCCCAGAGTTACTGTCTTACGGTGTCAGTACTTTCTGGAATGTCCCTGGGAAACATACCGGTGTTTCCCCATGGGTAGGTAAAGGCATGGATTTAGACACAACTCACCTATCTCAACTGTGATTTTTTATTTTGGTACATGAGTATTTAGGTGAAATAAAAATAGAAAACTTTGAAATTTCTAAAGAACTGGGCAAGAGCTCTTAAGTTCAATTGAAATTGAATTTAAAGCGTACTTTATGAGTACTACTTCTGAATAATTGATTCTGTGTGGCTGTTATAACTTTTTGATAGTATTAGTTTGCTGTAAGATACTCTATTTTAACATTGTTGTATCCAATTTAAGACTTTTAATTAAATGTGACTATTTCAAGTAAGATGCATTTTTCTTAAGCCTTTTATGGTATAAAATCTATAAATCACATTTTGCAGAAAAGGAGTGTAAATGATTTGCAGGATAGCTTTGCTTGAGCTTCTTGCTCTAAAATTATAAAAGTATTTTTAATTCTTCTATTCCAACTTTACCATATTTTTACTGGGACTTCTGTTACTTCAGATGAGTGAAAAGTGTTCACTAACCATACTGCAGCTTATTCTTGTTAAATGGATAAATATAATTTACATTATAGATCTCCTCTAGACATGGCAGATGCCGTTTATTTTTGTTCCTCTGTCACAGTTTTACTTTTTTTTACTTGGCCTATCCTTGTGTACACCTCCTTGTCTCCTGTTGGGCAGGAGTCTGCCTCCTGGCACTGTAGTTGTGGCACACTGGGTGTGGGACTCAAGAGGCCCGCTGTAAGTGCTGGTTTTATTTTTAATAGATAGCCCTGTAAGTGGTTGTTTAGTGACTTGTGTGAAACTGCATATAAATGAAGTTCCCATACTTTGATATTATGTTTAAAACCTTTTCTTTGTAATTATACACAGACTACTAAATTTGATTTTATAGCACTATCTTACATCTGTACCAATGATGGCTATTTACTTTGGTTTTAAATAAAAATAAAAACAATTTTTTGCCACCTAATGAAAATACCAGGGAATACACAGAGCTCTTGAAAATAAAAAAGACTTATAAAAGTATATGTAAAATATAAAGGGGCTAATTCATTTCTAAGATTAAACAAAAATAATCATGAAATGAATGATTTTTAGCACTGTGTATAATTTCATGAACCATTGTTAGTTTGTGAATATATTTTTGTCCTTAATAGTTTTTAATGAATAGTGCTATAATCACTGAAAAATTTCTCTAGTTTGTATGTTTGATAATTTAGATCTCTGAAATAGTAAAGAAAAAACAGTTGGGAGCGTTGTTTGATAGATGTGTTTTGCTTGCTTTTTTTTGTATTTGTCTACTCCATTCTTTATATGTGTGAGAATTTTGGTGTTTTTACATCCATTAGATCACCGGTTTTGATTAGCAAATAGTAGTCTTAAAAGCAGTTTTTTCTTTCCTATTTCCCTCTAAATAGACTTACAAATACCATGCAAATTTGATTTTAATTATTGTTTATTTGTCAATAGGTTGATATGAATTTCATGAGAAAAATTCCTTCGGGAGCCGAGGCATCCAATGTTTTGGTGGGAGAGGTAGACTTTTTGGAAAGACCTATAATTGCATTTGTGAGACTGGCTCCTGCAGTTCTCCTCTCAGGGCTGACTGAGGTCCCTGTTCCTACGAGGTAAAGACTTCGTTCTGATTAACATTCTCAGCAGGCCCAGAATTTAAAAATTTTTGTGTATTGATTAAAAGGAGCATTTTTGCTTCATGTAATAAAAGTGTATTTTAATTGTTAATATTGTCAGTGCACCAAATGCTTTGACTAGTAGAGCGTAAGAGTTATCTTTCTTTCTGGATTAAAAACAAAAAGAAAGCATCCTTTTAAAAAATACTTAGCATTTATACCTTTATAAGAGGTTTGGTGTTTTAGGAGCTTTGGTTTAAAAGACAGCTCATCATTTCAGATCTCTTATGTTCTGTGGAGTCAGAATGGAGTTGAAACTTTGCTGGGCCACTTTTTCTGGGGGGTCAAGCCTCACTTAAATTTTCCAAGCTTCATTTATAAAACGAAGATATGATTACTTCATAGGGTTGATTAAATGTAATAAAATGCCTCTGAATTAGGTAAAATGCTTTGTTCTGACCTGACCAAAATTTTCTGTTCAGTATACATGAATAAAAAAATAAGTGGGGTAATAGCCATAAGAATTAGCAAGTTGTGTTATAAAGGATAATCAGTTTGTTAGCTGTTGACTGTATAAACTTAATTGTAAATAAGAATTTTAAAAATACTAAAAAACTCATTTTTATAATAGTAAAGATGAAGAATTAATTGCAACTTGATTGGAGTATATGTGCCTATTTTTAGTATGCTTTCCTGGGTTACATTAATGGTGTAGTATTAACATAAGTGAGAAAAATAATTCCATAGATTCACACTTAAATTCTCATAAAACAAGAAGATGAATACTTCCAATTTGGGTGTACTGTAGTGTTAATGAGGATATAACTAAGTATGAAGTTAAATACTTTTTATTTAGTCATTTATAAATAAATTTAAAAAACACTCAATTCTTTAATTACTTTTTTACCCTAAAGAAGGTGGGGAGCAATAACTTGGTAGAAAGTTAATTATGAATGCCTTGCTTAGTTTTGTGGTCTGCTTTACTATGAGTAGAGTGTCATCTTTTTCTCAGTGATTGATGTGGGGGGTGGAAAAGAGGCCTGAACGTTGTTTCTGTGTTTACATTTGAATGATTTCTTTATGATTGCCTAGGTCTTTGTGTATATGTTGTTTATATTTAAGTCTGTGTATTTTAATGTTTCTTTAGGTTTTTGTTTCTGTTATTGGGTCCAGCAGGCAAGGCACCACAGTACCATGAAATTGGAAGATCAATAGCCACTCTCATGACAGATGAGGTAATTAAAATACCCCGTGAGGTAGATACTGATTATGAAGTATACAATATATAAAATCCCTTAGAAGTGGAATTTCAAATCCTTTTCAAGCGGACACTGATTGTGAAACATTTATTATAGTTTTTTCTTCATAGTGAAGCTTACAAAATTGTCCTTGCTGTCTGTACTATTTTATCTTATTACCTCTTCAACCATTTGCCTTTAGTAAGATCTTTAAGACCTTTCTGTCAGGATCAGTGGATGCTTTTTGGTCTTTCCCCCCCACCCCACCCCCCTTATTTGAAATTATTGACCACTTTCTTGAAATTTTGTAATTTTCTCCATCCTGGATTTCAGGGTATCATTTCTTTGGGTTTTCCTCAGGATTTCGTCTTTACTCCTTCTGTTTTTTTCTCCATAATTTCTCTTCCGTTTTTGAACCTTTTCACTGAGCATATTGACCAGGACTGCTGTCTGTCTTTGGAGCAGAGATATGTAATTTAGGTGTTGGACTTATTTATCATATCTAAAGTGGATTTACTATGTGTAGAATTTTCTTTCAGCTTTAAAATCCTTATACTCAGTTTTTTTTTTTTTTTGTAGATTTTTCATGATGTAGCCTATAAAGCAAAAGACAGAAATGACCTCTTATCTGGAATTGATGAATTTTTAGATCAAGTAACTGTCCTACCTCCAGGAGAGTGGGATCCTTCTATACGCATAGAGCCACCAAAAAGTGTTCCTTCTCAGGTAAGAATCCACACAATTCTGTGAATTACTTTTTCTTAGTTAAAATATTTTTGAATAGGTTAAACATTTTTATGATTCAAAAATCAAAACTATATATAAAAAGGTACACTCAGAGAAGGTGTACTCCTACCATATTCCATTTACCTTCTTACCCTGTACCCACCTCCTGTGAGAGGACCATTTGTTACTAGTTTTTTGTTTATCCTTCTAATTTTTATTCAGTACAAGGAAATAATGAATATAGTCCTATCTCTTCCTCTTTCTTACCAAAGTTAACATACCACATGTACTGTTCTGCACCTTGCTTTTTTCATATAACAGTATATCCTGGAGATTTGATCATAAGATACCAGAAATAGTTCTTGTTTTCTCACAGCTTTGTTATGTGTCATTTATGGATATCCTGTAGTTTGAGCTATTCCTGGGCTCAGTCTTTCGCTTTAACAAAGCGTATCACAATATTGATATGCCAATTTAGTCTTGTGCAGGTGTATTTGTAGGGTAGATTCCTAGAAATTGGATTGTTGGCTCACATGGGAACTTATAATTTTAGTAGATATTACCAGAATCCCTTCTTACTGGGTTGCACTGTTCTGGACTCCCACAGTGATGAATGCCTCTTTCCCTACAGCTTCACTAACAGTGTGTTGTCAGACTTCCAGATATTTGTCAGTCTGATAGGTATCGTTATCCTATGTCAGGTATTATAAAGTGGTTTTAATTTACATTTATGTAATTAGTGAAGTTGAATATTCCTGGTTATCTTTAGTTCATCCCCCCCGGCCCCCCCCCCCCAAAAAAACACCTTTTCTTAACATTGAAATCATTTGTTGATCCTTTGGAGTTTATTATGGTGTATTATGTGGAGTATGCATCCAACTTTATAAATTGCTGCCTTTTTGTTCCAATTTATTAAAAAGTTAAGTGTTACTGCCTTATATTTTCTAAATTTCCATTTGCATTCAGGTCTGTTTCTGGAATTTCTTTTCCATTGGTCTATTTATGGACCAATTCCACACTTTAATTTCTGAGGCTTTTAACATATTTTAATATCCAGTAGGTCTAGATTCCCTCTTGACCTGTCCATTACTCTTGCTTTTCTGAATTTTCTTGGCTGTCTTTGCATGTTTATTTTTCTGTGTAAGCTTTAAAATCAGCTTTTAATTTCCAGAAATAAAACCTGATTTTTCAAAAATTGTGATGGCAATGAAATTTGTAAATGAACTGAGGGAGAACTGACATCTTTATAACATTGAATCATTCAAGAACATGGTATGTTTTCCCCCACTTGTTTTCCTATTTCAAGTCAGTTCTTGTGTCCTTAAGGAATGCAATAAAGTTCTCCTTATCTACGCTTTACACACTTCTTGGTGAGTGTATTCATAAGCATTTTGTCTTTATTGTCTCTATTGTAAATGAGGGTTTTGTTCCATTATATCATTTGTTACTTTTAAATTTGAAGGCTGTTTGTTGCTGTATATTTCTTTTTTATCCTCCTCCCTTTCTTAGTTTTTTCATTGTATGTAATAGTTTTTTGGTCATAATCTCTGCAGTCAGATATTTTTATCCCTCCTCTTCTCATTCTTCCAGCTCTAATACATTTTCTGTTGTCTAATTGTACTGACTAAAACTCTAGTAGTGTTAAGTGGTAGTTGACTTTATTTATTTATTTATTTTTTTTAAGATTTTATTTATTTATTTGACAGAGAGAGACACAGCGAGAGAGGGAACACAAGCAGGGGGAGTGGGAGAGGGAGAAGCAGGCTTCCCGCAGAGCAGGGAGCCCGATGCTGGGCTCGATCCCAGGACCCTGAGATCATGACCTGAGCCGAAGGCAGACGCTTAACGACTGAGCCACCCAGGCGCCCCTGGTAGTTGACTTTAAATGGGCATTTTTCTTTTTTTAAATTTATTTATTTTAGAGAGAGAGAGAACACTCGTGGGTGCATGTGAGCAGAGTGGGGTCGGGCAGGAGAGGGAGAGAATCTCAAGCAGACTCTGCTCAATCTCATGACACTGAGACCATAACCTGAAGACTGTAACTTGAGCTGAAACTCAGAGCTTGACTGAGCCATCCAGGCGTGCCCCTAAATGGGCATTTCTTAATTTGTTCTGAGTTGTAGTCCGTGTCCTTAAAGTTTCTCTCATTAAGTCACTGACATTGGGGGTCAAAATACATTTTTATCATGCTAAGAAAGTATCCTAATTTTTGTTTCATTGAAATTTTTAATATAAGTGGATGTTAAATTTTTTCAAATGGCTTGTTAGCATCTCTGGAGATGATTGTATGAATTTTATTTATCGATTATTGTGGTGAACCATACTAATGGATTATATAATATGAAAACACTCTTGTGTTGATAGAATAAGCCCAGATTCAGCTTCAGAGTGCTGGTTGTCTCTGTCGAATATTTTATTTGAGTTGTTCGCATCACTGTAAGTAGATTGGAGTGTAGTGTTTCATGATGTCTTCACGCTTTGACATCTTTGTTATATTTGTTTCATAAAAGCAGATTTGTAAATTTTCCTCTCCTTGTGCTTTTAAAACTTTAAATGGCTTGGAATGATTTGGTTTGAAAAGTTTGGAAGAATTCCATTGTAAAATGTTCTGAGCCTGAGTCTTTGGTTGTATGGTGGGCTTCAGCAATGTGCTTATTTCTTCTGTGGTGATTGGCTTGTGTAAGCTTTCTCTTTTTTCTGGGGTCAATATTAAGTTTTCCTAGAAAATTACCTATTTCCTGTTTTTCTGGTGTCATTTTTAAATTACATATTGTGTATTACCCATTTCATCAAAGTTTTTTCGTTTATTTGCATAGCGTTGTATAGTATCGTCTGTGTGTGTGTGTGTAGAAAATTTCTCAGTTTGAAGTTGCCTCCTTGTCATATCTTTTGCTGAGTATTAGCTAATGGTTTATCATATTTTTTCAAATAGAGCAGCTTTTACAACTTATTTCAGTTTTCCTTTTTTAAAAAAGTATTTCATTTTGTGACTCACTTTCTGCTTTTAGCTGTTTTATTTCACTCTGTTCACTTCAGGAATTTTGTTTTCACATTTCCTGAGTTAGATATTTAATTCATTTATTTTTATCCTTTTGTTTTTCTTAATTTTAGAGCTTAATTTTCTTGAATGATGCTTTTGCTGTATCCCATGGATGTGATATATAGTATTTTCCATTATTTTTGCTTTTTAGGAATTCTATAATTTTGTTCTCTTTCCCCTTTGAGCTAAGATATAAGTTAGTTTTAATTTTGACATTTTCAAATGGTAATCTTATAATTATAGATACGTTTTGCTACTCTATAAATATTGAACATATAAACCAAGTAGTGTAAGTTTGTAGGTCACCCAGAGCTTTTGACCCAGGAGGAACACCCCTCCCCCACCTTTCTCTCTCTCCTTTCTCTTTCTGTCTCCTTTCCTCTTGCTCCCTTTGTCACACACAACCTTTGACCTCTAGATGTAACAAATTAAAAGTTAGCTCCTTTATCTTCAAGTGAGGGGGTGGGGGCATCCTTTTTATCATGAGAATCTTGAATTAGTAGTAACGTTTAATGGGAAATTTATTTTTATGAAAATGTGTTTAATAGCTCTTGTACTGCTTATGTCTTCAGGGAAGTAGTTTGGTAAAAGAAAAATGGCATTTACTTTTTTATTAATGTAAGGTATACTTTTCATTAGTTAGCATGAGCAATATTTTAAATATTCTGGTTGGAGAGATGTTTTATTGGATATTTATTTTCCTATTGCTGATTCATAATTTGAAATGGTGTGTGAATGTGTTTTATAGTATATTTGATATTAGAATACAAAATACAAAAAGCCAATCATAAGCTTAAAATACTAATAGAGACAAATATTAGACACTATTCTAAAGTGCAATTTATTTAAAGTAGAAGTTTATATCAGGAATCATTTTTTCTAGGAACACTGATTAGATATGTAATCAATATAAGGTCTCCTGTTCCCTCTAATTCAAGGGTACCGTCTTAGCTTTTTTAAAACAGAATTCTGAAAATGTGCTTTTTGTGAAATGCAGGAAAAGAGAAAGATTCCTGTATTTCCCAATGGATCTGCCCCCAGCTCTGGTGATACTCCTAAAGAGGCCGATCATCATGCTGGGCCTGAGCTACAGAGGACTGGACGGTGGGTATAAATACTGATTCATTGCGGGAGTCTTTTGGGGGGAATAGGGGTTGATTTGATGAAGGCATAAAAATTCTTTTTTTGGGCAATATATGGAAGTTAATCTTACACAGTGTTTTTTTCATATTTAAAAAAGTGCATTATTTTGTAAGTGTATGATGTTAAGGAAAATTATGCATTTTAAAATAATTTTACTAGTATATACTTGGATTTTGTGTATCAGGCTTTAATTTAAAGTGAAAATATATGGATCATACATTAAGAATATCGAGCAGTTACATAGTATATAGGGTAATTTGCATTACCTATAGAGAAGGTTCTTGAAGAAGTTGTTGAGTGCTATTAAAATTCTTGAAGGTAGAGAATTATGGGAACAGAGAGGAATTGTAACTGATATTTTTTGTGTGTGTGCCTAGACTTAAAACTCTTAAATGAGCATTATATCCTGAGATAATGTAAAATTAGACAGTGAAGCATAATTAAACCATGGTAATGAGCTCTAGAAACCTAGTTAGAAAAACTGTTGAAGATGTTAATTTTTGTAATATAGAAGTATTGCTGGGTGCAAACATTGTCTTAAAATATTTTGTAGAAGTAGAGAAATGTTACGGTATTTCCATACTGTAGCAAAGCACGTAGATATTGACTCTGTTATCCACTGGTGGTTGCTGTGAACAGAAGAGATTTTGAATCTTAAATATTTGTTTAGCAAATCAGGTCATTTTATACACACACATTATTAGGGGTATTGATGACATGCCTAAAGAATACTATATAGAAGAAAAATAACAACTGGCATACTGAAGATAAAATTTAGAGAAACTTAAACTCACATTTTATTCATTCATTGTTTATTCATTATATTATAGTCTCTGTAACTATCATAGAGAATAAGACTGCCCTGGTGCGAAAGGTGGTGGTCTAGTACTAGCTGTTAGTGTTATTTCTTCAGACTTCAGACTGAGATAGGGTTAGTGACTGAGAAATACCAAGTCAGGCTCCCATTGATTTCATGGTCTCTCACGAGAGCCTCCTATTGATCAGTTATTGATTTGATGAGGCCGTTTCATTTTCTAGGTTATCCTTTTTTATTGCAAGTTGATTTCCCTTGCTGTCAGATTATTTATAGAGTAACTTAACACTTGTCAATGTGTGTTTAGTATTTATTTCAGTATTAACTTTATAAAAAGGTAGAATGGTAAACCTTGAAACATCCAAAGCATTTTAAAGCATAAGATTAATTTTTTGGTGTATTTTCTACAGAGTGATTGTATGTTTTATGAGTCACAAAACCTTTTTCAATTACTGATTTGTCACTAGCATTTACTGAGTACCTACTATGTCCTAGGCAGTGTTCTAGACACTGGTGATAAAGGCAGTGAACAAGAAAAAGTCCCTACCCCTCACAGAGCTTATATTAGATGTATCCAAGAGTCTGACTTAAAAAAAAAAAAAAAAGGAAAAAAACCCCAAAAAAACAAAAAAACAAAACACGAACATTGAAATGGTAAGGCTTTGATGTGCAAATACAGATTTTAAACTTCCTAATTAAAGCCTCTTAGTTTTATTAATATGCACATAAGCTTGAGTACATATTCAGCAAATTAAATGCAGTGAAGTAGTTTTTAGGCTTTTCTCCTGGACAAGAAATATTTATGTGATTGAAGTACTAATTTTAAAAGTCATTAAAATTATTTAATTCACTACTGACTGAGTCTAAGCACAACATAGTATATTCATATTAAAGGGTATTTGGGGACTTATGATTTATATTATAATTGCCTTCCTGATATTTCTGACACTTGCCTTTAAGATTTATAATGTAGATAATAATTGATAGAATTGCTTATGCACATTTTCATGAATGGAGTGTTAGATCTTACTGATTTTTATTGTATATTTTCTTGTACATTTGTGTCTGAAATTACATTTACTCATATAAAATCATTTGCCTGCAGTCTTCTCAATATATAGTCCATAAAATATAGATGTTTATGTGTCTTTTAACTTAATGAGATCTGCCTTTCCTCTATCAGTGGATTAGACTAAATGAGTGTATCTTCTATAATTTATATCATGATTTAAATAGGATATTAATTTTTGTTGACGAAACACTAGGCACCAGCAGTTTTATGTAGCCCATAGTTTTAGTTTGAACTAGCTAGAATCCTCTAGTGTACAGTTTGACGAGTTTCATCTCACCTATTTAGGCTTTTTGGTGGTTTGATACTTGACATCAAAAGGAAAACACCTTTTTTCTTGAGTGACTTCAAGGATGCATTAAGTCTACAGTGCCTGGCCTCGATTCTTTTCCTATACTGTGCCTGTATGTCTCCTGTAATCACTTTTGGAGGGCTGCTTGGAGAAGCTACAGAAGGCAGAATAGTGAGTACAAAGATTGGTAGTGGCCAGGCTCTTAGCTCTTCAGAGGCAAGTGTCTGTATGCATTTGTCTCACTATTCATACTTTCATTTGAAGAGTCTACCCACAGCATGATTAACCTGTCCCAAAGCAGACTTCCCCCAAAGGTAATTGCTATGGAAAACATGGGGAAGCCATTTGAGCAGGAGAAGATGCACAGTTGAGGTAAAAAAAAAAAAAAGAAAAAGAAAAAAAAAGAAAAAGAAAAGAAAAAAAAGTTTATCCTGGCTTGCTGGATGAATGGTTTTATAAATTGAGTAAAAGGCTTGTATTGTCTCTGTTGTGGGGAGTGGGGAAGGGTTGGCGGTGGGAGACAAATTGAACTGATGCTGGGTGGGTCATGGGTGGGGGAATTTATCAACCGGGCTACTTGATATCCTGTAAGGCAACATAGGATTCGTTAGAGCCATGTAATTAATATTAACTCATCACCCCTGGTGGGTAGGCCCTGACTCGACAACTAGACTTTGGAAGTTGTAGACAAATGGTGGATTTTTAGTGTTGTTTATTTTGCTGTTATTAAATTTGTGTGAAGGTAGATAATGTTTTAAGTATAACTGAAAACTGAATCCATATTTTGATATGACTAAAATGAAAGTGTTTATGAGTTTTTGTTCTTGGTAATGCTGTGTAAGGGGCTGTGGGAGGCATGATAACAGTATCCAGTGCTTTGTAAAATCTTGAAAGACTTTTTGTTTATATACATTTTAATGGCATTTAAATGAGATGATCTGTAATTCTTGAGTGTATTTTATTTGATTGTATTTACTCTTGGGAGGAAATACATTTTTTACAGATAGAAGATTAAAAAAATAGCCAAAAGCTAAGTAATGATAATTATTGAATTAAAATACTTTGTGAGCTGAACATGAGACAAACTTGACAACTGAAATTTCCTTTGAAACTCAATTTATTTTTGATTACTTAGATTCTTGTACCTTATTCTGCAATCATTGTATCAGGGAATCTATTTTTAGTAAGTTGCTTTTATGTGCTGTGCTGTCTCAAACTGTACATGTAACTCTGCTGGTCCTCCTGGAGATGTGTCTTACCTGTTACCATCACGGAAATGCTGCTGCTTGCTCTCGGACTGTCCTGCACTGCCTGCCCTTCTTATCCCACCATTTAATACCACGTGCGTGTGGTAGTGCTTTAGGCATCGGAGGAATATAGACAGGTGTAAGATGGATCCTAGCCGAAGAGAGAAAGATAAGCTAGTGTCCACGTAGGTAATACGTCACGGGGTGCTGTGCCGCACGTGAGTGCAATCAAGGAAGAGCTGTAGCAGCCGAAGTAGCAGGAATAGAGAGACATCAGGAGTGTTACAGAGGAAAGTGATGTGGAGATGATGCGTTTGTTTTCAGGTGCTTTATTGGAACCTCAAGTTCCAGAGTTTGTCGAGTGGTAAGGAGGAAAAATAAAGGTTGGGAATAGATGAGGTTAACAAGGGAGAGAATTTATAGTGACTGGAGAGGGAAAAAGTAGGAAGTTACTCTTTAGGTTGTGGACTAGAGGAAGAATGAGAATGAAGAGGAATATAGCTGTGCAGATTAGCCACGGGAACCGTCAGAACTTCAAAAGAGGAATCAGGATGATGTAATCTTGCAAAAATCAAAATAGAGGCTTTGAGAAAGAGGAATGAGGAGCATGGCGTGGTCAGTGCCATGCAGTGGAGAGGTGTAGTACGGGGAAGATAACCGGTAGGGCTTCTCATGGGTACAGTGGAAACTTCTGAATGTGGTGAGGGGAAGGCAGGGTGGTGGGGCTATGATTTCTTTAGGGAGAGAGACCATTCAGTTTGGGGATGAACATAAAAACAGTTGAGAAATTAGAAAAATAATAGATCTGGGTGAAGGAACTAGGAAATGTGCCAATAAGGGGTTGGGAGAGGAGTGGTGGAGTGGTGAAGGGAAGGTCTTCATGTGGCAGGTTCTGCCTTTTCAACATGATGTTGGGAAGGGAAACTGTAATTTTGTGCCTATTTCCACCCCACCCAACCCCTGTTAGCATTTCTTTATTTGCCATCTCCCTGCTTCTCTTCTGAATTTTTTGCTTTCTATCTCTAGATACTATTTAGACATTTTTTTCTGCTTAAATTCATTCCTAAATTATACATATTCTAATTGAGTTAAGGATTTTATAATGGCTTAGCAGTTAATATGGACACTTCGTTTTGCCAAAGATATGTGAGTTTGATCCTATTTTTATAGTAATAGTTGAGTAATGCTTTTACTGCATACTATTATTTTTGTGATTTTGATTTTGGAAGATGCTGTTATTGCTGACGATGAGATTTACTGCCGTTTGTTGAGTGCATTCGGTATGGCAGCCTGTAGGCTTGCTAGGTATTTTCACAAACACGGCTTCATTAAGTTCTCCTGGCTATGGTCACTCCTATTTAAAAATGAGAAAGGTTGGGCTTGAAAAGTTTGAGATATGGCTATGGCTTAACGTCTAGTAGTAATGGGTCTCCTGCTCAAATCTGGTTCTGAAGCCCGCTCTTGCCTGCTGCTGTGCTGCCTGCCAGGTCCAGGAGGGGTGTTTCTCACAAGCTTCTTTTCCTTGCTTTACCAACGATGGGCTTTTCCTCTCTCGATCGTGCCTTCCAATTGACCTTGATGTTTGTAGATGGTAAACTGCTCTTCTCTTTCTGATCCCACCCCTCTGTCTAGTGGCATAGCCTCTACCCCTTACCATCTAATAACCTAATCAGTTAGAAGGTAATATTGGTAGTGCTACAGAATCGACACTAGTTTTGATTTAAACTTTCCTGAGTCTTTCATTTTCTTATTTTATGTTTTTTACCAAGCTTTAATAGTAAGGTACTTCTTCATTTAATGGTTGCTGTGAGTTTTTTAAAGAGATTTTCCATCTGTTTCAGGATAAAAGCATTTTATTTTTGATAATCTGTTGGTTAAGCCCATCATATAAGATGAATTTCTTTAAAATGTGTGGAAAATTGCTCTTATAGAAATCATTTTGAGAACGTTAGCATCACTTGTTAATTTCTGATTTATTTGAAAAAGTTTTTTTGTGCACACCATATGGAGTATTTACTATTTTTTTTTTAAGTGAACTATTTCAGACATAACAAAAATATCATCTTTGTACTCCCCACAAGCTTAAGAAATGAAATACCTATAGATAGAAAATCTCTATGTCTCTCTTCCCTTTACTCCTCCCTCCTGGCCTCCCACAATACTGTTTTGAATAAAGGTTGATTATAAAAGTTTACTTTTAATATGAAAACAAAGCAATATTCCCTATGTATTTAAAGTGTATTTGTAATTTTCCATATTTAAAATTTAAATTTGACTTAAAAGTTGTGTCTGCTTTATATTTTTAACTACTTGATCAGTATTTTTATTTTCCAGATGTCTTACATGTATTTTAGTAGGTTAGAGATATGTTTATGATGTATTACTTCTATTCATTTCTTTTTTCCTTAAACAGAGTGCAATAGAGTCTCTTTTTGGAGCATCATTAACTGGGATTGCCTATTCGTTGTTTGCTGGGCAACCTCTAACAATATTGGGGAGCACAGGTCCAGTTTTAGTGTTTGAAAAAATTTTATTTAAATTCTGCAGGTACGTAATTGTTATTTACCTATCACATGTGTTTACATATGTGTATAATTATATTGTTTATTAACTTAGTTAAAAGTGCATTATGTATTTAGTAGCTGAAAAGGAAGATCTGATCAATATATATGTATTTTCAGTATTTTGGGGCTACCGTGTGGTTGACCCTACTCTGGTCCCTACCATTATTCCTACCCCAGTCACCTTGAGTATAAAATCAGTGGATTTGAGTCCTGGTCAACAAATCACTTGACAATAAGAATCCTTTGTTCTAGCAAATTTCAACCCACTAAGAAGGTGTTAATCTAATTGTTGATTAGTAGGTATGTTGGTCTTATAAAGGAATTTAAAAAAGAGGTGGATCTTGGAGGTTCAAGCTGACTTTATCAGTCAGGCCTGTTTACCAGAAGGAACCATAGCTGTCTGTTGAGGTGTCAGTCTCCACTGGCAGGGTTGTTCGCAGTGGGAATCAGAGCAGGGTACTGCAGCTGGTAGACTTGGGATTTGACATGGTCAGTACTATTCCTTTTGTGAGACAAATGCAGTTGAATATTTTAGCCTGAAACAACTTGATCCTATTAAATATTTGATGCATCTAACTCATCTTGTTCTGATTCTTTCCTCACTGAACAAGCTGATTCTGATTCCAGTCTGGCATGCTAGCTGCATAGACTAAGAGAGAATGCAATGAAGTGTTCTGGACCCTGTGGTCTTAAAGTAATTTCGTACTTGACATTGAATTTAAAAAATGAAGTCACTTTCTGCGGTGACACTGGTGGTAGGAGGGATGGTATTGGTGGTGGCAGTGAACGGGACAGGGGTGTGGTTATCATGTTGACATAGAGCTTCTGGGTCTTCAGAGAGTCACATCCAGTTGACCTGTAGAAGGTACATCTGTCATTTATTCCTCAGAACTGATTTCAGAGTGAGGTCTTTATTTTTGAAATATTAATTGCCTGGTAGACTTTCACTGTAAATCTTTTATATAAGTAAAATACAACCATTTTAATTTTATTATCTTCAGTTATAGCAGAAACATACAGAATGCTTTCTTTAGTCATTATTGTTATCCTGTAATTTGCTCTTTTTAGGAATCTTATGTTTTTATACTCTTTTTATTGCCTGTTAATGAAATTTTAACTAAAGATATACATTGCCGTGTGTGTATATTGATCATGTTCACGTTTTTTCCCTAAACAGAGATTATCAGCTTTCCTATCTGTCTTTAAGAACCAGTATTGGTCTGTGGACTTCTTTCTTGTGCATTGTTTTGGTTGCAACAGATGCGAGCAGCCTTGTGTGTTATATTACTCGATTCACAGAGGAGGCTTTTGCGGCTCTAATTTGCATCATATTCATCTACGAGGCTTTGGAGAAGCTCTTTCATTTAGGAGAAATATATGCATTTAATATGCACAACAATTTAGATGAACTGACCCACTACTCGTAAGTTTTTCTGTTTTCCCCAGTATTAAAATGTATTTTTGCAGAGATGTCTGAGCCAAAAAAAATGCATTTTTTTGCATTGTGATGCTCATTGTATATCTAGCTGTAACTACCCAACTAGCCATATGGAGGTTGACTTGTTTGTTACAGATGAGATTTTACCAGAGCACTCAATGAACATAAATACAGTTGGACAAATTCAATCATTTTTATTCCCTGAAACAGCTTATTCAAATGTATGTATTTTTGGTCTTCTGTTTGAATCAATATAATTTCAGTTGTTTGGTATTTGAATCAGACAGTTACATTAGATCTTGTATTCTTTAGCCAAATCCTGAATGTAGGATGTAATATTTCTTATATTTTTCTTTTTCTTTATATATGTGTGTATATAACTGGGATTGCCAATATATACATACCTACATTTAAGATTTTAGTTATTTATTTATTTGAGAGAGAGCAAGAGAGAGCACAAGCCGGAAGGAGAGGGAGAAACAGACTCTCCACTGAACAGGGAGCCCGATGCGCCAGGGCTCGGTCCCAGGACCCTGGGATCATGACCTGAGCCGAAGGCAGATGCTTAACTGACTGAGACTCCCAGCGCTCCTGTTTCTTACATTTTTCATGTTTTGCACTTTCATTAACATTTTTGAAGTCTGATAATTTTTATTTGAAGTTATTTTTAAAGTATAATTTCAGTACACTGTCATATGCTATTTGGTGTGCAGTATTTTCTTTGTGATAAAATCGTGAATTGAAAATATTTTAAGACTCTAGAATAAAATAAGATTTGAAAAGTAATTATAATAGTTACAAAAGGTTGGCAAATATATTCAATAAAGTCAAATAGGTTATTAAAATTAAATGTATCTAGGTAGATAGAGGCCTGTATTTGCTGTCTTGAGCAGTCATGGTTGGTGTAAATGTGATCCTGCATTTGATCGACTTACATGGAGAAAGTGGTTACCAACAAACAAGGGTACAATTCCCTCTTTCTGCCTACGCAAGTCCCAAATCCCTGTGTTCTCCCCACTTCCCTCCATTCCTTCCTTGCATACTCAACTTTGATGGACAGAGTAGGGAGGGATATGAAAATTTCTATGAGACATTGACCTATTTGAGGAGACTAGAGACACTCTGATGCCAATTCTGTTTTGTGCTATTTTCTTTGCTCTTAAACTAGTTAATTGTTTAACTGTTATTCTTGGTTTTTTCCTCTTTCCCTACTCCTTTGACCTTCATGAAGCATGGCTTTATAGCTAGTGCTGGCCAATCAGAACAGTGTGGTTAACTGAGTAATTACATGTGATCATGATTCGTTCAGCTGACATCCTGTGAGCATTTGCAGGCACTGTGTTAGCGGTGTTGCATAATTCATATCACGTGTGACTTAATTATTCGTATCATAGCCCCTTTTGTGTATGAAGAAACTGAGCTCATGGAGATTAAAACCTGCCTTGGGTCAAACAACTAGTAAGTGATAGAGCATGGAATGAATCCAAAGTCCAGCCTCTTGCCTGTTCTCAAAACAGCTCATAATCTAATCGGAAATATTCCTGTGTGTTTCTTCTTTTTATTTTTTATTTTTTAATTATTTTTCTTCTTTTTATTTTTTAAATTCACATTTAGAGATTTCTTTGCTTGTGTGTGCTTCTAGCTTTTCTTTAGGGGAGCTAGTTCTGGATATAAACTGAACTCTCTGATCTCCTTATGACCTTCCTAGTCCTGTCCTGATGAAAAACCATGTTTCATTTATTTCTTTAAGATGAATCTTAAGATCAGTAGAGGATGAGCATGAGTAGGTAGGGCTTGTCAGAGTACCAAGCATTAATAGGAGCATTGCTTTTTTTGGGAATCTGTGTGTTTTGTGTATGTGTGGGTGGGGAGGCAGAGCAGCTCCCCTTAGGTAAGATTTAGTGGAGAGTAACCTTGCTAAACATGGTGGTATCTTGTCATATTTTTAAAGAAAATGGTATCCTTTCCCAAGGGATATATCTAACAGGTTTCATTAAGATATTCTGTAAAATATCATTCTGTTGATACTGATTAGTTATGTTTTATTTACATAAGCCAAATCTTGTTCCGTTCCATTGTTTCTGATGTGTTTTCACTTTCTAGTTTCCATGCATTGCAGCATGGGAAAAAGTTTAATTAAAAGCTACCACAGGGGTGCCTGGGTGGCTCAGTCTGTTAAGCATCTGCCTTCGGCTCAGGTCCTGATCTCACAGTCCTGGATCAAACCCCATGTCTGGGTTCCCTGCTTGGCAGGGAGTCTGCTTCTCCCTCTCATCTTGTGCCTCCCCCAACACGTGCTCTCTCTCTCTCTCTCTCTCTCAAATAAATAAATAAGATCTAACAACAACACTACCACACTGTGTGATTGATTTAATAAAATGTAGACATGAAATGCAGGACCCTTAAAATTTTATCCTGTTCTCGTTTCTCAGATGTGTATGTGTTGAACCTCCTAACCCTAGCAATGAAACTCTAAAAATATGGAAGGAAAAGAATTTAACAGCAGATGATATTTTCTGGGGGAATCTCACTGTTCCTGTGAGTACATGATGAAATAAAGGATTTTGCAAATATTAACCTAGTTCTTTAGCTTTTTATGAGTAGACCTACATTTTTTTCTTGATCAGTAGGTATGATATGTTTTCAGAATGTAGTGTTGTGTTGAGCAGACAGGAGTTACCACATGTTTATGTATCATGTAGTAAAAAGTGTAGGCTGAAAAGAATGAACCTGGTAAGGGGGATAAAAATGGACTAAATGTGACTTCCAAGATTTAATTATTAAAAAAGTGTGAATATACTTCTGGTTTCTAATTCCATGTAGATTGATAAGTTCAAAGGAAGTGTCTGCTGGGACTCTGGTTGCACAAACTGGAGTTGACAGAACAGCCAGCATCCATTTGTCCTGCTCTCTGTGTATCAGTTTATCTGCTCCATGAACATCTTATTTAGAAGATCACGAGTGCTTTCCTAATGTCCTCGATGTCAAACTGAACTTTAACTGTGGTCTAGTAGTCTACTCTGTAGTCTTGTCTGTAGAGGCTAGTGTAACTTAAGCACCTAAGAAAGGAAACAGGACAAAAACACATAATGAGCACCTACTGTATATTCCCAGATTGGGCTTTGGGATTAAGACATAAAGTGATTCTGGCAATATCAATTAAAACCTAGATCTCTGGAGCTTCTCTGGTGCTTTTTATATCGTATAAGCAATTACAAGGCATTGTTCTCTCACTAAAGATAATAGTTATATTATTGGAAGGGTATCATGTAATTGGAAGGATATCGATATATCATTGGAAGGGTACCATCTGCAGTTTTATCTCAGTGATAATTTAAGTCTGTATGGTCCAGTACAGTAGCCATTGGCCACATGTGTCCATTTAAATTTAAGTTAAATACAATTAATTAAAAGTTCAGTTCTCAGTCGAATTAGCCATGTTTCAAGAGCTCAGCCAGTTCATCTGGCTGCTACATTGGACAGTGGAGATAATAGAAATTTCCATCAGCACAGAAAGTTCTGTTGGACACTGCTGATTTAAAGCATATTTATTTATCAGTAATCAACTTAGATTAAGGCTTGACTGTTTTATATTTAAAAAGTCAATTTTGCTACGAAAGAGGTAGAGTTAATAGAGGTGCTCAAATGAAAGTGATCTGTTAAAAAAACCTCATTTCAAGTTGAAGAGGAGGTCTTGATATTACAGATACAGGTCTTTTGTGTGTTTTCTTGATATTAAAAAGGCCCAATGTTTTTGTTTTTGTTTTTTATACTTATAGCTTTTATTTTTATGATCTGTGTTGTAAATTTGTACCTTTACTAATCTCAGCAGTTAGAAATTGAGAATAGTGGAAGCTTTGACTATTTTTCTCTTGGTAAACCTGAGTTGTGTTTGTTAAAATGAGTCTCCTCAGAATATAAGTAAGAGAAAAATGACATTAGTGGAGTGTATCATTGTTAATCTCTGGTTGCCTTTCAGTATTTTTTCCCCGAAAGGAAAATTAGGTCAATAGATTTCTATAATTGCATTATGCCATATAATTAAGATTTTTTTAAAAATAGAAATACTATTTGAATGGTTGCTTTACTGCTTTTAATCCCATGGTTTTGAGTTAAGTCAGAAAAGCCAACCAGTTTTTATTCCTGATTTGAATTTAGCACTATACCATTTTTTATTCAGCATTGTAAATAGACGCAGTAGTAATTTTCTGTCAGTTGCTTTTGTTTTAAGCGACTTGTTTAGAAGTAAAGGAAAGATAGTAAAATTGTGGACCAGCAAGAATGCATACAAAATATTTGGGAATTGCTATTCACTCTGAGGCATTCACTAAAGGGAATATGGAATTGAAAGGAAAGGCCTGTGTGGTGTAACTTGGCAAAATACGGTATTTCAGTTCAGTGACTTAAGATACACATATTTTTCAAACTGTAACATCTCTGAACTCAGGATATGTTTACAGTTGAAGTTGACTAGGCAGTGTTTTTTCTTTCTAAGTGAAATACAAAATAATGGCATGTCTTCAATCACTAGCATCTTTGAGTCAATGGAATTCATTGGTAATTTATTAGATACCTGAGAATCTTCTTCATTCTCTCCTTTTTCTCTTTTTTTTTCTCCTTTTTTTCCCCAGGAATGTAAAACCTTTCATGGTGTATTTGTAGGATCAGCTTGTAGTCTTCATGGACCTTATATTCCAGATGTGCTGTTTTGGTGTGTCATCTTATTTTTCACAACATTTTTTCTGTCTTCATTCCTCAAGCAATTTAAGACCAAGCGGTATTTTCCTACCAAGGTAACTGGGGTGTGATTTTGGAGTCCTGATAATATTCATGTTTTTAGTTTTTCTTACCTTGGCTTATTTCAGAACAGTAATACATTGTTTGGGGTTAATGGTTGATATCAAATAGTTGTAAAGAACTTATTTATAGTGAAAAATGTATATTATGTTTCTGAACTAATACTAGGAAGATAATGGTACCAGGAGGAATGGGATGGTAGTACGTTAGTTGTGAAATGTGTTTCTTTTTAAAAACCTTATTCACACTTTCTAGTGGCATATTTTAATCTGACAGATGAGCATAATATGGAAAGGACACATAGTTTTTCTGTGTTTATTTTAACATAATCCCTTTAATATAGGTGCGATCGACAATCAGTGACTTTGCTGTATTTCTCACAATAGTAATAATGGTTGTAATTGACTACCTTGTAGGAGTTCCATCTCCTAAACTTCACGTTCCTGAAAAATTTGAGGTAAGGATTAAAATATTTGGTTATCTGTTACTTGGGAATACCAAACTATTTTAAAATTAGACACGTTATAGGAATATATACATGTTTTTTCTCACATACATAAAAGATGACAAGATGTAAAGAGACAAGTGAACCTATTTAGGAAGTAAGCAAGAAGGTATCAGAGTTAGTCCCATCAGGGAGAGTGAATGAAAATACTCATGGTAAGTACTTGGGAGTCATTTAAAAAATTTGACCCTGCTGTTGTAGCTGGAGTTCATGATGTATTTTCCAGGCAAAAGAAACATTCTTTATTCCTTTATAAGGAAGTGACTCAAACTTGAATTTAAAATTGTAATGAGGAGATCCTAGTTAAATTTCTAGTAGGGTGGGGTATCTGACAGTAAATGGAATGCTCCATGTCTCATTTTCCAGCAGAATCAGGAGAGAATCAAATATATTCTTCCACAAGAAAAATGATTGTAGCTGTAGCTATGTTGTACATAATATATGTACATTTATATGTACATAATATATGTACATATGTATATACAATTATGCATATGCATAATATAGCATTCAAGAATTGTTTTCCCTTTTAAGTAGGAGTTGGTAGCTTTTGAATAGTTTCTGGAATTTCCTATAGTTGAGTATTTGTGTCACTGGTTATGTTTATCTTTATAGCAAATTATATGACTTCTTTTAAAAACAGAAGGTTTAAAGGGGATTAGAAATAAGGAATAAAATGAATATAATTTTAGTCTGTTTTATTTCTCATGGGACAAAATTGTTTTTAAAACCAGTAGTCTCCAAAGTAGAGTGCATGGGTGGAAAATGATCCACTAAAATTATATAGAAGGTCTACTTAGATTTTTATTTAAAAATAAGAAAAATTTAGCTTTATAATACTTACTATATGAATTTTACTATGGAAAACCATTAGTAACCTAACATAAAAATGCTTATAGAGCCATTGAGTATACTCAATTTTATTAAAAAAATTTTTTTATTGTTTTGCTGCTGGAAGTATGTAATAAAATTTGGATACCTTTGTTTAAAAGCATAGCTATATGAAAGTCTTTTTTTTTTTACCACGTCTTTTACCAAATGAAACTATAAGTTAATATTGGTTCAAAATATTACATCATGATGTAATTTCCCTTAATCCTGGGCCCAGTTCCTTATTTTCATCCCTAAATATATTTTTGTTATTCATTTATTGATCTAGCTTTCAAGTAGCAAACTGATTTCAAGGGGCATAAGATACATTTGGGGAAGTAAACCAAGGAACACTTAAGAACTTGTGCATTGTATAGATAAAAAATTTTAATCATGTACAGTTTTGAATATCAAGCAGCTTAATGTGTATCGGTGTGGGAAAATTGGAATACCTGCATTTGAAAATATTAAATGTTCCTTTTGTATTGACAAATGTTTTTGTGAAGAAAAAACAAGCTTACGATGAAGTTTAGGTAATGAAAACATGTTTAGATTTCAATATATCCAATGCCCTCCAAGAATATTAAACTCCTAGGATCTTTTACAATTTTTTGTTATAAAACAAATTTTACGTTACAGCTTTGGAATGTATTTGTGTCTGATAAAGTGCCAGATATTTGTCAATAGATGCTTTGGAAAAATATGTCCTGAGGCCCCTGTTCTGATGTAGTACTGACCCTGCCAAGATAACTAGTCTGTAGGATCTTCAAAGCAGTTTAGTTTAGGAGTTGATCTAGTAGGTAGATTGACCTCACTTTATTTAAAGTAGGTTAGGAGCATGTTGAAATGACACTCTGCTTCACTTACCTATTTGTCTATAACAAACCTCCCCAAACATAAAGCCTGTAAAACAGCAACCCCTTACTTGTTCATAAATAGGTGGCAGTTGGTACTAAGCTGGTTTGGGATCTTTGATGTGGCTGCAGTCATCCATTGCTTTGATGGGGGTAATATGTCTTTATTCCCATGTCTGGGAACTCAGATCAGATGGCTGAAGCAGCTGGGGTAACTGGCTCCCTTCTCTCTCTCACCACATTGTACCTCATCCTCAAGAAGGCTTATCCAGGCTTACTCAACAGCTTAATCTCAGGGTTTCAGGAAGGTTAGAGAAGCTGCAAGTTCCCTTGAGATCAAGACTCAGAAGTCGCACAGTATCACTTTGGCTTTATTTTGTTGGCTGAAGTAAACCATAAGGACATCCTAGGTCCAAGGGGGAGGAAATGGATTCCACCTCTAGTTGGAAAGATTGACTCCATGGCCAAGGGACCTGCATTGAGGGATGGGAAGCATTCTTGTGCAGATAATTCACCATCCATTCCAAGATTTAATCTAGTTCTTTCTAATCGCTTGGAATTTCTTGGAATAGACACAGCCTATGTTGTAGAAGTTTTGTGCAGTAGGAAGAAACTTCTTTCTTTTTATCTTTAATTTTTTAACAGCCTACTGATCCAAGTAGGGGCTGGATCATAAGCCCATTGGGAGAAAATCCTTGGTGGACTTTATTAATAGCTGCTATCCCAGCTCTGCTTTGTACCATTCTCATCTTTATGGATCAACAAATTACAGCTGTAATCATAAACAGAAAGGAGCACAAATTGAAGGTAATTTTAAAATTTTGTGTCAGGTTTTGTAATTTCTTCAAGAGTTTGAGGTATTTTCATAATGACTGGAACATTAAAAGATGTGAGATCAAAATTAATTTTTTCTCTGTTTATAAAGTGATACAGAATTTTAACCTAAAAGAACAGTTCAGACTTATAAATATTCATGTTCATTTCACTTTTCAGAAAGGAGCTGGCTATCACCTTGATTTGCTCATGGTTGGTGTTATGTTGGGAGTTTGCTCTATCATGGGACTTCCATGGTTTGTGGCTGCAACAGTGTTGTCAATAAGTCATGTCAACAGCTTGAAAGTTGAATCTGAATGTTCTGCTCCAGGGGAACAACCCAAGTTTTTGGGAATTCGTGAACAGCGAGTTACAGGGCTAATGATTTTTATTCTAATGGGCCTGTCTGTATTCATGACTTCAGTACTAAAGGTAAAATCTCTATTGCAATATTTTAAAATCTTTTTTGTCATAAAATTATACTTGGTTGTATGAAAATGAAACATGAAAATATCTAAAATTAGTTTCATTTCCTGGAATTTACTTGGAAAATAATATTCTAGTATATGGTGTTTAGTATGGGAGGCATTTCAGTGTTAGATGTGTCCATCTTAGAAATACCGTAAAAGGATAGTATTAAAGACTATAGAGTTTTGGAAGGAGTTAATCCATGGCTTAGTTATGATCTAAAAGAAGAATATACCCAGAGGATTTTATAGGCATCTTAGAGGAAGTAATAGTGAAATATGTTTGACATAGTTATTTGACCAAAATGTGAAAATAATTGCTATTAATTAAATAAATGTATTCTTTCTGATCAACTAAATGAAATAAAGGTAGTAGCGCTCATTAGAAAACAAAAACAGGGCGGGGGTGGCTCAGTCGTTAGTGTCTGTCTTCGGCTCAGGTCATGGTCCCAGGGTCCTGGGATTGAGCCCCACATCGGGCTCCCTGCTCGGCGGGAAGCCTGCTTCTCCCTCTCCCGCTGTCCTTGCTTGTGTTCCCTCTCTCGCTGTGTCTCTATCCGTCAAATAAATAAGTAAAATCTTAAAAACAAACGAACAGCTAATATAAATGAAGTATGCAAGAAATTAAACTTTATGTTAAATATCTTTTAGTTACATCTGGTTTTTACTATACATATCCTAATGAATCTAGTGATTAAAAAACATAATAATAGCAAATGTAGCAAAGTATCTAATCTGAAATTTTCTTTTCATTGTGGAAGAGCTCAACTCCATTTTTTCCCTTGGTGTTTTAGTTATTGCAAAGAAAACTATTAAGTAAAGAGTTGTGTACATTTATAAATTGGGGACAATACTTGGAGTGTTGTGTATGTATGTTATTATATTAACTAAAAAAATTAAATACTAGAATTCTTTGGCCTTCATCTTATGAACTTTCTAGCAACTGACTAATTCACCAGATACTTGTTGAGTACTTACTCTGCTATTAAGACTGAGGAAATAATAATAAATAGGATATATTATTGTCTGCTTTTCAGAACTTGGCAGTCTAGTTGGTGAAACAGATAGGTAAAGGGATATTTACTGCATTGTGGTGAGTGTATTGTTAGAAGTACTTGACAAAAGAGGAGAAAGATTTAGTGCACTCTTACAGGGATATTGTCCCTTACTAAGGAAGGTTGCCTTTAAAATTTTTTAAGTATTGACTGTATATAGGCAGAAAAATTCAAATAGAACATCAAGAAAGCCCTAAAATGAAAACTTAGTCTCCCTATTTTCCCTTACTTTCCAAAAACAACTCTCCAGAGGTAAACTCTTTTGAACTTTTTTGTTTTTTTAAGTTATATTGGTGGTTACAACCATTATAGTTTTACATATTTTTATAATTTTATTTTTTGCTTTATTATTTTTACACTGAGTCTCTTTGCCTAAGTTTAGTCTAAGGACGACCTCTGGGAGTCCACAAAAGCAAAAGTATTTGGGGAGCGTGTCCTCAGTATACCTTTGAAGAACATAAAGGGGTCCTGAGACTAAATACCTTGGGAGTGTGTCATGTAAGGTCGGATGTTTTATGAGGATTTAGCACACTTAAGTGGCCACCAGCCAGTCTTCCTTCCATCACCTGCCTTTGGTTGACTGCGTTTTTAGTTTTATTATAATGATTACCAACATTTGCATTTTGTGCTGTAATTATAATTAAACTGTCCATGCTTTTTCTGTAAGTTAAATTATAAAAATGTAAACCCTCTGGGAACACATAAGCAGTATTATGATGATACACATGTGTTCACTGAGGACTAAGCAGTCCGATCTGCCTGAGTGGAGGCAGAAATATACCCTATTTCCCTAAGCTCCTATTGCTGCTTGAAGAGTAACTGCCCAAGCCTTAGGACCCAATAAGTTTTCTTAGCACCTATTACCTTCCCTTACTTTAAAAAAAGAATTGCATATACTATTTCTTTTTCTTACATCTTTTTTTTTTTTTTGCATTGCTAAAGGAATTCCTAATTTTTTCATATGTGGTGCCATGGGTGGTAAACTTTCAGAGTTCTTTCATGTTTCAAATTATTCTCACATTTGATTGATAGATATACGTATGTTTCAGTGTTCAAATTATTTTTCTTTGAGTCTTAAAGTCATTGTTTCCTATAGACCAGTGGTCCGAATAAAATGTCTGATACCTATTTGGTTTTTGTAATTTCAGAGGCATTTTCTTCCTTGCTAGAAGCTACCAAAACTTCCTTTTTACTCCTGGTGTTCTGCAATTTCACTAGGATATTTAGGTGGATATATGGATAAGGACTTTCATTCACCCTGCCGCTCTCGCTATGGGCCATTGTTCTCTGGAAACTTGTGCCTTTGATTATGGAAATGTTTGGCCAGTGTTTAGTTTCTCTTCTCTCTGTTAGATAGTTCTTCAACTTCAGGTAGACAGATATTTTACCTTCTGGAAATGTTCTCATGTTTCTATCCTGTGCCCTCACTCTTAATGAAAATTTCCTGTTTTTCTTAGGTCTCTTTAGTCTCATCAAAATCATTATTACAAAATTATTTATTTTGATAATTATATCTTTAAATTTCTAGAAGCCTTTTTCATTCTGATTATTTATTTTTCCTAGCATTCTGAAGTTGCTTTATGGATAAAATATTTTCTTGAAATTTCCTGAGGGTGGGTACTTATTAGATTTTTAACATGTTTTCTTCTTTTCCTGTAGTACTTTTTCCTCCTAGGTTTCTTAGGAAGGACATACGCAGTTGTTCAGTAGAGCGTGAATGTGGTTTTCCTCTGTAGCTGTTAGGTCTTTTTTCTTTGCAGTTCTCTTTCTTGGTGGTGAGAGTGCTGCTTGTGGTTTTTGAGTAGGTGGATGGAGCCTGCTAATGGCTTTCCTGTAGGATGCCTAGGCATGGTAGGTAGGCATTTGGGATCCCTCTAACTGCCAAAGTAATAAGGACTTTCTTTGGGAGTGGAGTTCAATTATTATATCAGTAAATGGTACTATTGTATAGTAGTTACTATATGGTAGGGATAACAATAATAATGGCTAATGCTTTTAAAAATTTTTTATTGTTTTTATTTTAATTCCTGGCTAAAGCTTTTGATTGATAGGCACCATGTGCTTTTCTGAGTAGTTTAGTATTTGAGATCCTTTAATCTTCATGCAATCTGTTACAGAAATTATGGCATAGAGAGGTTAAGGCTCAAGAAGAGGTTAACTTCCATTTTAAACCAAGCAGTCTGATTGTAGTGCTCATATTCTTAACCACTGAACATTCTCCCGTTTCAGGAAGAAACATGTAGGAGAGAGACAGTTTTTCAAGGAGGCTCTCGTTTATTAGCATTTTTCTTATTTATAGAAAAGTTAGATCTCATCACTGAAAGATCTTTTAATTCTGTCTCCATAGGTACTCACTATGTTTTTGTGTATTTTATTACTATGAAAATGTTTTAGTAGCATGGGTTCTAACTGTGGTCCTTTTATTTACAGTTTATTCCAATGCCTGTCCTGTATGGTGTTTTCCTTTATATGGGAGTTTCCTCATTAAAAGGAATCCAGGCAAGTCCTAAGTAGTTAATAATTTTGTAGAAAAACTTAAAACATATTTTAAATTTGCAAAGATTGTTTTTATGATGGTAGTGATGTATTCTCAACTCTGATACTCTGGGAGGCAGGTTAGCTGATGACTTCAAATCCACATTTTCCAAGTGATTATTGCTTACTATACATTTTTCCCTCAATGAGCTCATGAAGGAGATCATCCTTACCTATTTTTAATAGAAGCCAATGAAAGGCCCTGTAACTATTGATAAAGATTAGTATAGTAAGAAGGGGGCATGTTGAGGACTGGAATGGTTAATACTTGCCATTTGTGTGGTGCAATACAGTTTATAAAGCCTAGTACACAGATTATTTTCTGTGATTCTCAAAACATTGTTAAGCAGCAGGCAAGGAAGAAATATTAATTTTGTCACCTGGGAAACAGAAATAGAGGGACTTATGGATGGTTCGTAACCAAGTAAGCAATGGAGCCAGGGTTAGAACCCAGTGATTTCCCTACTCTGTTTGTCTTGTTGATAATAATTCCTGGAAAACAACCTGATAAAATTTACTAAGTTCTTCCTGTTAAACATTGGGCTCCGAAAGCACTGTTAGCACCACGTGGCCACCTCCTATCAGGGAAAGCTGACCGCTGGTGCTGGCAAGGCTTCTCAGAGACAGCATCTTTATTTTTTTCAGTAGTCCTGGATCTCCCCTCCACTGGTCAAGGAGTGATCTCATTAACTCACTTGATTTTCTTTTTTTAATTTTTTCTTTTACAACTTTCATTTACAATTTTGTGAGATCTTACTCCTGGTTTATAAATGAGGGAACTAAAGTTTAAAAAGACCCAGGAGTTTGCTCATTGTTTCCTTTTCATTGGGTGAAAGTTTAGTAATTGTTACTTCAGGCTATTTTATAAAATTGATAATGTTAGAGTTGGAAAGAACCTAGGAAATTGTGGCTCTCTTATTGTACATATTAGAAAACAAGGTCAAAGAAAGTAAATGCCTTGTGCAGTTGATTATAGCAGATAAATTTATTTAAATATTTTAATCCCACAAATTAAGACATTTTCATTTGCGTTTTCTGATTAAATTAATTGCATTAAATTAGAATGATTGCCTTGGTTTTTGCTCCTCTCCTTGGGTCCAGATGTTCTGTATTGAAATATTCTCCTATACTATCAGAACATATCAAGGATTAGAGTTTAAATCACAAAACGCTAAGGTTGTATATAATTTCCTAAGTAGCAGAAATGATACTTTTGTTGAAAACTTTTTCTTGCTTTGTTTTTCCATTCAATACATAGTTTTTTGACCGTATAAAATTATTTGGAATGCCTGCTAAGCATCAGCCCGATCTGATATACCTTCGTTACGTGCCTCTCTGGAAGGTCCATATTTTCACAGTCATTCAGCTCACTTGTCTGGTTCTTTTGTGGGTGATAAAAGCTTCAGCTGCTGCGGTAGTTTTTCCCATGATGGTAAGGCTTTTTTTTTTTTTTCTTCTAACTTTTTCAGACTTTGTCACTAGTTAATAACACTCCTGTGTGTTTCAACAGTGTTTTACTAACGTTTATCTTAGTACTATAATATAGTAATGTATTAGTAATATTTATATTTGAGAAAGGAAATAGCCCATTTTAAGCACCTTAGGTGTTTTGAAATATGAATTGGCCCTTTCATAGCTATTAAACCAGTCGCTTTAGAAACTGAATTTGCTTTTTATTTTCTATATTTTTGTTTGTTTGTTAGTCCTTGGGCTATAGAATGCTGTTTTGTATTTTTAAACAACTTTAGAGTTTAGGACATTTATGGGACAAAGATGATAACCAGATGTAAAAAAGCAAAGCAACTGGAACAGCTTAGTTCTTTAATAGAATGTTTCAATACATCTTTCTCAGAAATTAACAGATCTAGAAGTTAAAAAATAATAAAGATTTTAGATGATATATTAATAAGACAATATGGTTCACTAAATTACCACAGAATATTGCATTTTGCAAACAGAATATTCATCCTTTTGTAAATTCCATGTAAACATTGGCTATGTACTCGACCACAAAGAAAATCTTAAAAATTAAAAAGCTATAAAAATTACGCAGGTAATTACATTTGCTGATCACAAATAAATTAAGTTACAGATGAATAATGAAAAGCACTAGAAAAATCTAAAGTATTTAGACATTAAATGCTGAAATAATCCCTGGGTTGAAAACTGAGTTAAAAAAAAACATTGTAGGTATTGCAGCAGAGAATTTTTAACCAAGTCTGTGAGAGACACCTAAATTTCATAAGGAAAATGTATACCCTTCATTACATATATTATTCAAGAAGCCTTAAAAAAAATGCAACCAAATTTTTTATTTGTAAAAATCAATAGTGAATAAACTCCTTCCAAGCTTGAGTAAAGAAGAAAAGAGAGCAAAATATACAAGATTAAGAAAGAGAAAAGATATGCAATCACAGCTGTGAAAGAGATTTGAAGGGCTTTAAGAAAATACTACATGAATCTATAGGAATATTATACATCTAGAGTAGAGGTTGACCAACTTTATTTCTGTAAAGTGTCAAATAGTAAATATTTTCAGCTTTGTAGGTCACAAGATATATAGGCACTTCTATAACAGGAGAGAAATTTCCATAATTTCTTATTGGTGAAATCTAAAAAGTAATTTTACAGTTTTTTAAAATGAAAGACTACTCCGGTTTCATCTTGGGGAGACAAACCATGAGAGACTCTTAATCTCAGGAAACAAACTGAGGGTTGCTGGAGTGGAGGAGGGTGGGAGGGATAGGGTGGCTGGGTGATAGACATTGGGGAGGGTATGTGCTATGATGAGTGCTGTGAATTGTGTAAGACTGATGAATCACAGACCTGTACCCCGGAAACAAATAATACAACAATACAATACAACAAAACAATACAAACAAATAATGTTAATTAAAAAAATTAAAATAAAATGAAAGACTACTAATGAGAAGAATGGAATTCTTTTTCATTTAGGATAGTATTTCACTTGGCTGAGGCTGAGGTTTAAAGTTAGTATTCCCTGTCATCAAATCAATTCCAAATGTGCATCTTTCAAAGCTATTTTAGGTCACAGGCCATATAAAACAGGTAGGGCCAGATTTAATCCAAGGGCTGTGGTTTTCCTGCCACTGATCTAGAGGAGATGGATTATTTCCATTCTATACATACATACATTTCTGAGAATTAACCCAAAGAGAAATATAAAATCTATGGATCTGTATAACTCAGTTGCATACAAGAGACTGGAAAAACGGCCAAAGATCTGCCCTTGGATCACAGGCCCAGCTGAGTTTTAAGAACATTTAATTCCAGTACTTCTTGACTTACTGTAGACCAAGGAAAAGATGGAAACGTCTGCATTTTTTCTCATGAAACACTAGCAAGATCTTAAATACCAAAGCCTAATAAAGTTGTACAAAAGAATGATGGTGACTTCTCACTAATATAAGTGCAAAAAATCTTAAGATATTAACAAATAAATTTACAATGTTTCTATAAGTAATATATCATGATTAAATAGACTGTGATACTTTAGCAGCAAGTAAGAATTACCAACATAAAGATAGAAAGACATAAAATTGCAGTCACTGTGAATAAAAATTTGTAACTGAGTTCTAATATAGGGAAGCACACTATTACTGTTGTTATTTGATGTGAAGATTCTAACTGTGATATAAGAATAATACAATATTTGTTATAAGGAAGAGATAACATTATTTGTAGATAATGTGATTGTTTGCCTATTAACTCAAACGACTCAAATGAAAAAAGACTAAAAGCCCCTAATAGAATTAGTAAGAATGCTGTTAGAGTGGGTGGTTACAAGAAAACTCATTGGCTTACCAAAGAAATTTATTATAATGATAGCTTTAGATGCTGGAAGTTTGAAGTCAGGGTGTGGATGGGGCCATGCTCCCTCTGTACCCTGTAAGGGAACCGTTTTTTGCCTTTTCCTAGCTTCTGGTGGTTTGCTGAAAGTCTTTGGCATTGTGTTGCAACTGTATAACTCCACAAACTGCCACCTTGTCATATAGTGTTCTGTGTGTCACTGTATCTTTATATGACCATTTTATAAGGATACTGGACATACTGTTTTAGGAAGCCACCCTACTCCAGTATGACCTCATCTTAATTTTATCTCCAACAACCCTATTTCCAAATAAAGTCATATTCTGAGGTACTGGGGGTTAGGATTTCAGTGTATCTTTCATGGAGACACAATTCAATCCATAATAATGTTGAAGTACATAAAATTAAGACCTGAACAAAGAGGAATATATATCATGTTCTTTGTTTTGCATACTTAGTATTGTAAAGATTCATTTCCAAGTATGAATTTTATGAGTTTTATTTGCATGTGTGTTTGTGTGTATTCGGGGAGGTTGTTGTCAGTGTGAACCAGATAATTTTAAAGCTTATAGAGAAAAATAAATGCCAGAGTCATAGATAACAACATGGATGGTAGAAATGTTCTGTATCTTGTTTGGATGTGGGTTCCATGAATATGTATGTTTGTCAAAAGTGTCAAACTGTATATATGATATTTTTCTATTTTACTATATGTAAATTGCATATTAATGAAAAAAATAAGGATATAATAAATACCAGAGGAATAACAAAACAAAGCTAATTAAGAATTCCTGGTTGGGTCTGGGGTGAGGGACTTGATTGTTCCTGTGCTGATACCATGCTGTTGTGATAACTAAATATTTAAAAATTGCTGTCAAGTCAGTGCAGCTAACACAGTATGGAATTGGCATGGGAACAGACAAAAATCAGAAAAATAGACTAATGAGTCCAGAATTTATCAGAATATATGAGAACTTACCACTTGAATACCATGAACAGGTTATTTCATTAAAGGTGATAATTCATCTATGTGGGAAAATTTAGTATATAGTCTTAGAAGATTTGACTGTGTATGGGAGCTAAGGTTGCTTCTGTAACCAATACCATATTCAGAAAGAAACCATGAATGAATTGAAGATTTAAATGTTAAAATGTAGTAGAAAATTTTGAAAAATATTTATATAGTCCAGTGATTGAGGGTAACTTTTCAAAGAAGATAGGGAAACCCAACTGTAAAGGAAAGATATATTTGACCACATGATAATTAAATGTTTTATATGAACATAGTAAAATTGGATTGTGAACTGGGAGAAGGCATTTGTAACATATAAGGCAGATAAAATGCTTCTGTCTTGGGCGCGCCTGGGTGGCTCAGTCGTTAAGCGTCTGCCTTCGGCTCAGGTCATGGTCCCAGGGTCCTGGGATCGAGCCCCGCATCGGGCTCCCTGCTCTGCGGGAAGCCTGCTTCTCCCTCTCCCGCTCCCCCTGCTTGTGTTCCCTTTCTCGCTGTCTCTGTCAAAAAATAAATAAAATCTTTAAAAAAAAAAAAAAAAAAAAAAAAAAATGCTTCTGTCTGAACTACACAGAGCTCTTATGAATTCATGAATAAAAGTCATCAAAAGCATTTGAAAACCAGGCAAAAGATAGTAATAAGGAAAATGGTAAGAACAGAAGAAACCCAAATGGCCAATGGACATTTGAAAATATCTTCAACCTTAGTAGCAGTTAGAGGAAAACAAATTAATGGTATATCTTTTTCATATATATGATTGGAAAATCTAAGCCTAATATTGGCAAATGGGTTCTCTATTGCATTGCTTAAGAGATTTCTAAATTTATATCTATTTAGGGATGCCTGGGCGTCTTAGTCATTTGAGCATCCTACTCTTGATTTCCGCTCAGGTCAGGAGGTCGAGCCCTGAATCGGGCTCTGTGCTGGGCGTAGATGGAGCTTGTTTAAGATTCTCTGTCTGTCCCCTCTTCCCCCCTCCCACACACTCTCAAAAAAGAAAAAGTTATATCTGCCTATATAATGTATATAATTTAAAGTCATCATAAAAATTAATAATCTTGTACTGTGAAGATACCGTGTTTAATCTGCTTTATAATTTTATGCAGAATGCAAGGGATTTATATAGGAAGAGGTTAAAAATGCCATTTCTTTTATATGTTTGCTTTGAGCAGGAAGCTTGAAAGATAAATATGTGACTCAGTTCCTTTGAAATAAGATGGTGTATGAAGTGATTTTTATTTTTTAAAAAATTTATTTTATTTGAGAGAGAGAGGGAGAGTGCACGCGTGCACTTAGGGAGGGGCAGAGAGAGACTTTAACAGACTACTTGCTGAGCGTGGAGCCCGAGGTGGGGCTCATTATCATGATCCTAAGATCATGACCTGAGTTGAAACCTAGAATCCCAATGATTAATCAGCTGTACCACCCAGGGACCCCTGAAGTGATTTTTAAATAAAATACATGAAGTACTTTTTTGTTATTTATGACTTGATACTATTTCTCTTTAGATATAATTTATATATTTTTAGATGTTACTTAATAGTTTCTCCCCCACTTTTTTAAGGTTCTTGCATTAGTCTTTGTACGCAAACTCATGGATCTGTGTTTCACAAAGAGAGAACTTAGTTGGCTTGATGATCTCATGCCAGAAAGTAAGAAAAAGAAAGAAGATGACAAAAAGAAAAAAGAGAAAGAGGTAATTTACGCTATTCACTTGTTGTTTAATATTTCGTACCAAGTAGCAGGCACTCTTGTGGTCACTTTACAGGAATCTGCTCCTTTAATCCTCCTAAGAACCTTATTATTATGAAGTGTAGGTACTTCTTTTATTTCCGGTTTACAAATAAGGAAACTGAGGTAGAGGTTAGTAGGTAACTTGTTCAAAACATCAGCTCTTACCCATTTTACCAACTTAAGTTGCCTCTCCAAAGCCCTGACCCAACAATAACCTTTTAAAAATTACGTAGCACATGAGTACTTATTTTTAACAGTGAGAGAATTTAGCAGTGTTTAAAACATAGATAAAGCATAGGTAACACAAGCACATTAAATACATAAGCACATTGTAGTGTACATTTTAATTTTAACATTTTAATAATCTGACATATACATAATGACAAAAGGGACTTCAATCTTTTTATAAAAAGTACTGTTAAACTCTAGTCTTAATATGTGGTATCATGTACCATTAGTTAATTTGTATACAGAGATTTACATGAATATTTTATTCTGAATTTGATTTTTTTAAATAACCAGCTCAATGCTATTAGTAAGAAGGAAAAGTAGAAACTGAACATATAGGATAGATGATTGTATTGATTTTAGTACCCTACTCAGTTTTCCCATTAAGAATATTGTTTGAAAATCAAAGATAAGAAGAAAGATACACATTTTGAATATTGTGGTGTGTTTAAATAGAGATCTCACAACTACTTTTTTCCCTCTCATTTTTGAGAGAAAGCAACATAATTTATGCCTTATTATATTGCATAGTATTTATGGAAATGCATTTATTAAAACTTTACAGACAACTGGGTTTAAGCCTTGGGATTTTTTTCATAGTTTGGATTGATTATTCAGTGCTGATTTATGGCAAAATTACTGGTTTTATGTTTACTTTTTGACAAAAATTATGACTCTTTAATTAGTATACTAACTGGAACACTAGTTTGAATTGAGCCTCCAAAATTTTTAAAAGATTATTGTTTTCTTTAAAACTATATTATATATGTAAATGTTTATGAGCTTTTGGTGAATTTTCAAAGAGGATGCAATTCATTTATAAAATACTTAGGTTAAAATTACCTGTTTATTATTTTCTTTTTAAGTTAGAATAAGGTTCAGTGTATATAACTGAAGACAAAAGTAAAGGAGGCTTAAACACAAGAGTTTATGCTCTCCTGTAGATGTCTTGAGTAAGTGATCTAGTGGGATGGTTCCACAGAGTTGTCTGGAGCTCCCGTGCTGCTGTCCTCCCATCCTCGGGACACAGTTTCCATTCTCAGAATCACCTAATAGGTCAGGATGAATGCTGAGCTTGAGCTGTCATGTTCGCATTTGAGATGGCAGGAAGGAAGGGGGTGGGGTGAGAAAGCAAAATGGGCTGTCCCCTGCTATCCTGTTTTTTAAGAAGTCTTCCCAGAAATGCCATCCAGTAAGTTCCACTTGTATCTCATGGCCACATGGAGTTGCAGGGAATGCTGGGAAATGTAGCAATGGTTTTATTTTTTTTAAATGATCATTTTTTAAAAGCTGGGCATATTGCCACCTACAAATACTGGGGTTTCTAGTGGTAAGAAAGGAGAGTATAGATGCTCTTCCAGTCCATCCTGTCATGTCCCCAGTAATTATGATACCATGATTTTGCATCATGTCTCCAGTGTAAATTGTTCTCCACCAGGGGTGACACTTCTCCTCAGGGTTCATATTTCCGTGTTTGAGAAATTTTTGATTGTCAGAATTGGATGGGCATCCAGTGGGTAGAGGTCTGGGGTGCTACCGAACATCCTGCATATACAGGACTGCCCCTTACTACAAAGAATTGTTTGGCCCTAAATGTCAGTATTGCTGAGATTGAGAAACCCTGCCTTATCCAAATGAGGTTTTGCTTATATTGTATTGTAATGCAAGCCATCAGATTTCACAAAATTTTATCTCTTATTATATACTAATAATTTGTTAATAAAATTTATGTAAATTGATTTTAATGTAGTATTCATGATTAACTTAAAGAAATGAAAGTTATAACCATTTAAAATTTAGCCTTTACAAGTGGTTGTTTTCTTTTGTGCTACCAGTATGTATTTATAATAGTAAAAGGAATTTTTCAGTCATGGCAAATATGTTTAAATATATTGTCGGTTTGGGTTTCTAATTCTTGAAGGTTTTATATATTAATTGGTCCGCCTGGAAATATTCCGGGAAAAGTAATTTTTTCATGTATGTGCTCTGAAGGAAGCTGAACGAATGCTTCAAGCTGATGATGACACTGTGCACCTTCCATTTGAAGGGGGAAGTCTCTTACAGATTCCAGTTAAGGCCCTAAAATATAGGTGAGATAAAACTATCTTGTAAAATGTATTTTTTTATACGCGTCAAGTACATGAATAAGCCATGTAATGCTTTGTGATCTCTATTTTCAAAAAGCAGTGATCTCTGTTCTTAAAAAGATGACAAAACCGGTATCTGGCATAATGCCAAGAACTAAAGGGGGTCTTCAGGAACTTGAAAGGGAAGTCTCACGGTTCTTCCCCTCGCAGGTTTGTAGGCAGGAGTGAAGAAAAAGCTGGACTTGGACCAGAGCCTGAAACCAACTTCCATGCCAAGCAGACAAGAGTTACTTGTCGTGCATCATTCCTTCTGTTTAAATGAAGATTAAAATCAGTATAGCTTTTTCCTTTCTGTCCTTTATGAGGCCTGCATCAGTGTGTGCTGGAAAATTAACCTTTGTAATCCATTTTCTGATAACCTTCCAAATTGTGACTATGTTTAGAGGCCCTGGAGTTCAAAGGTGTGACTTGACTATTGGCAGTGAGTGCTCATATTAAGAAAAAGTTGAGTTCCATATATAGCTTATTTTGTATGACTTTGGTGATTTACTTATAAATTTAAGAACTAAAGACCGTGGTAAATTCTTCTGTTTACTTTTTTGTAGTTTTAAAAGATTAAAAACCTATATTATTTATGCATGTATCTGATTCCTATTTCCATATTTATTTCTGATTAGCTATTGATAGTAGAAAAGTCAGTTTTAGAATGTATATAGGTTCCTTCCCTGACCAATTAATGGAAAAGGTTTGTTGGTATTTATTAACTTTGGGTTTTTTTTCATTTTTAATTAATCTTTATAGTTTTTACAGAGGTCTTATTTAGACTTGTACATGTTGGTTAGTTTTGATAAATGAATTCATCAAGTAATGTTCCTTTATACTTTTTACTATTAATTTTCATCATTGGTATTACTCTTTGTCACCTTTCATGATTTTCCCTCAAATCTTTCTTATATACTTTAAGTGCCAAGTATAGACATCTTAATATACCCAGCTATAGTGCTCTGCTTTGCTGGAATGTATTAATGTTTATTAAACAAATTAATATATTAACTTTGTTGTACTTATAAAAAGAGTATAGGAACTACCATGATGGTTATTAGTGACTCATCAATTTGCTGAGATTATTCGCCACTTAGTTTCTGTAGGTCCTGCATTATCACTTTCTCAGTATGATTATACATGGGCCTTGATAAATTTAAGTGGAATGTATACTTATACTGTCTGATGTTTAACAAAAAGAATGATTATCTGTATATTTACTTTTCTTTTTAAGTGATGACATAGGCCAAGATTAATGCTGCTTTGCTTAAAATTTGAACATTAAGAATGCCAGCAATTGGCTGACCTGTTTATCTGTCATAATTTAAAATCTTAAGTAGCTTTGGATTACTTGCCATGAAAATCAAATGAGATAATAAAGAAAAACATTTAGAAACTGTAAAACTCTATAAAATATGAAAGTAATTGATTTAATGTAGACAGATTTTTTTTTCCCCATCGTTTCATTTTGGAAAAAAACAAAACATGTACTGTCTTTAAAAAAAGGTCTTAATTTCTACTAATGGGAAAGTGCTTAGAGGGGGACATTTGAAGCTAGAAAGTGCTTCAAGAATGTCTCTCTTCAGTTATTTGCAGTTGGCAACCAGCCACAGAAACATATACTCAGAGTAGGTAGGCTCTGCCCTTGTGAATTTGGGCATTCAAATTTTGTGCACTTTAGAAATTGACCCGGTAAAGCACCTTTCCTAGGGATTCTGCAATGACCATGTCACATTTCTCTGAAGTCTTATATTTTAAATGACATTTGGATTTAAATTGTGAACAAAGCTAGTACTTTCTAAAATGACTGCCATTTAGTTATTTATCACGTAGCTGCCATCACATTGTGAACCTAACGCCTAATTTGACATTTGTATTTGTCACTTGCATGCATGAAATATTACTCTTTTGGTGAAGAAAAAGGACTTGCAGATATATTTCTATTAACTTCATAGTACTTTCATATTACTTGTGGCTGACAACCTTGAGCCCAAAATTATTTATGGATATTATCATGGTTGGATTTGGGGTCTCGAATGAATTTTGCAATATTTTATAGAGACAGGGAATGATTACATTTATCCCTTACAATGAAAGGACAATATTTTGTTCTTTTGATTTTGAATTTTGATAAATTTGATAGAATAACACTTTGACACTAAAAATGTGAATGTCAGCTGAAAGTGATATTTATAAGCCTGTTTTTGTGTTATCTGTTCAAATATTTTCAGAGCTTTATTTTTACTGTTGCCTTTTTCATCATTCTTTTTAATGATTTTTTTTTAATTATTAAAAACTAGTTTTTTTTTTTTTTAAGTCATAATCTTAAGTTTTCCTTACATACTTTGGATCTTTAGTTGATGAAACTGAAATTTGTGCCAGTTATAAAAGTTTTCTAATTGACTTGAGGCTGTATTTTTTTATTACTATTTTTTTTATTAACATAAGAGGCTGTATTTTTTGTATTTAATGTATTCCTTTGTTATTTCAATAATACGCTTATAGCCAAGATGATCATCTTTGGGCTTCATTGCCAATTTAATTAATCTTACCCCTAGTTTTGATTATACAGAAGGATGTAATTCCCCATGAAACCTTTCTAACAGAACTCTAAAATTCTGATATTTGCTAGACCTTGGTTTAAGTGCATGACAAAGAGTTTTCTCAATTTTATGTTGATGAAGACAAATATTATATAGTTAAGAGTGACAGTATTAATGCTTTTGCAAGTACTGAATACTAACCAAAAAGTGTATTTGTTCTTCAGTGTTGATCCCTCAGTTGTTAACATATCAGATGAAATGGCCAAAACTGCACAGTGGAAGGCACTTTCCATGAATACTGAGAATGCCAAAGTAACCAGATCTAGCACGAGGTAGCTGTAACTCTTTACGCATTTTCTAACTGTAGCCAATTTTCAGTTGACTTATGGATAGATAGCTATTTCATAAAACCATTAAATGTAACTCAGTTTGCATAAGTTATATTCTCTTAACAAAGCCAGCCTTTTTCTCTTCTTTCCTTCTTCCTTTTATCTGTCTGTCCATCATTTTACTGAATACTGGAAATAATGATAGGTTACTTTTTAAATTCATAATTGCCTGTTTCCAAAAAGAATTTGAGCCATTTTATAGTAAAAATGAATATTATACATATGGCAGTATGGAATAAGTATATAAAAGATCAAAACCATATAAGAAAGATAATTACTAGGGGTTACATAAATACTCTTAAGTAAACACTACCGCAGTCATGCTTTCTGATGGTCCAGGAAAAAAGACAGACATGATTGTTTTCCTTGTTTTGTTTTAGCCTGCCGTTTCTTCAGATGAGGTTAAACATTTTACTAGAAGATAGTTGGAAGAAATTTTTAATCCATAGATATAAACGCCATTCGGTGTTATAATGGACCACGTATTCCATAACAATTTTCATAACTCCTTTCTTAGATTTCTTGTTAGGAAGCCATTTTTTCTTTCTTTTACCCTCATTTTAAGGCCTGAGTCTAAGTGATTACTAATTGATAACCATTAGTACTTTAATCCTTTGGGTCTGTGGAGAAATGAGGTATTATATACCTGTAGTGCACTCAGTCATTCATATTCCACAAATACTCTGTGTGCATTTCATGCCAGACACTGTTGGGTGTCCGTATACTCTGCTTGGACATCAGATTGAAACTTCTCTGGGCAAATGGTCACCAGCTGCTTCTGATGGATTAGTTATTGTCTTTCTGGCCACTGTCTTTTGATAATAATTGGTTGGGTTTTATTCATTCCTTTCCCACCTCTTCTTAGAGCTTTGCTCCTACTTAATCTCTATTATGACCCCTGACCTTCTTTTTTTTTTTAATCATTTCTTGACTTCTGATTCTCTAAACTGGACTGTTTCCTTTCTTCTGTCTTTGATCTTAAAAGTTTTTTAAATTTAACTCTTTGTCATTTTGATTACTCCATGCAGCTAGAATTTAGTTTGATGCTCTTTTTACTCTTAATAATTTTTCACACCTTGTCAGTACTTGTGGCCCAGATTATTAGTATAGTTATAAAGGTAAAGACCTTACAATAATATTATTATATATTATACAGTAATATAAAAGTATCTTTTATACTTCTGCCTTTCATTCAGGTTGCCCCTCAATTCCCAGTCACAGGGGAAGAAAGACGATGTTTGGGTTATGTCATTTAACTAGAAAAAATGTTTGGAGGTCCTTCCTTCAATCTTATCTGGAGAAGGCAACAAACCACAGTGTGTTATTCTACATTTGACAGTTTTTTCAAAACACAGATATTCATATGTTACAATTAAATCAGTCACTTAAATCCATGGACATGGACTCATTGTATTTGATATTAACTTGAAAATATAGAATATATGTGTTTTGATTTTGTATTTGTGAACCAAATTTGGGGAAAGTTTGTAAATCTGTTACATTTTGCAGAAAATTATTTGATGCTTATCTATATTAACAAAGATTGCTTTTTTAATGGATTTGTCAGTGAAATGTCACAATGTACAACTATTTTGAAAAATATAATGACTAATTTTAAGAAAATCCTTTTCAGTTGTAAGAAAAACATGAATTTCCGTGGCAAGCATATCCATTAAAAAAAACTAAGAATTTTTAATATTTGTCTTTCCAGTCAAATTTACTGATAGGAAAAGAAAGCAGTAAAATAATAATAGCGAGTCATATGTTTATAGTATTAATAGTCCTTTTAGTCATTTCAAAAGGCTAATTACGGATACTAAGTGTTGGCCATTTTTTGAATATAATATTTGTCCATTTCAAAATCATTTATTCTCATTTTTTGTTTTAAATAGCCCTGAAAAACCTGTGAGTGTGAAAATAAATTTTGAAGATGAACCAACAAAGAAATACATGGATGCTGAAACTTCGTTATAGAATTGAACCAAGAGGAATTATATATATAGCTATATAGATATATATATATATAATGTGTGTATTTCATGTCACTATATATAACAATATTGTATGTCATGCTGTTTATGTGTGACTCCTGGGTTTTTTGAAGTAGTGTCTGAAGTTTGTTAGGAACACCATGGAGACTGTATATAATGAAATGGTCTCTTAGAAATGAGGTACATGGTTCTTACTATTTATTCTGTTGAAAAAAAAAAATTTCTATTCTGCAGCAGAAAGATGTGGGGAAATGCATTCAATCTACTTTTTCCTTTAAGTCTATTTGTTCATCAGTGGTAATTCATACCAACTTTAGGTGATGTACTTTGTCCATGTATTTATAATTTTTACTTGAGTTACTGAAAATTTTTACATATTATTTCACTTCTGTTAGTTCCTTATGGGAAGAACAGGGAGTCTTTATGCCAGTGCTGTGGGAGAAATGGTAACATGTCATGGCTTCTCTGTATGTGTGTTTCATTTATGCAGATGTCCATCATGTTTCACAAGCAGTGGAGAGTTTTTGGCTGTAAAGGTAGAACAATAGAAACTTTTTAGATAAGAACTATAGTTTTGACCTTTATGTTTTTATCTTAAAACTTCCACATCTAGGTTTCTATTCTGATAGACAAGTGAAATTGCAGGTGATTTTTATAATTTAACCCCATACCAGTCATAACTTTATGGATTTTAGAAGCTGTAAAATGCCAATTGATAATAATTAAATTTTGTTGCCTTTGTAGAAATTAATGTAGAATCCTAATGCTTTATAAGAGCCCCAGAATGCCCACTCTGTTCTCTGCCTTTGCTTTTACTTAAAATGTGGTTAAGTTTATATCAGCTTCAAGTTCTTGATTATTTTTTATTACAAGTAATATGATTAAGTAATCAGGAGTCACAATTCTCTTAATGGGTTTATGATCAGTATTACTTTATTCTAAAGAATTACCTTTCACTTTCTTGTTTACGTTGTTATTCTTTCTATGGTATAGATAATATTTAATAGATTGCTATCTGTGATCTCATTTTAAACTATTTTATTTATTTTAATTGATATGATACTTAAATATTATCAACATTTGAAAAGGTAACAAATAGAGAATAATTTAAATTGTTAATGTAAATAGTTGGTGCTCACTTGCATTTATGGTTTATTATCTTTGAAAGCAGTTGACAGATTTTACATCTTTGATATAAAGCACTGCCATATTTGTATTTTAAAAGGAATTTAGACATTTTATGTATAGCTCAGATTGATGGCATTCTTTCTAGTTTGTGTTGGTATTTGTTACTTAGTTTCTGCTTTTCTGAGCTATCTATCTTTTTAACTTCTAGCAAATCTTTTTAGTCATCTTTTATATACTCTTAGCTCTACATGAAATAAATAAATGTTCTTGTTAAGCCTGTAGGACTGGATGAATGGGGTTGTGAAAGTGATTTGGCAAGAGGATAATTTACAAAAACCAAATGAGTATTGAGAAGCCACAGAAATACCGAAATTGTGACATGAATATTAGGATGAAAATTTTAATGAAATTCCAATGCTCCCTTTAATCATTTGTCATTAAAGTACAAAAGTATGAAATTGATCTTATAGAGGATCATGAGGAATGCCAAAAGCTGATATTTTAGCAATCCTGAAGTGTTTTTAATCCATTCTAAACTACTTGGTAGCTGATATAATTTCCCCATCTGAGACCATATTTTCAGATTCTAGTTAAAATAAAGGATTCGACTTCTGCCTCGAATGAGAAGTTGGAAATGTAGCTACTTTTCTTTAGAAAATAGAGCTGGCATCATTTGGTACTGCCTGAAAAAGAGTTAGACTCTATTGGCAATTGATAATCGAGTATTACCCATGGTGCTTATTATTCTTTATGAGCTTCCATTGAAATGATTTCTCTTATCCATAGCAGCATAATCATTTCCAAAGACCCCAGTATTGGCTGCTAATTTTGTAAACTCCCCTGATGTACCTGAACAAGGGGATTTCCTCACATCATTTCTTTGTGTCTGGACATCTTAGGGTTAACAAATGTGCTTATTTTACAGGAAGGGATTTTAAAATTTAAACTGAAAACTACCTGGGATCATAGTGTTTCTGTGATTTTTTTCAATTATGTATAGTAATTGTCCAGTGCCAGAAAAACCATGACTTGCAAAATACTTTGCACTCAGAATGTTTTTACTGTTTCTGATTGTTAATGGTTTCTGCTTTCTTTTGACTACTTGACTTACAAAATGATCTGATATGACTACTCCATTGAAGAGCAAAGGTAACTCATGTTTATTAAGTAATTAACTGCTTGTTCTACATGTTTATGATATTTTTCCACTATTTTTGAACAATAACAATCATGGATAGTGTTCATTGCGAGACAGTGAAAAATTTACTACATAATATTAATTTTTAAATGTTGCCTTAAATAGGTGTAAATGAGCAGTAGTAATTGCAATGTACTGATTTACCTCAAGGTGCAAAATAATTAAACCTGTACATACTCCATTTACAAAATAAATTAATATAAACAGCCCTGCACTTTCTTAGATGCCTTGGTTTCCAGGATGGAGCTTAGTGCTACTGAATACCCTGGCTACATAGCCACCTCAGGATATTCTTCTCTCCACCCTATTTTATTTATTTATAGATGTCTGTTTACAGAGACTATAATAAATCCTGATGTTGACCATCTGAAATTTACTTTCTTTTGAATGCTATTTCACTCTAAAATAGCAGCTTTTGAGAAAACAATGAACTTCCTTATGATAAAAGGATGATTCTATATATTCTCTTATAATATTAGATATGCTGAAGTGAAGCACACAGTCTTTCTAGTGTGTGTGTGTGTGTGTGTGTGTGAGAGAGAGAGAGAGAGAGAATGATGTTAAAAATCTTAAATCTCTTCAGTTGTTGAAAAAAGCTGTGGCGTATCAATGTTCATATTTGCCAAGTCTTTGTAAAATGTGGGACAAAATTTATGTGCTAATGCATGGATTTATAAAGCAGGTTTCTTCACCACTCAAAATTACTAATTTTTGTTTTCTCCATCCAAAAAGCATTTGTTTCTTCCTCATACTTCAAGTTTATGTATGTATATAATAGCTTTCTAAGTTTTTCCTTTCACAAAGACAGGTTCAAAGTTCTGTAAAACGTAAAATCGTTTCTGAAACTGAGGTATTACACCAGAGCTTGCTGTTTTTCAAGGATCATATCATGTACATCAGTTCTTTAAATGTGCTCAACATGTGAATCCTGTTTTAAAGTGCTCAGATTTTGGATGTGTAAGCCATTGATACAACATTGTAATTCAAAAATGTTTAAATTAAATAACTTAATGTTTTAAATTTATTTATGTAGATTACATCATTGTTATATATAATACAAATGTGTGAAATGTCTTTTGGTTTAGTCCAACAATTATTTATTTTTTAGAAAGTAAGCTTAAAGATTTTAAGGACATTGAAAATTAAAAATAGTGTTCAAAATTCAAAATTTGGCAATTCTAATGTAAAGTTGGTTCTTTTCTAACATATCAAAAAGTAATATAAGTATCAATAATAGGAAAACATAGTTGGAAATGGAATCATCTAAAGATCATTTTTAAACTTTAATTAGCACATATTGACTTCTACAGGTGACTTATAGTAATTGTTAAACCCTAGTGGTTTTTTAATCAGATTTTGTGCATTGATTGATTTTTGTGTTGTGGCTTTTCTTCTGTTGCTTTAATATTAAAAATCTGGGGGGTTTTTGTTTGTTTTGTAGGGGGGGTATCTTCCAATGTTTACTATGTTTGAATAAATAGAAATTGAATTTTATTGTTCATTTATATAGTATTTGACAGCTTGGTATAATTTCACAGTACAGTTCTAATTTTTATGACTTTTATAATTACAATGATAATATTTTCTTTTGTAATAAAATACAAGGTAAATTAAACATTTAAAACGTGGAACTGGTATTTTTCATTTATATGAAGTACAAGTCTCTTCCAAGTCTATAATGTGAACGATCCTGCCTTTCAAATTTGTTTCATAATTGTTAGAAGAAAACTATTTTTTAGAGATGTTATTGAAGTTGAAAGAGCAATAAAAGTCTACTGAATTAGTTGTTGGATATTGTCTTTACTTTGTACTTTATTAGAATTGCTGCTTATCTTTCTTATGCAGAGGGATGGGGGATGAAGGAAAATAGGTGATTTCTGTTCCCTGCTTCCTAATATTCATATGCTTCAGTAAGGAGACAGAAAAGAAGGTGAAACAAAGGATTCTGTGTTTCACAATGACTTTTTAATAGTTAAGAGATTTCGAAATTAAAGCCCTTTAAGAGTAGCCTGGTCCATTATTTTGCCTATAATAAGAAACAACTTCTGATATCCCAACATGAACTCGATAACCTTTGGGAGTGAGAAAGATGCTTAGAGTTTTAGAAATTTCATCTGAAAGTTTTCTTACATTTATTTTAGGAAGAAGTTTTTTGTCAATTTATTATTCCCGTTTATAGAACTTGAGTGTTTTGTTTTAGAAGGTGAGAGGAAAGGAAATCTTACTCATTTTGTTTTATCTTGCTCAGTAAGGTATATCTGATCTCTTGAGTATCAATTCTTTCTATGGCTAACCTTTACATTTCTACCTTTAGGCTTTGAATGAGAACATTCCTGACTGGAAAACCTTTCAGTTTCTCTGCAGTTCTTCCGAGACTCAATTTCAGTTCTGCTTTTCCTTCAAATTATACTCAACCTTCTGCTGCCAATCTACAAGATCATTCTCATTCCTCTAGTGAATGTGTGTGTGTGTGTGTGTGTGTGTGTTTAGATACCCTTTTTTAGTCCTGGGTATCTTAGAAATTTGGGGAAGTGATTTTGTCCTCTTGTTAATCCTGAAAATTTATACCTGCTTTGTACCTGTTTAAATTACTTTTATTTGTTCTTTATATAGTTAAGACATTCTGTTTTGCTTTTGAACTATGTGATTTACAGTGTCTATGAAATCATATCAGTGTAGTAAAAGGGGTACTGGAAAACATAAAAAGGGGATGGGTGTTAGGTCTTTCAAGTTTGGCCCTACCACATAAGCCATAAACTTAAGGCAAACATGACCCTTCGAGGGGGCATGGATCTTCATCACGTTACACAGAACAACGTGGACCCTTACCAGGTAGAGAGGATAGTGCTCCTCTCCTTGAGAGGCAAATGTCTTCATCCTTAATCTTCTATGCAACTTTCACTTCTATTCAGGAAAGGTCAAAACATTAGTTTACCATTTTGTTGAGAAAGAGAAAGATGGGAAGCACCTTCAGTATCCTGATGAAGAAGTTAATTGAAATCATTTTGTCTCACTGCTAAATATTTAAAAGTCTTTAAGAGAATACTTTTTCAAGTCCACATCATTCACTTTTGTTTTCCTATTGGTAATGTTAACCCTGCTGGCTTTATGTTCTCTGAAGATTAAATTAGTTCTGTTATATTTAGCTGAGTGGCTTTCATTTCCCCTTCCTACATTTCCAAAATGGGACCTTGTTCTTGTAGGTTAGGATATATATTTTTAATTACCCAACCCCAAGTGTTGCTATCCCATTGGGCCTACTTTTCATTATTATTCAAAGCAGAGAAACATCAGGGAAAGGTTCATTGTATGCATTTTAAATGAAGTTTTGGGAGATGTAGTCACTGTACTAATTGACACACTGGTGGTCATTTTTGAGTAATAAGATGAGATCGAGTAGGCCCTATACTTGAAGAAATCTAGAGCCTCAGTGTGGTTAAGACTGGACTCTAGATTCAAACTGTAGGTTCTTCCCTGCCTCTACTACTTACTAGATGCGCCAGTAACTAACTGGGCAACTTGGGAAACTTATTGTACCTCCATTGTCAGTGCTAAACTACGATGAAAAATGACTACCAGATGATGTTGTGGAATAGTGTCTGGCATAAAATGATCATGAATATTTTTCATTTTTTAAAGCTTCATAATGACTCATCTTTTTAAGACTTTAATGCAATTCAATTTTTCAAGAAGCTTCAGACCTTTACAAAAGGTGAAGAGACTTGCTTATGTTAGATGAACCGTACAGATGTATTGAGTGCCCACTTTTATTTTCACAACACTATTGTCATTGCCTGAGGTATGCAGTGCGCTTGAGTAACCGAAAATGTGTTCACACTATATGAAAACTATGTAGCATGTAGCGTTGATCCTTTCAAACTAATCTTTGCTTTGGTAGATAATTGATTTTTAGTCCACAGCTGTTCTTGAAATTAAGCACCCTAAGATGAAGCAGCTCTTTTCCATCCGTTTTATTTCAAATGCTAAAAGTTGCGCACACCAAATCCAGAAAAATCCATAGGGTTTAGGAAACCTGTCCACAGGCTAGTAGCTCTAGGTCAGGGTGAACTGGCCGCAGCACAGTCCTAAGTACCACCTCCCTCTTCTCGGGCTTGCAGACTTGCGGTTAGAACCTGCGCGTTCTGTGGTTGCTACGGCAACCCCGAGGCAGGTGTCACCCGTCGCTATGGCGCTCGGTACGCCGCAGCACGGCTGTTCCTGATTGGCCGAGGCGCCCCGGCGAAGCGGAAGAAGAGGTGTTGGCATTGGTTCAGCCAGCGCCGGTTGGTGGCCTAAAGCAGGATTTGACTGTACCAACGGTGCAGCAGGCAGTGGTGTCCCCGAGGTGGAGGGGACTGGGAGTGGGCTCGGGGGTGGTGGGGTGGGCGCGACGGCCCCCGGATCCGGAGCCGCGGGTGGCAGCAGCAGAAACGATGAGGAGGAAGATTTAGAAATTGGCCTGAAGGAGGGACCCTCCCTCTGGCGCGGTGAGTGGGGCAGGAGCGGGCGTTCCTCTGCGCCGGCGCGCGGTTTGAGGCAGGGTCTCCAAGGAGATGCCCACAGGTCCTTGTGGAGCAGCCCCGAAGGCTCCGGGAGTCAGCTTCACTCGCCATGGGGCAGGGCAGAGAGTGCGGGCTGTCGCGGGTAGGCGAGTCGCTGTGAGCCTGTCCTAGCAGAAGGGTTGGTGTCGTGCGGCTGGATGGTGGGCAGGTGCCGTCAACGATGTTTGATGGCCCTTTCAGGTCGATGAAGGAATTATTTTGGTTACATGGAGCGTGAGTGTGTCTCTTGCAGTCTTCTCCGATACCTCTGCAGCCTCATTCATGAAAGTCTTTACGGGCGTCGCTTTTCTGCCTTTCCCTTCTGTGATGCTGCTTTGACTGCCCTCTGCTTTTCTGCACCACGTGGGTGAGGCTATCCACTTCCACGCCTTCACGCATCACATGTCTGCAGATGACTGGAAAGCGTCCATCTCCAGCCTAGGCTGCTCCACGAAGCGCCAGAACCCCAAATCCAACTGCTAGTTAACTCCATACGTGTGTAACCCTAGAAGCTATCTCCTTCCACTCCCACCAGACTGCCTCGCCCTTGGATTCCCTATCTTGAGCAGACCTATCCATTCAGTTACCAAAATCACATTCTGGGCAGTATCTTTGGCACCACCTCTTGGGCATTTCTATCAGTTATCAAGCCTATACCTACTTCATAGCTGTCAAACCAATTTCCACATGACCATCTCTATTCTCACTATATTACAATTTCCACCAGTCCCTTGGTTAAATTCAGCACCCTTCCAGATTCCCTGGTTCCAGTCTGGCCCTATCTAATCCATTTTCCCCGTGAGAGTTTGACTGATCTTTCTAAAAAAAAAAAAAAAAAGAGGGCATTTCATTTCCTGCAAAGATTCTCCATTATCCTACTCCAAACTCTTTAGTTAGGCCTTCCACCAGCATTTCCATCTTGTTCATTCCCAGAACATGTCACATTCTCTCCCCTGTGTGGTAACTGCACCTGTTCACACTGCCCACAATGGACTCCACTTGTACCCTCCCCAACCCTGTTCTCACTCCCGTCTTTCTCTTTGTGTTGCCCCATTACTTTTCTGTTCCCTTCTCTGCCTTTGTGAAGGCAGAGGCTATGTTTGTCTTACTCAGCGTTTGCTGTATCTCTCACAGTACCATGCCCATAGCAGGGGCTCAACAAATACTGGTTAAGTGAATGAATCTCTAAAATGAGAAGCCATTGCTTTTCATGATGTCCTTTTTGGTTCCAGAAAAGTCAGAAATAATCTCTGGCCAATGAAGCTTTTGCTTATAAAATATGAATGTTGAATTTATAGGTTTTACTTCGATCTCAAGACCCTTGGTAATTGCAAACTATTTCAACTCAGAGTCTATCTTTCATAATCATTGTGATGGTAGTTGTTATTACATGACATAAGTTTCAAGTGGGAAACAGAGAGTACAGCATAGGTTGCAAGAGAAAAGCTTTGGAGTCAGAGATACATGGATTTGAATCCTGGCTTCAGCATTTTAGTTCAGAGGCCCATGGCAAATTACTTAGCCTCCAATAAGCTTCTTTATCTGTACAGTGCACTGATGATAGCACTTATCTCATACGATTGTCTTAAAGACTAAATGTGCACAATTTATATCAAGTCCACAGTGCCTTATACTTAGTAAATCTTCACATGTTTAAAAAATCAAAATATTCACATGGATGTGTGTAGCAGTTTTATTCACAATTGCCAATATTTGCGAACAACCAAGGTGAATGGATAAACTGTGATACAACCAGACAATGAACCAGTATTCAGTGCTCAGAAGAAATGATCTATCAGGCTATGGAAAGACATGGAGGACCCTTAAATGCACATTACTAAGTGAAAGAAGCCAATCTGAAAAGGCTACCTGTTATATGAATTCAACAATATGACATTCTGGAAAGGGCAAATTTTGGAGACAGTAAAAAGATCAGTGGTTGCCAGGGGTTGGGCGTTGGGGAGAAATGGATAGACAGAGAACAGAGGATTTTTAGGGCAGTGAAAATACCATATGATATTATAGTGATGGATACATCTCATTATACATTTGTCCAAACTCATAGAAGGTACAACACCAAGAGTGAACCCTAAGGTAAACTGTGGACTTTGGATGGTCATGATGTACCATTGTAGTTCATCCTTGGTATAAAATGTACCATTTTGGTGAGTGATACTGTTAATAGGGGAGACTAAGAAGGTGTGGGAGCAGGAGGTAGACGAGAAATCTCTGTACCTTCCTCTCAGATTTGTTGTAAACCTAAAGCTTCCCTAACAATGTCTTAACAAAAAAGAAAAAGTAACACACTGAAGGTGAGAATTGTGAAATTTCCAAGGTACACAGAAGGTACAAATCACAATTTTTAATTCATTCAAGTGCAATTTCTAGGACATCCTCCTCCTATTTGATCACACTATCCTACTTGATCACAAACTTTTGTTTATTGTCAGCAGCTCCCAAACAGGTCAGACACTCATTCCTTCAATGAGTATTTGTTGACCATCTGACTGGTCCAGGGCACCATGCCAGGTAAGGTGGGTCAAAAGAAACTATAACCAGTAAAGTCTTGAGTAGGTGAAAGAAGGGGCCAGAATGTTACTCTGCCAGTCAGAGCCAGCCCATCTTTGAGGCCGAAGTCAGAGTGAACTGAGTTTGAGCACTTGGATAGGCAGAGAGGAGCTGGAAGGTCATTCAGACAGTTAATAAATCTTTATTGAGCACTTGGATGTTTGGCAGTGAACAAAACAAAGTCACTGTTCCTTTAGGACTTATGTTCTCAGGGATTGTAGAGCAGGGTCCATAGGACACAGACTCTCAAGCCAGATTGTCCGGGTTCAACTGCCAGCTCCCCACTGCCAGATACAGGACCTCCAGCAAGTTCCTTCGTTTTTTTGCACCTCAGTTTCCTGTAAAATGGGGTTGTTTTATTACGTGACTCCATATCGACAAATTTCTTAGAACTGTGGTGGGCCCATGGGAAGTACCATGTAAATGTAGCTTTTTGTATTTCTTGGGGGAGAGAGACAAGTAAACAGGTAAAAATAAAGCAGGGTAAGGGGATAGGAAGTGTCTGCCTTGGGACTGGTTGTGTGGCTTGGATTTGGAAATGATTCTTGCATTTTTGAAAGACTTGGTCTATTTCCATAGGAAGGTGAACGTTAAACATACTCGGATCTGGGTGACATGTGTGATGATTTTAAAAACCCATGAAAATGAGCATTGCATAAAATAGATGACTTCTCATCATTACTTGTGCTTGTCTAGAGGTCAGACTTACCCTCATCTGAGATGAAATTTCAGTAGTCATAATAAAGGTCAGACACCCAAGTCCATTGACTTGGCATCAACTTGGGATTTATTAAATCTTCCTTTGGGGATAATTATAATTGACCTGGGTTCTAGCTTCACAGCCCTTAGCAAAGTCACAGTGACAAAATGACAATCGACTGGCTTGTATCTGGAAAAGAAACTAAAACCCCTCCTAATGAAAGTTAAAATTAAAACTAGAGGAAGAATGGAGAAAAGCACAGCAGCCATAATATTGACCCTGGGCCATCAGGAAAAAGTTACACAGTATTTAGTGTATTGTTCCCAAAAGACTTGGAATTGTTAGTTTCAGAAAAGTGTGTATGAAGTCATATTTGATTATTAAAGTGGTAACATTTATCTAGAAAATTCACTTAGGCGAATAGAGAGCTGGAAAAATTCCACCAATAAATGAGAGTTAGTATAGCATTAGATTAATAGGGAAGGCTCTCCTTGGCTTTAAATTCCTGTTCTGCCACTTACCACCTGTATGACCTGGGACACATTGCTTAACCTCTGTGGGCCTCAATTCACTCATCTGTGAAAGGGGACAATAATGGCAGCTGCCTCCAGATTTGTTAGGAGACTTGTATGAGTTAAGGTATAGAAAGCACTGAGCATGGCACTGGCATGGGCTAAGCACCATGTAAACATTTGCTCTTATTATTGTTTTATTACTAGATAGGAGATCTTGGCCAAGTTACTTGGCTTCTCAGTGCCTCAGTTCCTTCTTCTGTAAGTTGGAGATCATACACTACCCCCCACATAGGATCATTTTGAGGATTAAATGAATACACCAAAATGCTTATGATAGTAAACCTGGAATAATATTAGATTTTAAAAAATTAAAATCAAGACTATTTGTGACTTTGAAAATAAAGCTTTTTTTCTCATTTTTTGTCTGATTTGTTATCAATGAATCAAAGTCAGTGAATATAGACAAATGATTAAAAATGAGTGTGACAGGCTCTTCAAATTGAAGTAATAGTAATATTACCCATGACAATATTTACAAACTGCTATCATAATAATAATTACTTATATTTCTATAGCTATTGACAGTGCTGAAGAGGTTTTGCTTTATTTAGTTCCAACTACCACTTTATAATGGGGATATTGTTGTTTCTATTTTGTGGTAAATGAGGAAACTACTAATGAGAGAGACCCTGGGACTATCCGAGGTCATGTGGCGGGCACATGTGGACACCAGGTCTCGTCCACCACCATTGCTCCTTTGGACTACCTCTCAGTGGTGTAACCAGAAGAATTCACATTCTCAAACCTGTCAAGGCTCATCAGTGGAGACCACAAATTCTTAGAATGTGCATGTGTGTGCTACACTTGACATAAATGTGAATACTCATCTTTAGGAAATGGTATTGTCCTGTTCCTATATACTTGAGGTAGTCCATATTTAACATGAGTATCTTATTTACTTTGTGGCTTCCTTGTGTTTATGAGATTTTTGTCAAACCAACATTCTGTAACAACTGGATCCTGGTCAGCTCGGGCAAACTTACTATTTGCTGATAGTTTTCCTCCATTGTCTTTATTCTCCATACTTAGTGATACTCCAGTTATACATGGAGCTTCCCAGTCATGTTTCACTTGGGATTTTTTCATTCATTCATTCATTCATTCACCCATTCATTCATTCAGCAATCGTTTGTTGAATACTTCTTTTGTTATAAACTAACAATGCTGTGCTGGATGCTGGGGATGAGCAAACTGGCTGTCATCCCTATCCCTGATGAGTTTATAGTAACTAAAGGAGACAGACATGTATATTTATTGAATTATTACTTGAATCGGCCCCTTTATTAAGAGCTGCAAGACAGTGCCTGGTGAAGCTTGGCCCCGTCAAGGAGGCCAGTGGAAATTACCTTAAAGAATGGACACTTGAGTTGAGACATGACAGATGAGTCTTCCAGGCCTTCCCATACCGATCTGTTCCTTGAGTCCAGGAGTAGAGATCTCAGGGTATCCAGCAGAATCTGCTCAAGAGCAAGGATTCAGGGGCCAGGTATGAGTGCAGCCATCGAGGGTGGCAGAGGCATCATCCCATGGAACACCTCATAGGCCTTGTTAATTTTTGTTGTTATCCTGAGAGAATTGGGAAGCCCACAAAGGCTTAATTGGTCAGAGTTGTACCATAAAAAGGGTGCTTTTGTTGCTGTGTGGAGAACGGATTCCATGTTGTTGGGCAAAGGGAGTAAATGGAAGTTGAGGGACCACTTAGGAATGGATTGCTGTAGTTCAGGTGAGTGATGAGGGAGACGAGGGTGTTGGCAATGAGGGTGGAAAGAAGTGAGTAGATAGGGACCATATTAGAAATAGTAGAAAAACAGTCAGGATTTAGTGGCCAAACAACTAAGGGCGTGAGGAAGAGAAAGGTGCCATTTTTTCTGATGTTCATGCCAAAGGGCTGTACTTTGAGACTATTTGTGACTATTTTGTTGGCTGTAGACTTAGAGACTGCCACTCATTCATGTACCATCATTCACCTCTCTCCACATTCCTCAGCTCCAGTTCAACTCATCTACTTGCTGTCTCCCCAAACCGCTCCCGGGATTTTGCCTCCATCCCTTTATTCATTCACACTCCTGGAAAGTTCTTCACAAGCCCTACCCATTTTTCTGGACCTTATTCACGTCAGTTCATGAGCCTTTCCATGACTTTTTAGCCCACAGTGATCTTCCTTTCTCCTGAATTCCTTCAATTTATAATCTCCTTTGGAAGTTAATTTGCTCTGCTTTTTGACATTTCTAGTATTCTTATTTAGTCCCCTGTATTAGCCTGTACCATAAGAAATTGCCACCCCCACCTTTTAAGGCCCAATAGCTGTAGTTTCATATTGTTTAACCTCTGCAGTTATGGTATCACACACACACTGAGATATGGATAGATTCTTTTTGCAGTGCCCAGAAGTGTCTTGTGTACAGCCAGAACATAGTAAATAATAAGATGCACTTAAAACGAAGTGTTACTAGATGAAACTTAATTTTATTTCTTAAAAGTACTTCTAGTTTCTTGTAGTGCCTCCAATTGTTATGAACATTGCTGTGTTTACTCGGTGTTCTCTTCACCCTTAGAAGGTCTAGGGGGTTGGGCTGAGTCCATACTTATTTATTATCACCATGACTCATTTATTATTGTGATTTATTACCATGCTGGTTAACTTTGGGGGTAAGACATTTTTGACCATGTCTTATTCAGTGCAGTATCCTCAGCACTTGGCATATATGAGGAGATCAATAATTGCTTTTTGAAGGAATGAAGGAATATCATTGTCACCTTTCTCTCTCACATAAAAACAGAGAGTAGCATGTAATCTTGCTGTGTTTGGGGTCAATGAGAAAAAAGAAATTTGGTGTGCTACTTAAGTTATTTTCATTGATTGGTTAATATAAATTTTCCCCTCATATCATCTGGACCTTTTTTTTTTTTTTCTTTTCAATATCACTACTTAATATATGGGTCTCAGATTTCATTTGTTTTAACACAGATATATGACAAACTATGTCTTGAATAGGTTTGGGACAGCAGCCACGCAAGGCATGAACACAGACATCACAAATATCATTATGCAATGGCAGTGGAGGGAATCCATAAAAACTATATTCATATCTGCAGCTATTTCCCTTTACCAAGAAAGGTATAAGTTTGAATGGGAATAGAGCTTCAAAAGAAGAAACTTAAAACGGTATCTGTTGCCACATACTTTAGTTGATTTTGGAGCAGCACCTGCAGTCCAATTTGGGTTAGTATTGGTCAGAGGAAAATGAGGGCAAACTCTTAAAGAAGTGTCTAACATTATAGTAGATGGTCAATAAATATTTATGGGAGTGAGTGGGAGACAGAATACAATTGGAATTTTTTATTCTTTGTACCTTCAAGTGCTTGTTTAAATATAAGATAGAAAATTGTTTAAAGTATAAACAATTTGCACAAGGAAGGTGTCAAGTCTACTGACTCAGGAGCAAGGCCATGATAATACTTGCCCTTAGCTGGTGACATATTCCTGCCAATGGAGGTTCTGTAGCAACTGTGTCTTTGTTTTCCTCTGTATGGTGGTATGAAAATACACCGCCTACCTATTTCACATGAGTGAGCCAGGATGAATGAATGGATGTTTGCAAGCACCCCAGGGTCCAGGAGGTGAAGTTATGCAAGCATCAGTTGCTATTAGATCACCCTTTGCCCTCGGCTAAGGGCCAATGTCAACAAGTCCTCCCTTTCCCATCTACCCAGAGCTTGTATTAGGATTTAGATCCTGAAGGTGAACTGAGTGGGCTCTGTTCTCCTTCTTATAAAGGTGCTGTGTGGCCTTGGATACTTTTTTACCTCTCTGGGCCTCAATTTCCTCTTGTGCTAAATGAAGGGCACTGAACCATGAACTTCAACCCATGACCTGTAGATCTGTTTTATTTGTCCCGTGCAGGAGTTTTGTTTTGCTTTGTTTTTAATGTGAGTTTAAATCAAATCCCTTTAGGGAGATATGCCTTCTCAGGTTTGACTGAAGCTCTGACTAGATCTACTCTATGCCTGTCATTCATTTACATTCCATTCCTGGCCCTGGAAGGTGTTAGAAACCCTCATATCAGATGTTCTCTAAGATTTTTTCATATAACTGTTTCTGTTCTGCTAGCTCCATGCCTATTTACCATTGAAGAGCAATCACAATCTAACATAAGGGATGAAATCAAGTCTACAGTTTCAAGAAGCCGACTCCCTTTTTGAGCTGTAACAGGTACAGGAATAAGCAAGTCTTTTTTCTTATAGGAGTTCCTTGAGTTTTTGATCACTTTACTTTCAAAGTGTGTGTGTGTGTGTGTGTGTGTGTGTGCGCACGCGCATGCATGCGTGTTTTATTTTCCAGTCATTTGACCGATCTAACTTGACATTTTCTGTGCAGGGGTTATAGTTTTCTAAAACACAACCAGTTTGAAAAGACCCAAGCACTATATCTCTGCGAGATTAAATGCAATTATTCTTTGTAAAAAGGAAACACTTTCTCTACTCTCACAGCACTTCAATTAAATAAACTGCTCAAGTGGCCAATGCATTTTGTTTATTCTGAAATAATTTTGGACTTATATAAAAGGTGCAAAAATAGTACGGTGAGTTTGCATCTACCCTTCACTCAGCTCCCCACCCTAGTGTTAGCATCTTACATGACCATGGCACAATTATCAAGATAAAGAAATTAACACCTAACTAATGCATTTTAACACAGTTGTCTGATTTCTGGTTTTAATTCTCTATGTAAATTATATCTTATTTTAGCCACTTTGTTTTCAAAGGACCGCTATTAAAGGAATATTGAGAAAAAAAATCTACAGTAAAGGACTTAGAGAAATGATTTTTCATTTTGCATTGCCAGATAGTTATGGGGCTGAAAGTTCTCTGTTTCCTTAATATGTACTTGAGCACAGACAGATCTGTAACTTGTAATCTAATATGGAGGTTAACTGTCATTCATCAAAGGAAATAAGGACTCCCTTTTGTTGGTACAGGAAGTTAGAACTTCCTTTTGTGGTAAGCTTTATAACAGTTTATTTTAGTGCTTTTTCAAAATAATAAACCTGATGTAGCCAAAGTGGTAATTAACTGGAGTCATGTTAAACTCTCTTACTGTTTTTACTTTCTAAGTGCTGTTTTTTTCTTAACCATTAATAAATGTAGTAAATAAAGTGCAGTATTTACAAAGATGCAACCGAAGTGATTAATAAGAAAAAAGGTATTAGTGGGATTTGGAGCTATTTTCCATCATGAATCAAATGACTTTCTGTTTTATCTTCAGTAAAGATGAGGCCAATTAAGGATCTTCTGAACAGTTAAGGCAACTGTGGAATAAAAAAGAATTTCTGGGTAGAAAATCTGAAAACCATATCACAAATACCATGTTATTTAGTTAGTGGGTTTATATTGTACAATTTAGATTAATTGTAGACAGGTAATTTTACCATAGCATGGATTTTTTTCTCTGTCATAGGTGTTTACCCTGCAATTACCAAGAGATCATGAGCAAATGAGGTGTGTGTCTCTGGGGACTTCTTTTAGCATTAACCCACATTTCAAACGACAATAGAAGATAAGAATTACTTTTGAGAGTCTCTTTAAAATGGATTAAAAAAATTCAGCAATGAGTCAGTACTGTGATTTTGTCTGTACTTGACCAGGGCTGTAAACACCAAACCCATCTGGCTATCCTGTGGGGCGTGGAAAGATCCTTTCTCTCCCTTCTGAGATAGTATTTGGGTTCCATGACTGAAATATGCAAAGGAAAGATACTGAAAGTTTCTGTTCTTAAAGTAATATGCATGAGGATTTTTACATATCATCTTTCCCTTCTGCACTCCCTCCCTTTTTTTTAAAGAAAAAAATTACTAAATTTCAGCTTTTCCACTCAGAATCAAAGGAAAATCCACCTGAACATAAATATTTATTTACCTAGTATTGTAATTTCTTTGGCCTCTTCTCATCTGTAAAATAAATGTTAGAAAAATCAGTGGCTTTCTGTTTTTGTTTTTAGCATTTTGTTTCTCAAACGAAACTGTACACAGAACCCCAGTGAAGTGGGACTGCTCCAGTTTAAGTGGGGAGCCCATGTTCAGCCCTAACTTCTCAGCCATGGTTCTCCTCTTCTGGGCTCACTCTTGCCCTCTCCTGGTTGTCCTGGACTTCACAACTACTCCGTCCTCACAGGCTCTGAACTTGGGGCAGTGGTTCTCAGGAAGCAATCTAGGGTTGCTGTGAAAACAATATTGCTATTTGAAAGGAGAGACTTCAGTTTTCTAGGCTATTCAGGTAGTCTTCAGACTGGTATGTTATTGGTCCATGAGTAGATAAGTACAAAATTGAGAGTGTTTAGAAATGTTTGCAGCAATTCAACATTGCTGTGATATCCAAGCACATGATCAGTGCTGACTTACCTTGCCAAACAGGATATGTACCAAAAGTATTGGCCCATGATAGATTACAAATGAAAAAAAAAACTTCATAGGTCGTTTGAAAAGCACTGTTCATGAATATTATATTATATAGAACTCTAATTTCCCTCCTAAAGACTGAATAATTGATATAATTCCTGAGTGCGTTCAAGATTATTATAACATGACAAATATTCATCAGTTGATTTGATTTATGAGGAAGCTTTATGAAAGATTTTTGAATTAAAAGAGTAATGACACAGGTTTGTTTTTTCAAATAGTTCTTTTATCCATTGGTCCATTAATTTTTTAATACGTAAATGTTTATTGTTTGCCTTCCTTGGAACTAGAGGGTATTATGCTAAGCGAAATAAGTCAATCAGAGAAAGACAGTTATCATATGATCTCACTGATATGTGGAATTTAAGAAACAAGACAGAGGATCATAGAGGAAGAGAGGAAAAAATGAAACAAGATGAAACCAGAGAGGGAGGCAAACCGTAAGAGACTCTTAATCAGAGGAAACAAGCTGAGGGTTGCTAGAGGGGAGGGGGGTGGGAGATGGGGTAACTGGGTGATGGACATTAAGGAGGGCATGTGATGTCATGAACACTGGGTATTGTATATAAGACTGATGAATCACAGGCCTGTACCTCTGAAACCAATAACCCATTATATGTTAATTGAATTAAAATGAAAAAAGAAAACCCCAAACCAGCCAACTAAGCTTTAAGCTATAGCCCCCCTCCAAAAAAAAGTGAATCAGGAGGTCCAATTCTTGGTCTTATGGGGTAATCATGCAATTGCAATATTTTGTGCACAGGTTTGCAAAGTGGGGAGTACAAGCTGCCCTGGAGCGCTGAGGAGGAGCACCAGGTTTGGGGGTTTAACGGAGGTTCTAATCCTAAAATCCTAAAATAATTGTTAAAAAGCAAATAATTAATGAACATTGGTAAAGATACCTTAGCCCTGCCTTGTAGATTATGACACATATTTTTTGAGCTTTTATACTGTGCTGTACTGTGCCATGTGCTACTCGGTGTGTGGGGGATGTATGTGTGTGTAAAGCAGATACGGTATCTGTTCACATGGGCCTTAGGATCTAGTGCAAGGAAACCAATAAATGGACAAGAAGATTTCTGATGTTGATGAGCTTCAGAAGGAGATGAAACAGGGTGATGTGGTAAGGATGAGTCTGTGGGGGTATATAGGTTGGGCAGGTTCATCAGAGGAGCCCGCACCAAGGAAGGGACATCTGAGCAGATACCTCAGTGACATGAAGGAGCCAGCCTGGGAATGAGAGAGGAACAGCAAGTGGCAAGTTCCAAGGCTTACAGGCAGGAATAGGGTTGCCATGTTCATGAGCCTGCGAGAAGGCCAGTAGGGCTGAAGTGAAGTGAGAGAGAGAGGGAGAGGGTAGAAAGATCAGAGAAGTAAAAGCCCTGGAGAGGTCAAGCAAAGGAGGGAAATTTGAGGTTGTGCTCAGTGTGTATCCCCAGCAAGATTCTTGTACCATCATCATCCACAGCTCTTCCACTGGGGTTGGTGATCACAGTGAACGACATGGGTGTCCTACCCAGAGCCTCTCCCATCCCTTAGGACTATTTGGGTGTCTAGGTATTGGCTTCAATACTCCTTTGCTTCTTACAGCCAGTTCCTGTGTCTCTTTTTTGGAGGACTCCCCCCAAAGCTCCTAGAGTCCCTTTACCCCCAGACAGGAGTGTCTGGGGGATTATGACCTCCCTCAAAGACTCTTAACCAATGACTAAAGTCTACAGGAACATGAAAGTCTGCTCCCTTCCCTCAGGTTTAGACAGTCCTGAGACATAATCTATACTCTGGAGCTCCCCTTGGAATCACACTGAGGCTGCCCTCTGGAGAGCTCTTGCTTTAGGTAGCACCCTTGCTTGACTTCTCTGGAGAACACCTCTTCAGTAAGTTGTCTGTCTCTGGGCAACTTAAGATATGAGCTGCCTTCCCCCACCCCCAGTTTTGAATTATAACCATTGGTATAACATGATTGTTTTTGTTAATTTAAAATGGGATTAGATGAAATATTTCAGAGCATTCCCAACTTCTCAAAGTTTTCTTCCGAAGAGTTTCCATTTTAACAGCCATCAAGTGGAAAGGATTTTGTTTTTTATCTGAAGGCAATTGTCTGTTTCTACTGATTCCGGTGGATTTGTTTACTGTTTAATTAAGTGAAACATTTCCAGAGAGTTATCTATTCTCACTCTTCCAGCTCACAGAGTAGACATTAATCTAAAACTGATAAAACTATTAGATGATTATTTCCTGTTCACACACCGGGTCAATCAAATTATGGAGATTAAATAGGGGAATAAGACGGGGTGTTTAGTAGGGTATGATCTGGCTAGATGTGCTCTCCTTCTGGCAGAAGAAGCCTGTGAGCTTTTCCACACATTTTCATGTGCTAATCCTTGTGGCTTCCATTTCCTACTTCTAACACAGTCTGTAGCTATGGTTTGCACAGGAATTGGAAGCCAGCAGGCCAATGTGTCCATGTGGAATTTTCCCTCTGTCCTTGAGGGAAAAGTAAAATCAGATTCTATTAATTTTGACTGGATTTCAATTTATTTTAGATCTTTTGGGGCATTTTAATATCCATATATAAAAAGCACTTGGATCTTTTGCTTTTAAAAATTATTTGCAGATTGCCTGTCGTCCATTCTTCCTTTCTTCTACCCCTCTCTACCTCCCTTCTTCCCTTCCTTCTCCTTTCTTTTATAGAAAAGTGAAAGTGAAATCAATCTCTATCTGAATACATCACAAAACATAGTTTGAAGTCATTAAGTGGGTTTTTATTTGCTTGTGGGAGAATCATATGCCTGTGATAGCCTGTTTTACCTTTAGCAGTTTTCAGTCTGAGATTGGACATAGTAAATGTTCAGTAAATATTTTTTGATTGTATGAATCCGTGGTGTTATGTCCTAAGCACAATCCTAAAATATTATTACTGTGCTTTTCTTGGTGTGCATCTGTGAAGAGAGCCTTGGTTCCCAACTCCTAATTCCAGCTCAACTCTTTGTCATAAATATGACAACTGTATGGGAAAAATCATTTTTAAATCCTTAGATAAACTGTCATTGTACATTTCACAAAATAAAGTTTCCCTCCATTCTGTTGCAGTGAAACACCCATAGGCACATTCCTTTTGCCTTTAAATATCTCTGAGACACTTGGATTTGACCTTCGATTTCACAATACATTGAGGCATGCAATTATAAGACAATAACACATGCTTTTTCATGCCTGAAAATAACTCTGAAGTTACGCTGTGGCATTAAACACAGTTGGAAAATTTTACATCCAATCAAATTAAACCAATAGTATATTTAATTTTGTATTTGCTATGTAACTGCAAGTAAGGGTGTCTTCAACTTTTTGTTTCTATTCTGGAAATTAAAACAATTGAATCAGAAATTTAAAAAAGGGCAAACAAATAAATTGTTTTCTGTTCATTGGTTAAGTAATCTGCCTTATCTCTTACTTATCTTTTGAGTGGGAGTAGGAAATAGTATTAAAATTTATCCTAGGAAGGGTGACCATGATAACTACAAAGCTTATCCAAAAGATTGAAATGCGTATTGGGTCGTATTCCCAGGCTGGCCAGGCTGACTGTCCAGATTGTTTGAAAACAAACTTCAACTGAGTAAATTTTAAAGATCTTACTGACTTTATTCAGTGATTCATGAATTGGACAACATCCATTCTGGCAGATAGGAAGGAACTCTGAGGAGCTTTATAGGCAGAAAGGAGCAGGAACAAGGAAGTTATACTAGCCAAAAAGTAGATTATTGCAAGGTTACTTTTCCCTAGAGGGTAACATGGGTTTATCAGACAGATTATTTAACTAATGCTGATCTGGTGATTCCTGATTGGCTAGTTTAAGTTTTCATATCTCAGAGGGCTGAAAATGTATTTAAGTTTGGTGACCTGGGGCTTAGCATAAGTGACTCCATTTTGGGCCTGTTGGCTTGTTTTCCACAGGATGGTTGAGTGAGTTTAGGGGCTGTGCAAGACTGACCCAATTCTTGCTGAAGAACTTGTGACTGCAGTTGACCCACTTGGGGATTCAGGTGGCAGTTTGAAAGCTTTAGGAATTCTAGAAATCCAGTGAAATTTTGTGTTTACCTTTGACACTGTAATGCTTATTTGCAGGTGGGTGGGGCTTTCTCTGGGCTCTTAGGGGGATGACCCATGATGAGGGAGGAACGCCTTGAATTAGCAGCATACAGTTGAGGATACTTGTCGAGAAGATAAGTAAGAGGGCATAAAAACATTAGTTGGGCTCCAAGTATTTGCTTATAGATATATATTTTGGAAACCCCCAATGGGGGCACTTTTCCTGACAAGCAGAATAGTATATTTGTTGGGACAATGGGTCAGAATATTTGAAATCAAGGGTGACTCAGAAAAGAGAGGCTCATGGGCTACTATACCTATAAACTGTGCCCTAAATGTATCTGAAGGCCTTTGACTGATAAATAATAAATGCTACTCATGTATTTTTTAAAAGATTTACTTATTTATTTTAGAAAGGGGGGAAGGGGCAGAAGGAAAAGGAGAGAGAGAATCTCAAGCAGACTCCCCGCTCATCACAGAGCCCGACATGGGGCTAGATCCCAAGGCCCCGAGATCATTACTTGAGCCGAAACCTAGTCAGATGTTCAACCAACTAAGCCACCCAGATGCCCCAAAATGCTACTCATATTAACATTTTTTATTGTTGTATTATAAATGAATGTTAGCTTTTACATATTTAAATAAGTATTATAAAGTGACTTTTGCCTGAGAATATTTTGGTGCACACAACCCAACTAAAGTTTTCCCCTCTGGTTTATTTTGAAAGGCATGCAATGTGAATTCTGGGGCATTGATGTTTTACAATGCCTGATCAAGACAAAAAGGTGAAGATCACAGAAAAATCAACTGATAAAAAACAACAAGGAATCACCACCAGGTAACCCCTTCCTGAGTTTTTGCTAGTTAGTAACTCAGACAGTGGCCAGCAACCAGATTTAATGGCTTTTTGAGAAATAGAGTAGACCCTTAACAATGGCTACTCTGGGTTATGGTGTTTACTGAAATGTTTGATCATTTCTAGAGTTCTAAAGGAAATGGTTAGTGTGTATAGGTTTCCTTCTATAAAATAGTTTTGGAGGGGCAATGCCATCAGTGGGGATGACTAGTTCGCCAGGAGTCTTCAGTTGATTGACACTGTGTTTTTCTTTCTCCTAGGGACTATTCAGATCTTAAAAGACTTTGTTGCCTTTTGAACGTCCAGTCAAGCAAACAACAGGTAATGTTTTCAAAAATTGTGCATGCGTTAATGAAAGAGAACGCACATGTTTCCAAAGGGATTGATTTAACATTTTTATGAACAATAATATATCTGCTTTTCTTAGTTCTTAAATATGTTTTGTCTTTCTTCATCTTGCTGTTTCTCTCATACATGGTTCAGGTTCTGCCAAGACTCAGCGTCTACAGCCTTTTCATTCTCCTCTCATGGCTGGGCCCTACTTTATTTTCTGCTTATTGCCATGTGTCCTAATTACCAAAGCCCTTCCATCTAGAAACAGTGTACTGTTCTATTGAATGCCCAGTGTTTGACTCTTTGGAGCTTTAGGGAATTTGATTTTTTTCCCAAACACTGATTACTGAGTTTCCTTTCTTTTCCCCTCCACCCCTCGTCATGCTGCCTAATTCCTACAGTACTGCTCTTGATGCTTGCTGCACCCGAAAAGAGGGGAAAGGAGTGAATTTGGCTATTTTTATGATAGCATTTTTATATTTTTATTACCTGGAGAAAGAATGGTACCTCTGCTTGAATTTATCTTTAAACTTTCTTTTTGGTTTTACCTCTGTACGACTTGGGAGAGTCCTGAGATTCGAGGCCATCTGTGAAGATTTGGGGAACAGCACAGCAATGCTAATGCTAATGTTAACAGTAGACACTCGGCACCGTTAACTGGTAAATGGTAGTGATGCTTCTTGAACCTCAGTGATCTGGCACCAAAGTCTACTATGCTGTACTTGTTTAAGTAAATTTGTTTAAGAGTGCAAATGGTGGGAATCCTGATGGATTTTGGATTAGTTTTGGATTAGTTTTCATCAAACTAACCGAGAACTACAACATTTTTATCTATTTATTTATAGTCAAGGATGACATTCTAATGATTTGATGGCACATAAAGGCCAAATAACATAGTTCATATTTAGGGAACATTTACTATATGTCTGGTGCATCACCCTGTTTAGTAACCACATCTCTCACTTTTATAGATTGGGAAAATGAGGCACACAGAATTAAGTGACTTTCTCAATATCATACAGCCAACTGTTGGTTGGAATACAGATCTGAACCCAAACACTGCCTCTTTGCAATATATGCCTCTAGCCACTGAGATACCTTTTAAATGACTTGGGAAATTAAATTCCAGTTCACAAAAATAGTTGGATAATCCTTGATTCGGAGTAAACATGGTTGTAAAATATCTTTTCACCTACCAATCCTTCTTCTCTGTTATTCATGCTATGGCCCTCAGGAGCAATTTCTTTCCATCCAGCTGTGTCAGCAGTCACTCTTGCTCTTTGTCTGTCTCTACCCTGCTAAAAGCATCTGTGTGGCTTGCTGCTCACAGGCCTTCATGGACAATTACCCCAAATCACATCCATTCTTTCTTAGAAAGTAAGCAAGGTAGCTCAGCATACAGTTTTGGTTGTGGTTCCCATTCTTTCTCACTGTACATCCTAAGATGTAACCATGATGTCAAAGACTTCTCCTTTTTGCTTTTACTATTACCTTCTCCTGAATTTGCCCTTCTCCCAAATTTCTTTCCTATAAAATCTCATCTATTTTTAAGACCCAAATCGAGTGACACTGCTTCCACAAAAAAAGCTTTCCTTTATTTTGTATTCTGGAAGCAATCTTTCTCTTCCCAAAGCACTTTCTTTCACAGTTGTAACACTATGTTCTTCCTTGTTTTGGAAACGCTTGTCTACATGTCTTATTTCCAGATGAGATTATGTATTTCCCAATGCCAGCCAGTTTGACTTTGCCTCTGGTATCCTCGACTTGGTGAGTTCTGGGTCAGTTTTTGTCAAATTGAATTACGGTTTAAGAATTGGGTTACGTCATGAGCATGTATAATTTCATGGCCCGAGTAAAAGAAACACCAATGGTGGTGTTGTTGTGGTTGTTGTTGTTGTTTTAAAGATGTATTTATTTATTTATTTGAGAGAGTGCAAGCACGAGTAGGGGTGGGGTAGAGGGAGAGGGAGAGAGAGATCCCAAGCAGACTCTATGCGGAGCGGGGAGCCTGATGTGGGGCTCGATCCCACTGGTGGTTTTTGCCTCTAATTTTCCAACTTTGAAGCTCACTAGATCTGATGTGTCTCCTTTCAACACCATGTTCTTGTTAACACCTAGTGGGGTTAATAAAAGTGAATTTAATAGTTCCTGTTTCTTTAACCAATTTTAGAATTTGCAGTTTGTTGTCTGACAAGTTTACATGGCATTGCTTTTTGTAAAGTCTTTCACATGTATAAAAATGCATAGTTGTAATGCTTGAATTATTCAGAAAGTAGGTGGTTCTAAGAAATGAAAATGTCCTCAATGATATGCAGGTCCTGAGGTTCACAAAATTTATTCCTAATTCTGTTTATCAAAGCTTAATTCATTTTTAATTTTGAAATAATAAATGTTATTCTGAACACCCTATTCTCCTTTTAGTAAAATAGTATGGAGAAGAAAGATACTGGAAAGAATAAGTCAAGCATTTATTTATATCTTGCTTGTTCCAGTAAGAATATAAGAAGGTTTTTACAAAGATACACTAAGTATGACAGTTTATCATAAATTAAAACCAGGGCCAAAGAAGAAAGAAGAGCAAGGGTTGGGGACAAAGTAGAGTGAGGCACACAGAGATGCCCATCAAAATATGCAAGTGGGTCACATATTTGGCTCTGAGACTTTTAGCAGTCAATTTGAAAAGGGAAATTTGGGAGTAAGGCTCACTCACCTGAATTTCTGATCTAACAAGATCTGGCCTGTTATTTGCAAATGGACCAAAATGGCCAATTAATCGGTTGCAGAGGAAATTTACTTTGTGGTTTAGGCAGAGAATTGCAAAGAACTGAATGTCCTTTATCTGAATCTCTAATGAGCCAAGCCACTTCTCTGTTGTTTCCTTGTGTCCCAATGTTCTACTTTTCGTTCTTTGTCTTGACTGCTCTATCTCTGTGTGCCTTGTTTAACCACATTAGAGCTTGCTATTCTGTGGGACGGTCCAACAGTGGGACAGAACACTGAGGGGGCAGGGTTAGAATAACCATAGCCCAGTAAAGACAAATAATTCAAGGAAAGGAATTCCCCCAGGGTTGTTGAAGCAAAGTGAAATTACAAAGTTGGTTGGAGATTTCACCAGAGGTTTCCACAAATCTTGAAGTAATCTGCCAAGAGCTGGAATTCAGATTTTTTTTTCCTACATTCAAAGCCACAGGAAGCTGAGAAATTGGTTTGCAATAAGTAAAAAAAGGTAGAAGAAAGAACAAATGAATTCGTTATAAACCAGTTAATTACCTTGAAATAACAGAGGTTTTGATAAATACTGTGGAAAGAAAAGGCATAAGGCACAGTTGCTGTGTTCTGAGGGACGGAGGTATAGGAAAGGCAGTTATAGCGCATGACAAGGCAAGACGTGAGTCCTGAAGGAATGGTACAGACACTGGGCATATGGATTTTGACAGGCATAGGGAGTCCACTTTTAGCTCAAATCACAGGAAGGAGATGGTTCTTGGAAAATGTCTGGTTTTCCATCCACGGCATTGGTGGAAAGGCATTTTCAGTGAAGTGAATGAAATAATCAGATATCTGAAGAAAGGAAAATCACGAGCATTTAAGTAAAATGATGACTAGATGTTTCTGTTGGAAGTAGTCATACCTAGAGCTAGATGACTTTGTGCAGTGTCTAAAGGCCCATCTACACATTTTGTATTTGATCCCGTAAGCAATAGGGAATGTTGACATTTCTAATCAGAAGTGACACAATCACATTTTTAGGAAAGTCCTTCGCTTCAATCTGTAATCTCTTCACTTTCCACTCACACTATTCAAGCTGCTCAGGTACCTCTCATTTTCTAGAGCATACATAGCTGTCCTCTGTCTTCCCGCCCATAAAAGTCTGTCTGGAATACTCTGAAATACTCTTGGCATCCTGGTCTGTGGCCCACCCTATCTCTCCTTTACTTTCTACCATAACAAACCCTTGTTCACTCATCTTGCAACCTGTTCTCATGCTGGTTTACCCCTCCCCACCCCATGGGACTCTGAACTCCTTAAAGGCAGATGCCATGTCTGTCCTGCTTCCTATATGTCCAGTGCCTCATCACACTTCTGACAAATAATGTGTCTGCAACAAAAGTGTGGAACGGATGGACGCATCTAGAAGTGGTTAACAATGAATCAGTTTAGCAAAGAGACGGGGGAAAAGTAAGCATTCATTCAACAATTTCACTTTTGAGTACGTACTGTGCACCAGGCTTTGTGAGAGGTGCTAAGAACACAAAGACAGACAGATAGGATGCTGCCCTCAGGGTGGCCATATTCAAAGTGAAGAGGCTGATGTGTAAACTAGATGTTGTACCAGGTGTGGTAAGTGCTATAAGAGATGTCAGTGTAGTAATGCCACCAGGGAGGGAGTGAACTGCTTTTCCAGGAAGGCTGGGGCAGGTGCTCACCAGGACGCTGTTTGAGCTGAGCCCTGAAACATGATCAGGAGTCACAGTCTACAACACACACCCAGGTGTGGAGTGGTCAGATGCTATGGTGGTTTCTGGGTCAAGTGACCAATTCAATGCAGCCAGAAGTTGGGGCACAGTTTTATATTTGCCCGCCCTGTTTGGCTTATTCATGTATTTATTTATATTATATGGACTTGTGGATTCTTATTTTAGTCCATGGTGGATTTATTATCAAATACTGCATAGCAAATCAGTCTAAAACTTAGTGGTTTAAAGCAATAATGATCATTTACTGTCTCTCACCCATTTTGTGAGTCACGAATTCAGAACAGTTTGCCTGGATGGTTCTGGTTCAGGTCTCTGATGGGGTTGCTGTGAGGTGCTGTGATCCTCCCAACACCAACTGGGGCTGGCAAGTAAGTGCTGTTTGTGGGTGAGAGGCCTCTCCACAGGGTTGTTTGTTCTCACAGCATGGAGTCTGGGGATTCCCCCAGAACTAACCCCTCTACATGTTGAAAGAAACTATTTAGTCCTTTCAAATATTGTGCAAAGAGATGACGCTGGACCGGAAGACAGGAACAGAACACAGGGAGAGATTTTCAGAATCTCAGTATGAAGAAAATCTTGGGCAAGAGTGGAACTCTGAAAAGCAAGAGGGATGACTCAGGATAGTGTTTCTCATCACTAGAGATACATACATAGATGGTGGAGGACTGAGAATGTTGGAGAGGGAGGCAGGTTGCCTGGATTTGAATACGAGCTCTGCCCCTTGCTAGCTATGTGACCCTTAGGCAAGTCACTTACCCCTCTGTGCCTTAGTTTTCTCATCTACAAAATGGTATTTATCTCATAGGGTTGTTATGAGGATTAAATATATTTAATACTTGCAAAGCACTAGAACACTGCCTGGCATGTAGTGAGCACCATGTGAGTATCATCTATGATGATGGCAGTCATGAAGATGCATGATGGTTGGGTCCTGTGCCTTTTGAAGAGGTTTTCAAATCCAAGTGCCTGTAAGTCCATCACTTGTGGGAAAGGACAGGACACACTTTAAAATGATCTATGTCAGTTTGTGTTGTGGTATATTTATTATGTCCAAAGTTTCAGATGTTGGGTTGCCCTGAATAATCTGTCAAATGTAGTATGCTTTAAAAGAACTAATGGCTTAACGTGAAGAAATCTCTGAGGGGTGGCTCACGTGGACACCCTGACTGTGACGATACCAGGTGGTGAGCGGTATCACACAGATTGCCCTGGACCTCCTTTTGCAGTAGATGATGAAGAATACGGAGAGCCGGAGGAATTGGGGAGGCAAGGGAAAATGCTCTGGGTTTTGAACTGGACTCTGAACTCACATTGTTTTTGTCTGAAGAGGGCTGATTGCTTCAAGGTTCCTTCTAGTAAGTTCATGGTCTTTGCAACCATAGCTGCCAAGTCCATCTTATCTACTGAGTCTCCATGAGTTGATTCCCAATTCTGGTTGCCTGTTCTGCCGGCGAAGGAAATGGCTGCAAGCCGTGGGAGCTTTCTACCCCTCTTCTCTGAATTGCCTGGGCTCTTTTTCTCTGTGCTGGCTACCTTCCCTCTTGTGATCAGTATTCTGGGAGCTGTGGTAATGGCAGGGGGTTTGAAACACCTTGGACCCAGAAAATCCACTTCCTGTTTGCTACATAGTGATCTTTCCTGTGTAACACAGGAACATTTGCTCATTGCTGTGACTTCATGGCCAAAATCATGTGGGTTATCACATCCAGGGGTCATCTAATTTGTGAGGACAGACTTTATTTGGTTAGCAAGTTCATCTGTACAGTGGGAATAATCATGAGGATTAAAAGAGTATTTATAAAGCACTCGGAAACTATGCCAGGCACATAGCAAGTGCTTTATAAATACTAACTCACTTAGTTTTCATAATAACTCTGCACACAATTACTATTATTGTTTCCATTTTGATGATGTGGAAACTAATACACAGGGAGTTTAGTAACATTTCCAAGATCATGCAGCTACCTACTGGTAGTTTTAAACCCAGGGCATCTGGCCTAGAGTTTGTTCTCTTAGCCAATAAGCCTTACTCTCTCGAGTACCTGTGGCCCATTGTCTTGTGGTGTTTGTGGATTGATTGGCCCACTATACTGAGATAGAAAGGTGATTTAACAGGATGAAAGATTTATTATTAATATTTTGAGAATGCAACTGTGCTGGCATACGATGAAGAAGGATTTTTCTTTTTTTTTTTGCTAGCCATTAAACAATGTCCTTATTATAATGCATCTTTCTATAAGCTGGCTGCCTAATGGGAAGTCAGACATACTCTTTTTGGATAGGGAAAAGATGTCTTTGTGTGGATTAGTGTCAAATATTTTGGTGGAATAAGATAAGTACAACATATAGTAGCTTTATTTGATAATTATAATGTATAGAATGGAAAAGTGGATCCTTTATTTTTTTATATTATGCTCTACTTACCTCCTCTGTAATAATTTCACTAACTATAGAATATCCTTCATTTGTACTTTGGAAAGAATAAAGTATTTGTTTGCACTATGCTCAGCTTTACCGTGGTACAAAAAACAATCCTCAGGGTTATCCCAATTATAGGTACATATTGGTAAGTGAAACTATTTTAATACTGATAACTTACAATTTATTATATAAATAATTACAAGTTCATATTGTAAATGGGGGGCATACTTGAGTTGTTATAGTTCATTTAAGCAAATTTTTTCTTTTTCTTTTTTTTTAAGCAAATTTTTACTTTTCTTTTGGTGAATTCATGACTTTTATAAATATGATTGACTAATCAAGATATTCAGACTGATGAAAAAGGATAGAATCTTCTTTCCCTTTATGTTCCTAACACCTGACAAGCAGTGTGTATGACTGGCAAATGTTGAAGAATGAATGATGACTCATTCTCAGTTTGGGGTTCCACACTCTACCAGAGAGGTCTAGCTGGATCTGGAAACTCTCTCTTCCGGTGGCACATTTGAATCACCCAAGAAGCTTCAAAGACTCCTAGTGCCCAGGCCTGACTGTGTTCAAAGTGCTTCTCGTGTTGAGCTGCCACTATAACCAAGGGAGACTGAAAATACATGAATAACTGTAAGATAGGGCAGGTGGTGTTACAAGCTATGAAGAAAATAAAGCAGCATAAGGTAGAGAGAATAAATGTTTAAGTCAAAGGTGTTTACATCTTGGGAAACTACATTTGGCTTGGCTATCATGTTAATTATTGGTTTAGGAAAAAACTCATTCCCTTTAATTGGCCTCCATCTACTCCTTACCCCCATTTTGTTACTTTCTTTATTATTATCCTCATGGGTTCTGTGCTTCTATTTCTATAGCTTCCAGCCATTAACTTCGATAGTGCCCAAAATAGCATGACGAAGACTGAGCACATCATCAAGGTGGGTGGACACAGAGCCCGAAGTCAGTGGCATGAGTCCACAGAAGCTGTTGAACTTGAAAATTTTAGGTAAGAATCCAGTGTCTCCCTTGCCTTCAGCAACCTATTCTAATTAGCCCAAAACTTTGTCACAGGAGCTAAAATTTAAAGCTGTTTCAAAATTTACCATGGGGGTTCTTAACTTAATCATTTTCATCCATGCTTAAATCATTCCCAGAAGTAGTGTGTAAGTAACAGCTTAATGGCCGCGGCTAGAGCCGACCTGGGTGTTTCGGGACACCTTGCTGAGATACCTTTGGCACTTGTTCCATGAGAAAGTGGTTCCGGGTTGTTGACCTGGCCTGGCTGATTCCAGGCTTTGTCTTCAGCTTTTGGTCTGTCCATACCTTGCCAGCAGTGAGGAGGCATAAAAGAAGCCGTTGCTGTGAACAGATGTGATGGCTAAGGACTGTGGTTGTCAAAGCAACTGAGGTTTGCACTTGAGGGGATTGCACCTCACCTTTAACATGGAAACCGTCAATCCATGTTCCTCTCTCCTGTCGCCATTTAGACCTCCTAGAAGTTGCACATTTTGTGGGCCACTCCCCTTCCAGGAGCTGGTTCTCTCAGGTTTACCATGTGCTGGAGTCATTTGGCACTAAATGCCATGTAAATAATGAATGGCATGAAATATCAAGATGAATATTCTAGAATGATCCTTTATTTATTTGGCCTAGATTTTGTCTCCCTGTCATATTATGACAATGAATTTAATAGTCCACAAAATCACATGACATTACACGGTTTCTATTTAGCGAGGAACACTAACTTCTTTGAAAATTCTTACATATTCAGTCTCTAGTATCCACGTACTAAGAATGCACTACAGACCTCACCTGGCTAGGGTAGAGGCACACTGTCCAATGACATCTGAAAGACTGAAAAGGCAGAACAGTACAAATGATGATATAAGGCCATAGAACTTGCCTTTGAGGTGATATGTTCATGTAATTCCAGCTTATTTGGCCTGGATCTTAAACCCGGTCTATTTTAATATGCACAAAAATAGTATATCATATATTTTATAGCGATGTCACCATTTTGTGCATTATCTCTTATCCTCTCCCAGTTTTAAAGTGGAATGTTTGTGGTATTTTTATAACCTCTTTAATTGGCTATAATATCAGAAGAAAGAAGCTGAAGATGGGATACCTCCAGACTTTGTTAAACACACACAGACACACACACATACACAGCAAACAATCAGCAACCGCAGAAACTTTCACGGTTGAAGGGGTTTAGGCTGTGTTTGATAAATCCATGTTACCTACAAGGAAATATATATGGTAAGCACTGGTGTTACTAGCTATAGGAGCCAGTGGGGTTGTGGGTGGAAAAACGAAGGGAAGGATTGTTTACTGCCTCATGCACAGTGTCTAGATAATATGTCCTCATCATTCTTTCTCTTCGTATCCCCTTTTCCCCCCTCTGAACAAGTTTAGCTATGAAGTGTTTATGAGGAATAATTTAGTTAAATGGTGAAATGAAGTATATATGCTTGATTATAATCTTTATTATTATTTATAATTGACTTTCTAGTTCCTTTTTTAACAGTTGATATGTGCGTTTAGCAGTATGTTAAGTCCTGAGAATCCTCCCAGTATCTGCATGAATACAGATGGTCTGTGCCTGCATTGAGAAATTTGAGGCAGCCTAAAAAATTTCTATTACAAAATGCTTTTCTGTTTGTTCCATATCAGTATAAACTACAAGAATGAGAGAAACTTCAGCAAACATCCCCAGCATAAACTATTTCAGGAGATCTTTACAGCCTTGGTGAAAAATAGACTCATCTGCAGGTAAGATTCTCCCAGAAAAGACCAACAATTTACCCAAGAATGGCATATCTTATACATCTTATTTCTAGCATATGGTTTGAAGAGTTTATGAGATTAAACACATCATACTTAAAAGATAAAATAGAGCAAATATCATTTAGAAGGAGGCAAATGAATAGGCATTGCAGGCGATCTCATTAAAATTACTCTGGTTAAGTACTGCATTTAGCCAAATTTTATGACAGATAAGGTAAAATGGTATAACCCACGTTATACTGTTTTTCTTATTATTCTTACTTTGAATTTGGATACTCAGGAGGAGTTTATTGCCAGGATCCTTATGAAACAGACATTGGGTAACTCCATGGCCGACATCCTCCTGGTACATTTTTGTGGTTGATACGAGGACTGATTAAATGGGCTTTCCCAGCCTTGACCCTGGGGAAAGGATGAATGTGTAACCTCCAGTCATGGCCCAATGACGATGTTTCTTCTCAGGACCGAGTCAAATGTTCTCTCCATTGCTCTTCCTTGTCTTAACACAGGTGCAGTGTTGGGACTGTAGAGAAGGATCAGCAAGGCCTCTAGATTCTGTCTCACAAACATCAGGGATTTTCAGTGAGCCATTGACTAGTGTTAGATTGCAGTCAGGACTGAATTTTCTATCCATTTGGGCTGCTTGAAGTGAGAGCTGGTTATACTGCTGCTAGATATGAAAGTGGCTCCTAGCATTATGTCATGGTGGGACCTTGCCTTCTACTCTTCCCTGGAGGCCCAGGCTCTCTCCCCCAAGCGTCAGCTGAAAAGTTGCCTGTAAAGAACCTTGAATCTTCCCCATTGCTTTGGAACTTGAGACTGAGATATCTGAATTCTTCCCCAGTGAGATGGAAAAAATTACTCCTATTCTGGAAAATAGGAGAAATATTAATAATTTAATGCCTTGACCAAGTGACTCGGTCCAGTGCAATAGCTGACTTTAAGTAGAACAGTATCTTGGTGGGTCCTCCATGATGAATCAGCTACTAAATATGCCTAAGTGGTGGTCTTATGATTTGATCTTTTGAAGGGAGTTATTTAGCATTGTGTATTTAAGTACTGGACAATGGCTGCCAAATACATTGGTTTAGTTTAAAGCAGTCCAGGATTGGGACTGCATCTGTTACACCTTTGTACTTGATTTAGGCAGAAGATTATTAGACTGACTTAGATAATACAAAAAGCTTAAAATCTTTATCATGGTTATAGAATTGGGTCCCTGCTCAGTTCTTGACAATATACTCAAAGATTGTTGAAAGATTAATGAACACTACTACAAAGGACATGAAGTTGTCCTGGACTGTTTTCTTCTTGAGCTTGAACAGAGTAGAACAATGGTTAGTAGCAGAATAATTGTGCCTGAAATGGTATTAGGAAATGACGTTCTTTAATTTGTTTTGAGGATGACTATCATGGACTCTTCAAGGGATGTCCAATAGACCATTTAACAGGTCAGTACTCTGAGGAAGGCAGAATATTTCCTATATTAAAGATGTGAGAGATATCACTGTATCCCCAGTCTGAGGGCACTAGATGCAGAAATTGCTAGGGAAACTAGTCGGGCAAGGGTTGGCATCCAACAGTTGAAAAGATCTTAACAATTCTGAAGTTAAGAGATCTCTTGTCAGGACCTTTTCAAATTCTTAGTGATTAATGAAGCGTCTTAGACTGGATGGAATTACTGGCTTGCAACATGAGTAGTCCCTGGAAATCTTCAAACTAGGAAGAGATGATTATAGATCTCTTTGCTTTCATGGTACGAGAAGGAATTTAGGAATGTTGAACATCAAGGGCATCCTTTTATGTCATCCTTTGGCTGCTGACAGATTGTTACGTTCAGTTCTATTCTAAAAGCAGGGTTGGGTCAAAGATGGCTTAAGTGTAAAGGTCTTCCATTGTTTCTCACCCCATATGACCTTGCTAGGGTAGCCAGAATTACCTTTTCTCCTTTTCCCTCTAAATTTAGACTTATAGAAGAATTACATCTCAGGGCCTTTTCTGGTATAGCTTCCTATCCTTTTCTTTGCAAACATCAGATTTAATGTTGGCCAGAAAGCTTGGATTCAATTCAATAAATAAATTTTTGAATATCTACAGTGTGCAGGGAAGAGAAGGAATAAACAGTGGGGAAGGAAGAGAGGGTGAAAATACAAAGATGAATAGGACACATGATTCCTTTCTCCTAGGGACTCAGCATCTACTCTCTCTGGTCAGCAAAACAGTTACCCACTATCCCAATACAAGGGAAACTATGGTAGATATAAACTATTTATATTATGACAACTAAACACTGGGGGAGGTTGAAGGACTGTGGACTTTGGACTTTGGTCCAGTTCAGGCTGTTGACAAGACTGGGCATATTCAGGATGCTATGCCATTCAGGTTTACCCTGAGGATATGGCTGATTGGGAATTTTGTCTCATGTGTAGAGTGTGAGCCCTTCCAAGACCTCAGTCAGTTTATGCCCGAGTGATGCTGTTCTTGTTCTTGATCTATTTCATTCTCCCCAACTGCAATCTTCCCCTAAGCCACACTTCTGGATACCTCCTTTCTGAGTGCTTTTCCTAAGACTGACCTGTGATTACTCCCTTGTTCTCAGAAATGAAATCGCCAGATGGCATCTGAAATGAGACAGGACTTGTTAATCCAGGGTCAGATAAGGTAACGCTGTAAGCTGCAAACACCTCATGGTCAATCTCAAAGGGCAAGTGAAAGTGTCATGTCTGAAGCTGAGGTTACTCCTGGTTACACATGGTCATGAATCTTGATGTGTGGCAGAGTATGGAAGCAAATTTTGATCTTCCAACTTTCCTTTTTGCCATAACGTCATTTGTCTGTAGGAGAGTCTACTGTTAGAAAATAAATCTACCCCCCTTCCCTTTCATCTGCCTGTCCAGGGAAGTACACAGGGTGCTTGGTATCCAAGACTAGGTTGTTATGAGGTTGTATAGGGAAGTAAAACTTGTCACAAAATTGACCTATCCTCTAATTAACTGCTTATAAAATTGACCTCTACTCAGGTATCTCTTCTGTGTATCTGTTCCTCTGAGCTCCCTCTTTGTTGGTCCATTCCTTTCTGATTGCCAGACAATGTGTAGATCCTATAACACAGTGCAAATATAAATATAACATAATCTCCTTGTGAAATGAACTTGCAAATCTGGCTAAAGATGTAGAATTTCCTGAATAGACTAACAGTGATGGTGCTGAACTGTTGGAATCCAACAAATGAGGCACTGGCAGAATGAGACCACTGACAATTGAAGAAGAGGGTATTAACAAAGGAGGATGACAAAGTGGGACTTCAAAAAAGCACATTTGGACCAACAAAGGTTAGGAGAGGCCTTTAGGACAAATTGGTGACTCTAATATATTTGCAAAAATGAACCTCTTTTTGCTGCAAAAGTCAAAAATTAATTCAAGGATATTGGCTCATGTTACATGATTGGTCAGAAAAAGTGTGCCCCGAAATGTCAGCAGAATCCATTCCTGCTTTATTCTAGTTATTAGGGCAGAGTTGCAATTATAACTTAAAATTTGTTAAATGTAAGATAAAATAGGTCTTAGTTTCATAGTTTATATTTTAAGATCATGTTTTCATTAAATCTTTCCTGCTATTTAATATGAAATTTGGTGTTATTTAAAGTGAGTTCACTTAACTGGTCTCTTCCTGGTACAATTATCCCACAATTGCCAGGATATCCTCTCTTCCCTTGCCTGTAACTTTTGTAGAGATAAGTATATACAAGGTTTTCAAATTTCAGTTAAAAGGGAACTACCTGATCCATTTAGCATGACCTCTTTGGTCTAAAAATGCAGTCACTTTTCTAATAAGAACAAGTGGCGAGAGGAAAGGACTAGAAGTTAGGATAGAGCAGCAATCTCTTCAGTATCTTGATTTAGTTCTTGAAATATACCAAGTTGTTGGAGAGATGCTTTTGCTGTGATTTTCTTTCATCAGGTAGCAGACAGGCCAACAGGGGCCTTTGAAGATTTCCCCCTCACCTAGGAGAAGGGAAGCCTGGTCACTTTGGTAAAGTCTGGCCATCCTCTAATGACTGGGGTAAAATTCCAGTTCCCTAGTGGTTCACAAAGCCCTTTGAGATCTTGTTCCTTCTTGGCCTCATCTCTTGCTCCTGCCTGGTGCATCCATTGGCTCACCAAGATCAGAGCAAGCCCCTCATTATTCCTTGCAGAGTTATTTTCTCTCATCTCTGAGCCTCTGCCCATGCTAATCCTCACCTTAAGCCTGCTGCCCCCACCTCTTTGCCTTCCTGGCTGTTCTGGCCCCTCAACTGTCCTCCCCTCTTATGGCGCTGGGCCCCTGTTCCTCTCCCCCATGCACTGGGCTCCCAGAGAAGAGGGCTTGGGTGTTTTATCTCCAACTCAAGCCATTGACACTGGTTTTATTGGAGAACATGGAGGCTGAGAGTCTTCCTGTAGTGGAATTTCTCTGCATTAGATTATTTTGAGCACCATAAAAAATGTGAGAATACAGAAAATGAAAAAAATGAAAAATTACCCTTTATACCACTCTTAGAAATAGTTACATTAATTCTTGCTGTATTTCCTTCTAATCTTTTTTAAATTCTATGCTTTTTTCTTCACTTACATGAGAAATTATTACACATATACAAAACTGTATTATGCTGTTTATCCAGAGTAAAGTTTTTAAAAGAGCTGTCTCATTGGCTGAGACTCCTTTAGGATCTTGTCTTTTTGTCTGTCTTTTGCTCTAAGTTTCAGAATCTTAAATGTAGAAAGGAAGAAAATAACCTTCAAGAACCTAGGATCTCATGTAATCCTCAAACAAAAACAAGCATTCTGCTTCTTCCCATCACCTAACTTGGAGCAAATATTTAGCTCTTACACTTTTGTTTCTCCTGAAATGTTATTCTCCTCAAATATATATACACCCCCACACACATACAAAAGACGTCATCCAATTATAGAGGGAATGGAAGAAAAAATCCAGTCCAGCCTCATTTGATAGATGCAGTTGCTGAGAGGTTAAGGCCAAGCCTAGGGTCCTCAGGCAAGACTTAACTGGTGCCCTTTTCTCCTATGCCTCGCTGGTTCCTGGGTTCTTTATTAATCAAAGAATATTTAAAATTTACTCTCAGTTTTGCACCAGAGAAGTATCACTTCAGTAATCATGTTCTTGCTTTTCTTCTATCTACTACTGCTTCTTGCAAAAATCATCTAACAGGCATGAAACTAAAATGTCCCTACCTTCCCAGGAAAGCTTTGCTTGTTCTTGGGCCACATGTAACCACCGGAACCAATTAGAACATGGCCAAATCAATAAATGACAGCTTCCCATCAGTTCATGAGCTTCTGAGAGCCAGGCAATGAGTTCCAGACGCATTCTAGGAAGCACATTTCCACGGCTAAACCCCCAAACACTTGCACTTATGTAAGTCCACCCATCCCTTTATCAACTTTGCTCTGGCAGACTGTACCTTATAAGCTGTATGTAACTGTTGTTGATTCATCTTTTGTTTTACATATGGCTTAGTGGACTTTTTCTTCTTTGGAGATCTCAAGGTTGACATACCGAAAACAGGACTTTTGACTTTTCTCGCTTAACTTGCCCTGCCTGAGCTTTACTCTTCTCCATCTATCGACCTGGTCCAAGCTGCCATCATGTCTTGCTTGGACAATTGCAGTAGGCTAACTGGGCTCCTTGCTTTGATCTTTGGCTCCCTATACTGTTCTCAACACTACTTCTGAAAGGATCCTTTCAAAATCTCTGTTAGATCATGTTAGTTCTTTGCTTAGAGACTTCTAGTGGCTTTCCAGAATAAAAAGTCCAAAGTCCCTATGCTTATTCTACAAAGCCCTGCAGATCTGGCTCTTGCCATCTCTCTGACTTCAACTCCTATTACTTTGTCTTTGCTCACTTTGCCCTAGCCCCACGGGCTTCCTTGCCAGTCCTTGCACAACCACACCCCTGCTCAGGGACTATATACTTAACTCTTTCTCGTTCTTCTGATCTAGACTCATTCCTCAAGTCACTTGGATGCTAATTTTATCAGAGAACCCTTCTCTGACTGCCCTAAAATAGTATTCCGTGGACTCCTTAAACTTTAACCTTTGTTGTCCTGCATTGTATATCGCCTCATATAAATTTTTATTAGTTTGTGTTTATTATTGATCTTCTCCCTTTAGAAGGTAAGCTCCATGAACACAAGTACATGGTTTTGTCCTTTGTTGTACCCCTGGGCATGTAACAGTGCCTGGCTACCAGTAGGTGATGAGTAAATATTTGAAAGCATTCTACCTCTGAAACTTCCATCAACTATGTAGAAGAAACACATGGAGACAGTCCTTTCTGCTCAATATCCCCCTGACCGTAGGGACCAGCAAAGACCCATTGGATGGACTTTTGGTTGGGAGCTTATTTGGGGCTACAGGAAGAATAAAGACCCATTAAGAATAGTGGAACAAGTCAGTAAAGATTCCTTGAATATTCATCTGTAATTAATTTCTTCACACATATTCTTTTTTCTTCTAAGTTTTACCACATCTATTTTGATGTGAATTTTACTTTCCTAGTATCCCCCCCCCCAAAAAAACCCCCACAGGGCTCTGTTTTATGAATTTGGGATAATATTTATTTTGAAACAGGCTTGAATTTCTCTACTCTTAAATTTTGAGTCAAAGGTGGAAGTTTTGTTGTTGTTGTTTTGTATGTTAATGAAAAGGGGAATTTAAATTACACCCCACCATGAAGATGCTGCTTATTCTGAGCAAGAACCAGAGCAAAGCATGGTACAAATAAGGTCGGGGTGAACCTCTGGCTTGTGTGTCAGCCCCTGGATTTAGCTAACCTCAGACCATTGGGCTGTCTTGTTGATCTTGGTACTTGCAGCTTTGTGATCCAACACCACAGCCTCGTGACTGAATTTTACATAGAGCTCTCACATCGTATATTGGTCTCTTCCACCGCACAAGAAGGTGAAACCGACTGCCCTCCTTTCAATGGCTGTGTGGCCAGTGCCATTTTTCCTTCCCTTTTTGTATCGATAGCAGAAAGTGGTGTGTGATGCTGAAAACAATGTGGCAGGTGGTCATGGACAAAGGCCGTGGGAGCTGATCACGCTGCCATGTATTAATAGTCCTGTGAAAGAAGTGGCAAAAGTTCAGTCACAAGAGGGGATAAATATTTGCCCGCTCATGAATCCGCTGCTGTGTGGCGGCTATATTGGGACATACCCTCCAGGGAAACACTATCTTTGCAGACAGACAGCTTCTTCAGAGCTGCCTCAGAGGACCCCCGGCTGCTGTGCTCAACATTCCTGCTCCCACAGTAGACGCGGTTTGGAGAGTCACTGTCTCCCTAGTCACCCCCACCTGGGGGACCTGGAGTGGGGATGGGAGGGACAACTGGAGCACTGGCCCAGGAGTCAGTCCCCAGGTCTGCTCTCATGTGCAGCCTTGGGCCAGCCACTTGGCCCGTTGGGACTGCCTCAGTGGAACGAGGGTACCCGCCTTTACGATCGGTCGCTATTATTCTCTGTAATTCTCTGGTTGCACTAAATTGTGTGCTTCCTGGTACCCCAACTCTTGGCAAACAGAGATCTATATCGTCTTACAGAACACTCCATTCCTCTTGAATACCAGAGCTCCATCCCATGTGCTGCGTCCTTGTGGGGGGTTCGGGGCTGGGAGCCAAGGAAGGAACAACTGCTCCTTCAGAGGTCAGTGCTCAGAGAGGAGAAGCCAGAGGACTCAGACACCAGGAATTCTATTTACATTTACAACAGCAGAGGCCAGAATCACGTAGAAATATTAATAGCTTTGGGCTTCAGTCCCAAAATTGCAAAACAAAAAATGCCATTTGCTTGGAATAGAACTTTTAACTCTGAGACTTTTCTGGAACTCATTTATTTATACTCCTTTAATAATAATAATTTTAAGAAGCCTATTCTGGAATTTTTTTTCTTTTTTAGAGGGGGGAGGAAATAGAAGAAAACTTTTCATATTTATTTTGATATGAAAAACATTGCAAAGGTCATGAACTTTCCTCATGAAGAGTGTATATAGTTAACAGGAAAAATACCAGTGCACACATATTTGTAGCATGAATCACCTCTTAATATGTCCCGTAGCTTTTCCTCTTAAATGATGAAAAGCAATCAGCATTAAACCTCATTAGGTTTTTAGCAGCTGTTGCAACTTGATCATTATTTCTGTTAGATCTTTGGGATGTCGTATCTTTGCACTACAGTCCAGGCTATCTTTAGCTAACCCCAGCACCTGAAAGGGAAAGCAGTCATGTGCCATCTCCCTGTTTATAAAGGTTAAAGGTATTCGCTCTGTAACAGGAGCCTCAGAATAACCACATCCTTACAAATGTTCCCATAGGTGATTGTTTTAAATTCAAAGTGTATTTCGAATTTGCATTATTTTTCCCCATGCAAGGAAGTCCGGATGAACTATAGTGCAGCTTCCCAGTGTGGTGTTGGCTAATTCTGCCTGGCTGGCAGCCCTTGGATGGGTTGAGTCCTGCCTTTATTCTCAGAAGAAACTGAGCTTTGCCTCCATAGCAAAGGTGTCACTGTCATGGTGACTGGGCTGGAGGAGGGCCGTGGTTTGATGGTAGCTATGGTGGGCAGCTCCTGCCAGGAGCCCTGGTGATGGCAGGAAGAACAATTCTCAGCCAGTGATGCATTGGGGACATCTTGCTCAGCTTCTCTCTGCAGAGCAAGGCCTCTGACAGGGCCTCTAATCTATCAGGAGCACTCAAGCATCCCTGGGAATATAAGACGATGGGAAAAGCATATTTACCAACCTCCTTCCCATGAGCTAAGTCTTAGTGGATAGGATTTGGGATGGAGTAGCATCAGGTGGGGGTGGGGTGACACCTCCAGGGGCAGTGACCGTAGATGTTCATTCTGCTTTTGAGGAGGGTGGGTCTTGTGCACTCAATTTTGAGATGTGCCGGTTTGGGGGCAGAGCTGAATTTCTCAGGACCGTGGAGGAGACGAAGCTGAATTCTACCACCAAAGGCTAAGGATTAATAGGAGGCAGGCCAGGCAAGGGTTGGCTTGGGACCTCAGCTTAAGCAAAGATTCCACTTGATGGAAGGGCAGATCTTTAAAGTCTCCTAACCTTGCTGGATGCATAACTACCTTAGCTGTGGAGATGGGAAAGGGTGGGAGAAATTATGTGGATTCTAGTCTGGTATAGTTTTTGTTATCTTCCTCAGTTTTCCTTGGCTAACTATAGAGTAACAGACACTTTTTGTTTTAGGGTTTTGTTAACATCTCCACCAAGCACCACTGTCGGACTAGCTTAGAGGGCAGTGGGAGACAAGTGTTGCTTGAGATGGTGCTCATGCTTGCCCTCCCCCTTCTTGGTGCTCCGCACTCTCAATGGTCTCCCCCGAGAGCATGTCCTTAATCATTCACCTGCACACCAACCTTCGTCTCGGGCTCCGCTTCCAGGGAAACTGATATAAGAAAATACTTTATCACAGTGTTTTCCAAACTGCCCACTAAAGTGCTCTGGAGGCTACAGAGAACCCCCAGGGGTGTCATGGGGCCTTTTAAATTTGCAGGGAAAACAGAGCTATGCAGTATCTGTCAGACCCAGATACTTTATGGTTTCCATATGAAGGTTGTGCTGCCTTCCTTTAGATGATGCCATAGCTTTCTGAAACTGGGTTTTCCGTGGTTGTCATGATAAAGCAAGTATGATGTGAAAATCAGCTGGAAGAGGAGATGAAGATGGTAGTATGCAATCTGGTTACAAGGCTTGAGAATTTGTTTAGAGCCTACAGGTGCATACACCCCAATCATAAGTAAATGTGATCAAGAATAAAATAAAAGCATTTTTCTTATAATGTATGTGTGTTATTTTTTCAAATGGATATGAAGTTATCAGGGCATAAATTCTTATTAAGTCAAACCTAATTTTTGGACCGTTTAGCTATGTCTTTTGGTCTGGCGCTGCCCTCAGCCAATAAGGGCACTGAGAGCCAAATAATTTTGGGGCCTCTGCTTCATGATGATAATGACAGTTTTTATGTATTTTGCACTACAGTAGATTAAGTGTTCAGGTACCAACTAACAGTCCTTATTGCAGATTAAGTTTGAAATGAACTAATGCTATTCCTTTGTATGTTCCTTATTCTCCTTCATCGTCTTGTGTTGTTCTGTCACAGTGGCCTTTTAAACATGGACAAACATGCTTTCTCTTTTCTTCTTTCAGAGAGTGGGTTCATCGAGCCCCATCTATTCACTTTCTGAGAGTGTTAATCTGTCTGAGACTACTAATGAGGGATCCATGTTATCAGGTTGGTTGGAAAAAATAAAAATAATTCTTACTTGTTATGAAGATGAGATAAAAAAAACCTGGGCCATGTTAACCTTATTTTCTCTCTCACAACTCAATAGTTTTCAGATTTAGGAGGTATCTCACTTGCTATTTAAAAAGATATGAGAGACATGATTTAATAGAGACAAAAAATATGTTTCTGCTATATGAACTGTGGGATTAAGTAGATGGAACTTTTGGTGTATGTCTTAAACCACAGGCAATTCAGAGGGGTGTACACTTGGCCACACCTTTGAGTGTGTTTTCAAGGCTCAGCAGCTCACTAGGTCAACGTCAGCCGTGACAAGCAGGGGCCTTCTCAGGGGGCTCCAGAGGCAGTCAGTGGGAAAGGCAGGGCCTGCAGTTTTGGCAGCTGCTCCAGGGTCCATGCCCTTCCCCACGTCCAGCCTCAGACCCTGAGTTAAAGATGAGCAAGGGACCTCCCGTCTGTCTCAAATGAGGGTTTGCGAGGTCAAGAAACTTTCCCTCCTCTCACTTGTTTAGTGCTTCTCTTGTTTAGTGCTTCTTAAACTTTAATGCCCCTAGGAATCCCCTGGGAATCTTGTAAATTGCAGATTCTGATTTGGCAGGTACACAATGAGGCCCAAGACTCTGCATTTCTAACAGGTTTCCAGAGGATGCCCATGCCACTGGCGTGTGGCCCACACGTTGTATAGCCAGGACTTAGTGCTTTCGCCGTGAGGCTCTAAAGAAAAGCTTAGCTGACATTTCACCCGGACCTTGAAAGTTATTTCTTCCAGTACTGGCTGGTAGATAGCTGCCTCCATCAAATAGCAGCTTGCACACTTTTGTGTGCATCAGAAGCACATGGAGGACTCCATGATGGCTAGGGCCCATCACCACAGTTTCTGATTCAGTAGGTTTGGGGAGGGCCCAAAGATCTGCATTTCCAGTAAGTTCCCAGGTAATGCTGATGCTGCTTGTCAGGGGACCACAGTTGGAGAACCACTGCTCCAAAGCCTCAAGATTGTTTATTTAGTCATTGTTGTTTCTGCTTGCCAGTGTTAAATATCTAGAGTGTTCTTAGTATTCATACATGCTTCACCAATTTTCACGGATTTTTTCCCCCATAAGAAGCATCTCCTTTTACACCCTGTCCTGATAAGCTACTAGGAAGCTCAGACCACTCGGAAGATCTTTTATTTTGGATTTGATTTTACTGATGAATTGTTTGAGTCAGAATGTGGCTCTTTTCATTACCCCAATAACCGTCTTTTCCAAACTTGGCACTTAAAAAATGTTTTTGGTACTAGTCAGCTACAGAGCCTGCTCTGATTTGAGACTTCTGGGATTCATGGTGGTTCCACATCTTTCCTTTAGAAGAATCACCACTTCCTCATTGGTATTCTGAGCGGGCTTTGTGCTATTATCATTTTAGCTAGTAGCCCTTTGACTGTGGGCCTCAGGGCACACTCCAAATGGCTTTCTGTCCTGGTTGCTCAAAGTTTTCTGGGAAGATAGTATCCTTTTTCCCCCATGACCAGCCTTACAGAACTGTGTGTTCCATGTATTTCTGAGCTGCCATTTGCAGTTTTGTGTGGGGCATATCTAATAAGGGTGGACCATGTGTTCCATTTTGCCTGGATCAGTCCCAGAATGTGCTCATTGTTCCCACTTAATTATTAATAACACCCTCTTTGACTCTCACGAAGGTGGATTGTTAGCAGGAGATCTAGTTTTTTGACTTATAGAAGTTAGTAAAATAGATGTTCTCTAAGATGTTCTGTTTGTTCAGAGAATTGATGACAGTTGTCTCATGCTCTGCTGATCTCCAGCTAAAGTATTGCCTTTCTTTTATTTATTTATTTATTTATTTATTTATTTATTTATTTATTTATTTGATGTAGTGTTCCGTGATTCATTGTTTGCTTATAACACCCAGTGCTCCATGCAATAAAGTATTGCCTTTCTTAGTCTAGTTCTTGACGGATTGGGACAGGATTGATTGCCCTGCTCTCTCCAGGAAAGAATTCAGTGACCTCTTTGTTTATGGAATTTTGTGACTAAACATATATTAAATGAAGTCTTTCCCTGATTTCTAGCCTTTCCATAGAAGGGGATTCTCTCTGAATCTCTGCCCCCTGGCTCTCTTTCCACAAAGAAGAGCATGTGCTCAGGCAATTGTTTAACTTCTTGAGTTGCCAAGAATTGTTGGCTGAAGTCACAAAGCTTTGCTGTGATTTACTATAATTTATGCCGGTGAATCTCAGCAAGTCTTCACCCTTGCTAGGCATTCCTCTCTTGTTGAGTCAGTGCTACAGGACCCACAGTGGCTGGTCCAAACCAGGTCCACTTCTCATACCCCAACACCCTCCTACCCCTGTCATTCTCACCAAATCACAGCATAGTCTGTTTTATGGAGAAAACCAAAGCCATCCCAGTGGGAGCTCTCTTATTATCTCTTCTTTGTTGCTTGAAATATTGGGATTATCTCGAAACTTTATGTTCTTCTTGTTTCAGAAGAAATATCCCTCCTGTTTGCCAAGGCTTACCCCTCTACCTATTCTCTTTCTTACTATGTCAGTGGCTCCATTTCTATTTTCCATTATCATAAAAATGTCCTTTCCTTGAACCAGACATCCCTTCAGATCTTCACCTTACCTTCATTACTCCATTTCTTGAAAGGTCAGGCTGTGTCTCTTGAACCTACTTCCTTTCTGTCAGGACTGATGGACTGCATAACTTGCACACTGAATTTTGTGTACAAGGTTCTGCCTGGAAGCCATACTTCAGTCAGCATTCCTTGATCCAGAGGTTGCAGACTGGTGGCTCGTAGATTGGCTCGTGCCTGCCAGAGACTTCAGTATATGCTTAATGGAGATTCCAGCGAGAAAAAAACTGGAAGGAATGAAAGAGAAGCCATTTTAAAGGTATACATGCATAGAGTTTGTCATAATTAAAGAAAGACATATGTTCTGAGATTTCACGTATAGTAAGAGGCCCATGCAGCATAAAGGTAAATGCCCACCTGCACGCGTTCCTGTGAAGCCGGAGCACATTGCTTATTGATGATACAGTGAAGATCTTAAAAGCTGCTGCCTACAATTATATTAGAAACCACAATAAAAAGATGGTCAGGCTGAGTGACCTTTTCCCAGCACCTGCATTCCTCAACTCCTGTAAGAGCACACAGCCTTTCCCACATTTCCTGTTTGCCTTCACCCATCCCATGGGGCTCTAGCTCTTCCTCAGCACTTTGCACCTTTCTGTATTATTTACTTGCTCTTTTTCTTAGTCCTGCCTTCCTAAATGTTGACCTTCCCAAAGTTCTTTTCTTAAATCATCTTCTCCCCTATCTACCACCCTCTTGGCTTTAACTCTTGTGGTTGGCATTGTTTTTTGCTCACAAGTACTTATCTCCAGTCTCAAACTTGTGTCTTTATGTAAGTCCCAAATTTCCAGGGGTATTTTGGATGGCCATGGTTCTCAAAGTGTGACCTGGGGACTGCTTATGGGTCTCTGAAACCCTTCCAGGGATTCCACCAGGCCTAAAATATCTTAAAAATAATGCCACGATGTTGTTTGCCTTTTCACACTCACTGTCTTACATGTGTGCAATGGAATTCTCCAGAGGCGACAGGATGTGTGACAAGGTCACCGCTCTGAGGGCTGAGGGAACAGGTGCTTGTGTACTGTGCTTTAAAAATTTCTCACATTTAACTTCTAATATGGTACATAGATATAACCCACATAAACAAAACTCTCTGAGGTTCTCAGTAATTTTTAAGAGTGTAAAGGAGTACAGAGACCAAAGAGTTTGAGAAGCACTGTGGGAGTGCATTCCACTCAATAACTTTAAAATGGAACTCTTTGCTTCTTCCTCTCACCTTGAACCTTCAGAACCAACTCCTAATCCTTTTAGTGGCACTGCCTTTCCTCCAGACTCCAAGGTAAGGAACTTTGAACCATCTCTTATATTTCCCTTTGACTCCCTACAAATAGAGCATAAGCAAGTTTATCGAAGAGTATTGCTCTTCCATCTGGAAAGATAAGATGCCAGGGCATACAGGGGCCTGAAAATCATGACCCAGGAATGAGCAGCGTGGAACCACTCTTGAGTTTTGAACAGCAGAGTAGAGTGATCCCATTTGTGATTCACTATGAAGGGCTCACTGCAGTGTGTCTGGCCTTGATTTGGCTGCTGACTCAGTCTAGTATGAGAGCCTCTAAGGGCACTGACATTTCCAGCTGTGGCAAAAACAGTGGTGCACTAACAACACCCATCTGGGTGCTGCATTGTGCTCCGTTTTTTGAGAACATACTCATTATCTGTACTACATTATTGTACCCTTTTTTTTTTTTTTTTTTTTGTAAAGGAAAACCTCAGGGACTAGTCAGAGCAAGGACCTTCGTTACATATCGTACATTGAACTAAAGGGCAGATTGACTTGGGGACTTTCTCCAGGTCACTGGGCTCAGAGGTACTGAACCCAGTCTTGTGACCCTTGGGCTTGTGACCAGGGAGAAAATGCTGAGATCTGACAGGGCACCCAGGAAGTGTTGCTGTAATTCAAGCGTGCAGTCATATTTGCTTTTTTTCAGATTAGGACCCAGAACTGTTAAGCCCGGGTATGTGCATACCTTGTGGTCTTGGTTTTCTCCAGTTGACACTCTCAGATGAAAGCAGTCACATTGGTATGACGAAAGGAAACATAAGGAAGACCAGGAGTCTGTGAGCAATCAATCTCCTGGCCTTGCTCCAGTCTACCCAGAAGCATGGGGGAGGGGGGAGTGTTTATTTTGTAAATGAAGGGTAAATTCTTGAGTATGTAACAACGACACTCTCAGAGAGTGACAAAGCCTCTGTCCCCTTCCTATACTTCATAACAGTGCTTCTCAAACTCCTGTGTTCCACAGGAGTTAATATGCATTCTGTGAAAAGAAGTGTGCTTCAATTAATGATGTTTGGGAAAAGCTGCACCTCAGTCCTCGCATTGGAGGCTTAGAACGCCCCGCAGCATGTTAAAGGCTCTGAGGGGTCCTATGATAAAAGCATTTGTCAAACTATGTTTAACATATCATTTCCCAAGCTAATTTGAATTTTGTCATGAAATTATTATTATTATTTTTAAAACAGAATGTCTAATACCATCCACTGCACAGTAAAAGGGCTATTCCCAGAGCAGAGTTTGGGAAATGGGAGTTAGTCTCAAATTGTTAATAGCGATTATTGGATAGATATGTTACTTGTCAAGGTAAAAATTTAAAAATGACCATGCCAATCATTTATTTTTTATTTTTTTTTAAAAGATTTTATTTATTTATTTGAGAGAGAGAGAGCACGAATTGGGGGAAGGGCAGAGGGACATCAGATTCCCTGCTGAGTGGGGAGCCTGACACTGGGGCTGGACCCTGAGATCATGACCTGAGCCAAAGTCAGACGTTTAAGCAACTGAGCCACCCAGGCGCCCTGTGACCAATCATTTAAACATTTGTCTCTCCCTTGGTGTCTTCTCACTCCCAAGCTTCAAATTTAAATCTCCTTTAAGAGACTCTCAGATTTCAATGTTTTGCCCTTACCTCGTCTTTCATGGCCTCTTCTACTTTTCTCAAGTGAACATCCCATCAGCAGCTTAGTATGTCCCAAGTGGAGTCTTCTCTAACCTAGACTCCTCCTCTCTCCTTCCCTGGGTCTGTTATAGTATCTTGCTACCCCTCAGTCCCCAGGCTCAAATATTGTTCCTTTCCTTCCAGCATGTCTTCATGTTTGTTTGATCACACTACTTCCTAGACTTGTCTCCACCTCTCCATTCTCCTGCCCAGTGCCACTGCCAACCAACTGGGCTTCTGGGTGGCTCTCTTTCCCTCTCTCTAGTTCATTGAAAAACCAGAGGGGGGTCCTCACAGCTGATTCTAATCATCCCTTATTCACACAGTGTTTTCATCCCATCTCATGGTCCATGTGATGAAGGTCAGATTCAGGCTCACAGATAAGTCTTCCCACAGTTTGGTCCTACCATGCTTTTCTGACATTATTCCCAGGAATGCCCTTCATAGAGTTATGGAAGTGCTTCTTGGAGTTATGGAACACGTTGATGTTCTTTCTGCACAACTTCTGTGCACTTTTGGATCTATTGTTCTCTTTGCTTGGAATCTCCCTGATTTTTCTTCTCAGCCGATCTATCCATCCTTCTAAACCTTTTCCAAGGCCACCACGCTTATGACATTTTCCATAGTCCTCTCAGCAGGATATCATGTGTCCCTCCTGGGACATCATAGCAGTTCATGTATAACTTTCTTATCACACTTACCAAATTCTGTGTTAAATGCCAGTTGTTTGTATATCTACCATATGCTTGCCTAAAGCTCAGTGAGGTCGGCCTTGGTCATCTGCATATTTGTGTCCTCTTCAGAGCCTGACACAGGGCTTTTACATAATAAGAATGAAAAAAAAATTGTTGAATAAACATTAGTAGCGTTAAAATGTTATTTTTATATGTATAAAATATTCTGCCATAAGCAGGAATAATGTATACAGTATTCTTCTGTTCTTTAATTATAGCTCTTCTAGAGTGAATAGCAATGGTGAAAATTCAAATTAGTGGGTAGTCACAGATCTATTTTTAATTGAGTTGTAAATGTCGCTTCATACTTAATTTAAACATGGGTATGTTTAGTGTTTCCAAATTCCCTGCATATACAATAAGGAAACCTTGACCAGGAGGCCTTAAGAATCTTGAGCCTTTTTTCAGCCTGCCCACTCAGTTGGCTTCAAGGTGGAACTAGATTGTTCTCCCTCACACTCAAGTACTCATCGCCATGCATTTCTCAGAATTGGAATGATGGCTAATATTTATTTTTCAAAGGACTTCCTTGTGTGTGTGTTAAGGAGAGTACAGCTTTAATTAAACAGGTTAGGGTCACTTGAAACACGTCTGCCTGAAGATAAATGTCAATGTGGATAATCTGAGAGCACTTGCTATTAATAGAGTTCCAAGTTGGTCCCTCTCATGACTGTAGCCTCCCACCCCGTCTTCCCTAATTACTACTCATAGAGTAGTTTCAGAAGTTTCATGAAATGCCTTCTTATTGGGAATTGGATTTAAAAATCTGTATCAGGAGACATTTTGTGATGATTATTCTTACCTTCGTTTAAAGTATGGGTTTTAATAAGACCATTAGCCTCTTCATTTTAAGGAAGAGCCCTATAGTCTAGAGCAATTCTAGTCAACTTTTACTGTCTGTGAATTACCTGGGAATCTTGTGGAAATTCAGAATGTGATTCAGCAGGTTTGGGGTGAGGAGGAGATTCTGCATTTCTAACCAGCTTCTCCATGAGGCTGATGCTGCTGTCCATGGACCACACTACGCAGGGGCCTACAGGAAGGTTGTGGGAGTTGGTGATGCTGGATTCCATTCCTCTCCAGGCTGGTCACTTAGGCAAAGTGGCTTACCTTTCTGGGCCTTAGTTGTCCTAATCTGCAATGTGAGGGAACAATACCTTAATAGCTCTTTCCATCTCTAACATTTTATGATGACATGAGGGGAAGTAGAAAGAATGAGGAGTCAGGCTGCAGGTCTGAGCATATTTTCATTCTTTTAATTTCAACCCAACTTTTGTATTTATTAACAGTTTATCTTAAATGTGGTATAAATAAAGACATTAAAGAGCTGCATATTTATGTTAGAATGTGAACCTTTAAAAAATAATTATCAATCTCATGATTTAATAAAGAACTTCCATGTAAAATATATTTCTCCCTCCGCCCTCATCTTTTGTGTTGTTCTGTTGTTTTTGTTTTATTAGGAAATACTCCATAGCTTGGGTGGAATTGAAAACCTAGCTCAGGTAAGATTCCTTTGTGGTGGCTGGTCTTGCCTTTCCATTTGATGCCATGGCTCTGGGCAAGGATTACATAGGTGTGTGACTGCAGGTGGCTTTCTTACCTTAGGCTGCCTGCCAAGGGGAGGGGCAGGCAGGGTGGATAAGTGTGTGTGAGGCAGGATACTCACAGAGCAGGAAGGGACCCATGACATTTTGTTCCAGCTAATTTTACCCAGCCTGCTGAAACAAGAAAGTTCTATAAAAGGTCACATGTCTTCAGTTAGTCATGAAAAGAAATAGGTGTTGGCTGGCAGGCCCAGCTCCTCAGCATTGCACATACCAAATGATGGAAGAAAATATTGGTTATAAAAATGTTCATAATTGTTTCACACAAAAAGAATTATGCTCACTAAAATATTTCCAAATACATGACAATGTGAGGAATGATCTTAACTTCATTTATTTTTCTGCTTTTGTAACTACTGAGGGAAGGTAAGCAGGTTGAGCCAGTCAAATGTTTGGGTTTATTAGTATGATAAGGCAAAATTTCTAGGCATGGCATTGGGTTGGATCAGCCCACTCTCCTACCACATAGAGAAAGAATGATTTTCATAATGAACTTTTGGCCCTGTAAACTCATTCTGTATTATTAATGGAAGAGTAAGTTTAATGGCAGGTTAATGCTAAATCTATTATGTTTTATTATATTTTCATTCTTGGGAAATTGCTGCAACATGACTAGTTTTTGTTTTTAAGATTTTTTTTTTTTTAATTGGCTATAGGTTTACCTCATTTAATGAAATGACTGTCTTTCATAAAATTATATTATAAAGGATCCTCTTACCCACCTTAACTTCCCTGGTCTTCTTAGAATTTTTGTGTGTTTCTCTGAGCCTATTTCTTATTATAACCAGTTATCTGCAGTGAGTGATTATCAGACTACCCACACCCATTTTTATTCTGATTACAGCTATTGGTGTGTATGCTGGTTAGATATAATTTTTTTGTATTTGGAACCAAATTACACCACAAACTTACTTAGTGACAAGTCATTTTTTGAGAGTTTGTACAGTCTTTCCATGGTCCCGCCCTCAACTTCAGGGCATGCAAGAGAAGGCAAAGAATCTAGAAACTCAAGCTACCTTTTGCACTTGAGTGAACCTGGCCCAGAGGCCCTGAGTATTATTTGGTGTATCCGTTGTGCCATCTACAGCTCATTTTCAGAAGTACACATCTTGTCCCTTATCTGCTTGTGTGCTTTTACTAATCTTTCCTTCTGACTCTTGTTGGTTTGGTCCCTCCTGCAGTACATGGAGATTGTGGCCAATGAGTACCTAGGCTATGGAGAGGAGCCGCACAGTGTGGACAAGCTGGTCAACATGACGTGTAAGTGTCGTCGTGAGGACATGGCAACTTTTCCCACTTGCCAAATGAGCAGGATGGCGTTTTCAACAGGAAAAAGGATCCTTTGAATATTTATGAGTATACCCATCCACAGTTCTAGTATTGGGAGTCCATGCCAACTGTTACATTCAGTGGCAAAATATACCCAGAAGGAAAACTTTAGATTGCAACTCTTACCTTGAAAAGCCCAATTTCACGTTGAAGATTTTCACTGAGCACAAGTTTATTTTAATGCAAGAGGGACTTCCATAATGGCAGATTTTGGTAAAAATGTTTTTTGCTTCCTTTGATTTCTATTAAAATGTCAGAGGCTATTCACTTTTCATCTATAAAGTTTTGTTAATAATAATACCTACCTCATAAAATTTAAAACTTTGTGAACATAAAAAAGAAAAAAAAGATCCTGATGTAATGAGGAGAATGTGAAAACATGGGTCTGTGTGTGTGGAATTCAATCTTCTCTCTCTCTGGAGGCTCTTTTCAGCCCCACCTTGCTTCCTCTCCAGCTTTGATGAGCTGTAGGTCCCCTGTTGCTGTGGGATGCTGGCCCATTTTCTTTGAATGATCTGGTTTCCCGTATTTGTTTCCAGGACAGCACACTGATTCTCAGTTACAGGGAGAGGAGAGTACGTGGTTAGCGCTAGGCACCAGGAAGTTTCTTTGAGAACAACTGTTCCCCTCAGCGGAGGAACCTTGCTAGGTCCATCACCTTCAGTGGCCTTCCTCTCCTCTATATATTTGAAATCTTTATAGGGAGGATATTTGAAGAGTAGGTTTCACTTTGAACTTGCAACGATGTTGAGGAACTCATTCAACTTTAAGCGGAAGGAGATGTTTGCCTTTTTTGCTGTCTCCATATTTTATTACTATAATAGAAATATATAATAATTATTATTTGAGCTTAAGAGGTAATTCTCAGAGTAAAAAAAAAAAAAAAAGTAACCCTGTTCCTCCTCCCTCCATTGTTCCTTTTGTGTTATCTGTCTGTCCATGTGCCCTTTCTGTTTGCCCATCAGTACTTTTAGACCTGAGGTTCCATGAATACTGCTGCCTTTAAGTGCTGAATCCCTCTTTGAATTATTTCCTTTCTTTATAGATATTTTTCAAAAACTTGCTTCTGTCAAAGACCAAAGAGAATGGGTCACCACAAGCGGAGCACATAAGGTGAGTAGTCCCAGAAGGAGTGAACACTTCACCTCCATATGGCGGTGGTTCACATGCTGGGGTTCAGAGCCCCGTGATCAAGTTTCTTATAATTATAGTTCACAAACCTGCTAACCTAGCCTAGAATTGTAAATCTCTGCCAACCCTTTAATATTCTTTATCAGCCTAAGGAGTAAATATAGAAATAGCAAACAGGTTTTCTGAAACTCTTTTTTTTTTTTTTTCCTTTTTCCCATGCCACTTATTAACAACCAAGTTTGTTGCTTTATTTAAATGTTGCTTGAGAAACCCTGGCTATATATAAACCGCCCCTAAGTGTGTATTTACAAATGAACAAATAAAGTGTGTGTATACATATAAATACATTCCTTATGGCACATGGAGTTATATATATGCTTGAACCATATGAAATTGTATGTCTATTGGGCAATTTCATATGGTTAAGCCTTATAATCAGATGGTAAAGTATTATAAGCATATGGATCAAATATACATTTCAAGATGAATGGGTGCTGGTTTAGTCGAAACAGACTAAATTTATATATATAGCAAGACTATTTAGATGGTAGCTGCCTACAGCCAGTTTTCAATAAGCTGTTGATTTCTCATATCCCAAGAGGCCACTGTCGAGTATATATTAGAGCAAGGTTGCCTAAAATGTGTTCACACGTGCTGCTCATTGTATAGGAGATGATTCTAGGTCATTTACAAATCAACGCTTTTCATTTCAATAGCTACATATATTTCACTGATGTACCACTTAGAATTTGAGGAACATTTTTGAGTAGCATTAAGGAGTTAAGTGGATATGGCACAAATTGTGGGAATGTTATGTCAGTGACTGAAGTTTGGAGAACATTGTTGTGTTAGGAGATCAGAGAAAAAAGTGAGAGAAGAATAAGAGGAGGGGATCAGAGAAATAAAGATAATGATAGCTTCATAAAAAAGTGAATGAAATCATAAAGGGGGAAAATTGACGTAACAGGAACCAAAAATCAGCCAAGCAGTTGTTACATGGCTCACAGCTCTGGCCTGAAATATGTCTGGGTGTGTACTTTTGGGGGACTCTGAGTTCTAAAAGTCTAGAGAAAAGAGGAATGAATTTGCATTAATGGGAATTCAGAAAGGGCAACTGATAAGGTACAGACTTCCAGTTAAGTCATGTTATTTAGCATGATGTCTGGAAGCCTCAATTTATGCTCTTTCTACATCATTAGAAATCTGAGAGGCAAATGAAGTGCTTGGTAATGTTGACATCTTGCTTAGTTTGGGGGAGAAAAGACAGTTTTCAATACTTTGTGGGAAAGGGCCTACCACAATGCCTAGTTCAGAATGAGTTCAAAACATGAACTCAAAAACAATGACTGGTTACTACCAGTATTGTACTTCCTATCATTAGTCTCCCTACTTCTCCTTGGGGAGAGGCCAGAAGAGGCAGAGGGGACATCCTGGGCACATGAAAATAGAGGGAAGAGTGAGAACCTTGGCCATGTATCTTGGTCCCCTTTGCTTCCTGCCCTGGGTAAGGAATGGCCACAAGGATCTAGCGTTGAGTTTCAAAGCAGGAAGGGGTCCTGCCCCCTGAAAGAGCTGGGTATGGTGAATGTTTAATAAAAAAACCCCTCTTGGGGTTAAGCCTCAATGATCTTTGAAAGAAACATTATACCACTCAAGAAGCTTGTAGTACTTACACAATGAAACTTTCTTTTACTTCATTTTTCAGACATTAGTAAATTTACTTGGTGCCCGAGATACTAATGTTTTGTTGGGTGCCCTTCTGGCTCTGGCTAGTTTAGCTGAAAGGTAAGTGTATTTTAATATCTTTCCAGTTCCACTGCCATAGTAGTTCAGGTGGGAAAGACGAATAATAGATCAGTTTCTCTAGTTACTTACCTACTTAGTTATAATTTGAAAAATAAGCATGAAGTAGCATTAATATATTGAAGAGGATTCTGAATGAAAAAGCATCATTTTAAAACTTAAGTTGGAAAGGAAAATCAGTTTCTTCTATTTTCCCTGACCAGAAATACCTACCTAGTCTTTCATCCAACCTTCAGATACTTTCACTTTCAAAATAACCGCAGTATTTCTTTGACAACTATATCTCCCTGATTTAAAAAAAAAAAAAAGTTCTCTCCTGTATATTCATTCTAACATATAAAACATTTTCAAACACTTTCACCCTTAAAACAATTCTGGATAACATGTTCCCTTATAGACATCATGATTATTTTAAATAAAAGTGTTTTAAATATATTTTTATGCCAATAAGTGAATCAATGCTTTTTTTGTTTTTATTTTTTTAACTTTCTATGGAATAATTGACACATATAACTGCATATGTTTAAAGTGTACAACATGATGATTTGATATACATTATGTGTATGGAATAATTAGCAAGTTCAAGAGAATTAATATATTCATCATATCACATACTTTTTTTGTGTGTGTGCAATAAAAACACTTAAGATGTGCTCTCATCAACTTTCAAGTATAAAATACCATACTAACTGTGGTCTCCATGCTGCACATTAGATCCTCAGTACTCATTCTTCTTATAACTGAAAGTTTGTACCCTTTAATCCATATTTCCCTCCTGTCTAGCTCCTACCAATCACTCACCATGCTAATCTCTATTTCTATGTGATCAGTTCTTTTGTTTTTTGTTTTAGATTCCACATATATCTGATATCATACAGTAGTTACCTTAGCACAGTTCCTTTCAGGTTCACCCATGTTGTCACAAATGGCAGAGATTCCTTCTTTTTTATGAATAAATAATAATATTCAATTATATTTATGTAGGCCCATATAGGTCATTTTTATGTCTTGGCTATTGTGAATAATGCCGATTATTACCTTTTTAATGAAAAGCCTATTATTCTTTTTGGAGAAAGGGAATCATGTTATCATGATACTGTTATTAAACAAATTTAAATTGATGACATACAACATTTGTTGAATGTTGGAATTTGATGTAGCCCGACCCCATGGAGCTATATTGCTTTTTGTTTTTCCTCCTGAGATAATATGAGAACGAGGGTATTAAATGAATGGATATGGTAAGGTATGTTTTTAGTAGTTACTAATAGTTTTCAATTTGTAGTCCAGAATGTAGGGAGAAGATAAGTGAACTCAACATTGTAGAAAATCTGATGATGATTTTGCATGAATATGACTTGCTTTCCAAAAGGTAGGATTGCTCACAGGGGAAAAGACAATGTCATATTTGATGAAAATGATAATTGTTACTTTTATTATGTCATGCTATTTACATTATTAACTGAATGGCATGAGACACCTTGACATTTATTTTCTATTTTCTATTTAAGTTTTTATAGAGAAACGAGAACAAAGAGGTGTATTGATTTATCTTTGGTCTTGCATCACTTCTAGATCTGGGCATAGAATTGAATTATATAAATCTTATGATCACATCTTTAATATTTTTGTTTATTGAATTTTTTTTACATCCTGTCTTTTTAAGGAAAGAAACTCTGAGGTGGCTCTATTTTTAGTAATTTCAGATTGTATATTGAATAAATTATTAGATTGTTAAAATCTATTCTGCTTAAGGAACGTAAAATAAATTAGTATAGCTGCTGACTTGTTTCATGACCACCTGTTATTATAACTCCAAACAGAATCTAAAATGTATTCATTTTCAATTGAACTACATATTGCTCTAAAGAATTACTGTATCCAGTTAGTTATTAGGTTGTTTTTAAATAGAGTTGCAACCTACATCATTTGATATTTAGTTAGGTAAGTCACGATTTTCTGAAGAGGTAAAACAGATAACAGAAATATCATGTAATGAAACCCAGACACTTAACCATAGTAAATCCCCGTGAGTCTTTCTTCAAAGTCAATTTTATCCTCTTATACAAACTATACTTATAGACCTGTGTACCTGAACTCGTTTCTAGGAAAACAACCTCTGCTCAGGTGTTAGAACACCAGAGATGAATGAGATAGAGTGTGTAGTGTAGGAGAGGGGACGGGCATGCAGGTCAGTGGTTTCACCATAGCACTGTAAGTGGTGTGGTTAACGGATGCACAGGACACTCTGGAAACATAGAGCAGAAGCTCCCAGTCACAGCCAGGGGCCACACCAAGTTTCCTGAAGGAAAAGGGAGTTATCTAGGCAAAGGGAGAGAACAAGTGGAAACAGAATGTGCTGTTTGGAGGCATGAATTTGTCTGTATTAGAGGAACTGCATGATTGGGCACAGCTGGAACAGAAAACTAAATTAGACAGTTAATGATAAGTTAAAAATATAGCAAATTTTGGTCTGGCTTTCTCTATATGCTAGACCCTGCTTTAAGCACTTTTGTGTGTTAATGCATTTGATCTGCACAGTAACCCATCAATTTCCATATTTTATAGAGGAGGCAACAAGATGCTTTTAGCCAGGTCACAATGGGCTCTTGGTGCCGAATAAGAGTGTGTTTTTTATCCATGCACATTATGGGGACTTACAGAAAGATTTTAAGCATGATCAGATTTATTTTGTGGGGACATTACTCTGATAGCAGTATGTGGGGTGTGTGGCGTGGGGAATATAGCCACACAATGAGATCCATTTAGAAACAAGGAAGGGGATGTTTGGTGTGGAAAGTTTAAGGAGATGCAGAACACTATTTGCCAAAGAACAGATGTTCTGAATGTCAGAACACAAAAGTTTGGGAGGGATTGACGCTGTGGAAAATTGGCTCAGGGGAAAGGAACTGTGGAGCAGTGTGGGCATGAGAAGATTGGAGAGGCAGGTGACGGAGAAGCTTATGTCTTGAGCACAATCAAAGATCACAAGAATGGGAGGAGCAGTGGGGTTAGGCAGCTGCATGACTTGCAAGAGAATTAATCTCAGCCGTTGCCTAGGAAAAAGGCAGTGGTGGATTGGGAAAGGAGAAGGAAGTGTCTTGGATGATTCCGTCTTCTGGCTTGGAAAATTGAAAAGACTGTGATATCACGAGTCAACACTGGAGATATAAGAGGGAAGAGCCAGTTTGGGGAGGAGAATAATGACTTTGAGTTGAGACACAGTGGGATGAGTACCTGTGGAACTGCTGTGTGGCTAGAACTTCTGGAGGCTGAGAGTGATGCCTGGGCTGAGCTCACAGGACTGGGATAGAGGGGGTATTTGAAGTCACGGGAATGGATGACATTGTCCAGGGAGAGTGTTTAGAATATGAGACTGGAGGGTTATGGATGGTTCTATGCAATGTCCATCATCATCATGTTTCAGAGCTCTGCTGAACCCTATGTGTCCTATGCTATCATTATCTTTATTTTACACACCAGATAGTCACTGGGAACATTGCATTTAATCTCCTTGCATTGTAGTGGTTTTGGCATTTTGTTTCAATGTCCTGTTTTTGTAACCACATAGTGAGTTTCTGAAGACTACGATAGAGCTTTTATTTCTTTTGTTTTGAGCACAGTGCAGGTCCCATTGTATGTACCTGATATCTATTTGCTGGCTAGTAGGTTTTTAGCCAGACCAGTGGGCTTACAAGGAGGCTATGACTTAGAACGGTGGTCAGCAAACTATGACCCACAGTCTAAATTTGGCTCCCTGCCTGTTTTTGTAAATAAAGATTTATTGGAACATAGCCATGCCCATTTGTTTTTTATGTGTTATCTATGGCTGCTTTTACATATGTTGGCTGGGTTGGGTAGTTCTGACCAAAGCTGTATGGCTCGCAAAGCCTGAAACACTGTGCTGTGATCCAACCCTTTACAGAAAACATATGTTGACCTGTGACTTAGAAAATGTTAGAGCCCCACAGTGATGATAGCTCTAGTCCAAATGCAGAGTCAGTAACTCACCACGCTGTGATTCTCATCCTCACCACCCTCCCATGCCCTTCCAGATTAACTGCGGAGTTACTGCGCCTACTTTGTGCCGAACCCCAAGTGAAAGAGCAGGTGAAGCTCTATGAAGGGATACCCATCCTCCTTAGTCTGCTCCACTCTGACCACCTGAAGCTGCTCTGGAGTGTTGTCTGGATTCTGGTTCAGGTTTGTGAGGACCCTGAGACCAGTGTGGAAATTCGCATTTGGGGAGGCATCAAGCAGCTTCTTCATATTTTACGAGGGTGAGTCAGAGGGGGCTGTGGCCGACTGCCTTAGTCACTGAAGGTTGGGGACTCTGCCATACAATGGCAGATTTGGTACATGATCAGCTTGCTTCCTCCTGCTCTTTGGTCCTTCGTGTTATGGAGAATCATTTATACTTGTCACAAACATACTTGAAATCATTATCAGGGGCATTCATCTTTTAAGTTTCTTGGGAGCCCTGAAATATTTATCTTTGCATCACCGGCCTCCATGATAGTGCCGGGAATAGAGAAGGCCGTCAGTCTGCAAATGTAGATTGAATGAGATCCAACAACCACAAGAAAACATTTATATTACCACCTTTTTCTTGACAACACTCTATGCGTATTGTAATCCCAACAAGTATAATAATTTTACTTGTAATTTTACTTTAAATTTACTATTTTGCTAAAATGTCTGCATTTGCATATATGGCACTCATCTACAAAGAGAAAGCAAAACCTGCAATTAAAGAACAGATGTATAATCCTTAGTTAAAATGGGAGAAAATATTGTTGATCAAACGATTGTCATGTTACTGACCCTGGTCCAGTTGCTCTTCTTTCCTCTCTAAATCTTCATTGCAGTGCTCTTAAGGTGGGTTAACACGTTATCATCTCTCTTTTAAAAGTAGATATGAGGAATTCTTAATCTCAAGAAACAAACAGGGTTGCTGGAGTGGTGGGGGGTGGGAGGGATGGGGTGGCTGGGTGATAGACATTGGGGAGGGTATGTGCTATGGTGAGCGCTGTGAATTGTGTAAGATTGTTGAATCACAGATCTGTACCTCTGAAATAAATAATACATTATATGTTAAAAAAAAAAAAGAAGAAGAAGATAGAAGGAGGGGAAGAATGAAGGGGGGATATCGGAGGGAGAGACGAACCATGAGAGACTATGGACTCTGAGAAACAAACTGAGGGTTCTAGAGGGGAGGGGGGTGGGGGGATGGGTTAGCCTGGTGATGGGTATTAAAGAGGGCACGTTCTGCATGGAGCACTGGGTGTTATACGCAAACAATGAATCATGGAACACTACATCAGAAACTAATGATGTAATGTATGGTGATTAACATAACATAATAATAATAAAAAAAGAATTCTAGTGACATTCAAAGCCTTGAGTATGGAGAAGGAATGGTTATTAAAATAGTTTCAAATTGAAACTTTCTTGAAGTATGTTGCAGTAAGTATGTATTAGATATATTGAAGCCATGGATAATGACATCTTTTGGTACCATCAGTGGGAAAGTTCTAGTACCTAAAATTATTATAAAGGATAATTCAGCCCTATAGGTACTGAATGAAAGTTGAAAAGGAATATGTCTGGGGTGCCTGGGTGGCTCAGATGGTTAAGCGTCTGCCTTCAGCTCAGGTCATGATCCCAGGGTCCTGGGATCGAGCCCCACATGAGGCTCCCTGCTTGGCAGGGAGCCTGCTTCTCCCTCTCCCTCTACTGTTCCCCCTGCTTGTGCTCTCTTGCTCTCTCTGTCAAATAAATAAATAAAATCTTAAAAAAAAAAAAAAGAAAAGGAATATGTCTGCCTGAAAGGAATCACCCTTGTAATGTGCAGTACCTAAATAAAGCTCTCTCTAATAAAAACAGAGTGACTTATCATTCTTAATATGACCAGATATTATCAAATCAGTGTTATTCAGACTTTGTGCTTGTTACACCTCTAGGTATATTATGGAACTCTATGTTATCGACTTCTGTGAGGGTATGTTTCAAAGCATAAGAACAGACTGTAGTGATATGGACAATAGCTGTATTAATTATTTCTGTCATTACCAAAACAAAGGAAAAAATATAAGCTATTGATAATCTACTTGCTTTTTTTTAAAGATTTTTATTTTTATTTATTTGAGAGAGAGAGAGAGAGAGCAAGGGGAGGGACAGAGGGAGAAGCAGAGTCCCTGCTGGACAGGGAACTTGACTCCGGGCTCTATCCCAGGACCCTGAGATCATGACCTGAGCTGAAGGTAGACGCTTATGTGACTAAGCCACCCAGATGCCCCTACTTGCTTTTGTGAGTATCACATAAAAATCTCAAATACTTTAAAGTATAAATTATAAATCTTTCATTAGTACTGTGGCATAATAAGCTAGCTCCTTGAACATTTAGCAAAAGTTTTTTGTTTTTGTTTTTATTTTTTTTTGCTTGCTTTTTTAGGATGCTGATGGTGATGCTGATGGCAGTGGTCGATACACCTATTCCAACAGCTATGGGTTGCCCTTATGGAGAACAGTTATTTTCTTGATGATAACATTAAATTCTGTGATGCTTAAGCAGTACTTAAGAGAGAAAACCTACTGTTTTACCACGTAGGATTAAGTTTAATACAAGGCACCAGTTTTCCTCTTTTGCTCAAGATGTAACCATCCTTGAGAGAAACGAGTTGTTTCACATCTAAAGAGTCAGTTGGCCAGTCCATTTCTCTGGTGCAATGTTAGAAAACTCTTTCCTGGGAAAATGATATATGTCAACACTTATTCTATGTTAAATATGTCTCAGCGCTCTGGGAGAATTTATTACCCCAGCTGGGTAAACAATATCTCTCCAGAGCTTGTGCCTGCCCCAGGGCTGCCTGGAGCTGGTACAAGGGGTGGAGGTTGCCAGGCTGTCTGCTGGCATGAGTAGGACCAGGGATTATTGTCAAGGCAGTTTCCAGGAAATCTGTTTGTGCCCATTCACCTACAATCATAAGCTCCAGAACAGTTCCTGAAGGCCTATAGACTCGAGTAGGGGGAGTGATTTCTAAAATTTGAGTTTAACATAATTTGGTTGACAGATAAGATCACCAGTTGTGACTATCCCTAGACCTAGCTCCATTACCTTCCCAAAGCTAACTGAAGGAAGGGCACTAGTGGGCCCAGATGACATGGGAAGGAAGCCAAGGAGACTCCATCTATGTAATATTTAGGCACAAAGAAATCAAGATAGAGCTGTTGCCATAAAAAATAAAGAAATGAAAAAATATAGTAGCTGCATTAAACAAAAAGGAACAAAACAGATAAAAGACATGAAGAAGCTATTGTGGAAGATGCTACCTTGAGTAAACAGAAAACAAGTGCTTTATTTTATCAAAGATATTAAATAGAACATGACATTTATGACCTGAGATTAAAGATGAGATGCTAGGACTACAAAAAAGGGAAGGTGGAGATTACAGAGCTAGGAAGAAAGGCAAGGACTGAATAATCCACAGAACTGAGACATTCATCAGAGTACCAGACAGAAACTGGAATTAATACAAGGAAGGGCACACTTGAAAAAATTGCACATAATGTGGAGGAAAAACACAAAGGAATGAGAACCATTAGAAAGTGAAGGATATGGCTTGCAGAAGATGAGTTTTCAACCTGTGGATAACTGATATCCTAGTGAGAGAATAAAGCAAAAGGATAAAAAAATTCAAAGATAGGGTTGCATAGGGGGCTCAGTTGGTTAAGCGTCTGCCTTCAGCTCAGGTCATGATCTCAGGGTCCTGGGATCGAGCCCCGCATTGAGCCCCAAATCTGGCTCCCCACTCAGCGGGGAGTCTGTTTCTCCCTCTCCCTCAGCTCCTCCCCGTCCCTGACTTGTGTGCCCTCTCTCTCAAATAAATCAATAAAATCTTCTTTAAAAAATTCAAAAATATAAGAGAAGAGATCTTTACCAAAATAAGGAAAGACTAGAATTGCTTGGAAAAAGAAAACTCAGCATGAGGAAGACTGACATATAGTCAGGTGAATTGATAGCAGCAGAATAGAGTTCAAAAACAGAGGTGGGGGAGGAGCAGGGGGCGCTCCTGGCTGGCTCAGTCAGTAGAGCATGCAACTCTTGATCTTGGGTTTCTAGCCCCCCACGTTGGGTGTAGAGATTACTTAAAAATAAAATCTTAAAACAAAACAAAAAAACAAAGGTGGGCATGTGGAGCTGTGGGGAAATGACAGAGTTTTCAATAACTAGTGCTGGAGTTAGTTCAGTAACCAGAGAAAGAAGCAGGAGGGAAGGAAGGCAGGAAGGCAGGAAGGAAGGGAGGGAGGGAGGGAGAGAGGGGAAAGGAAGGAAGGGAGGGAGGAAGGAAGAAAAAAAGGAAGGAAAGAAGGGACCCTTGCCTCACACCACACACAGAAATCCACTGTAGGTGGATGGGAAGGTGAAACAATAAAGATAACATAGGAGAAAACTTCATGGCCTGGGGGAGGCAAACATTTCTTAAACAGGACCCAGAAAGCACTGACCATGAGGGAAAAGTGATAAATTGTGCATTCACTTTTCTTTTTCAGAGACAGAAATTTTGTTTCCGATCGTTCTTCCATTGGCAGCCTGTCTAGTGCAAATGCAGCAGGCAGAATCCAGCAGCTTCATTTGTCAGAAGATTTAAGCCCTCGGGAAATACAAGAAAATATTTTTTCCCTTCAAGCAGGTATTTATATCATATTATTATGTTTTGCTATTTGATAATGTTTAGCATAGGTTTTATTATGTTCTGTGATGATGATAATAATTTGTTATTCTCTGTTATGTATGATAATATGAAGTAGGCACAATTTGTAAGTTTAAAAACTGTGAAGTTAAATCCATGTAAGTGTCTGAAACCTCCCGGGACTTGTGTTGGGCCTGCAGGTTAGTGATACCACAGACTTTTCTCTCCGTTTCACATTCTGAACACATTGAGAAATCAGCATAGAAGTCAGGCATAAAGAGAGCAGAATAGTAGCTTCATTACTGGAAAAGCTGGATTAGAGAATTCAGCTTGCTTTGTGGCCAGAATCATGGTTCCTATGTTTTCTAGATCTCAGGGCACCCTCCTTCAGAGAGATTCTACAATGCACACATCCATTCCCCTGGGAACAAGGGAGCACCTTCCTTACTCCATGTGAGCACCTAAAGAGAAGACAGAGCCTCTCTTACCACACAAAAGCAGGAACAGGGATGTATGCCCACGTTTTTGGCAGTTTGGCACAACCCTGAACAAGGTTCACAAAAGGGCACCTGGCCTTTGGGACGAGTGGGGGCTTTGGTGCTGCCGACCGAGGTGGGCGCCCTGCCACAGACACAGGAGGGGGGCAGAGAGGCACTGGGGGCGGCCCGCAGGAGGGCAGGCAGGCAGGAGTATATGAAGATATATGTAATGCCTGAAGCACAGTGCAGGGCCAGCGCAAGGGCCCCATAAAATGGTAGTACCCTTTACAGGTGCTCTGTGCTGTAGGATCCAGCACATTTCTGGTCGGACAAGAAGCAGCACCGTACAGAACGTCACCAGAAGCTGCCACGGTGACCATGAGGAGGCAGGAAGGGTGGTGCTCAGGGTGTGGGATTTAACAGCTAGCAGACTGCAGTTGGACTTCTGGCCTCTTCCACTTACTAAGTTCTGTGGCCTAGTCTGTCGGTCTCTGTGAACCTCAGTTTTCTCATCAGTAAAACTGGTAGTCATGGTACATCCTCTGATTACAAGGAATACTTTGTGTTTTTTTGTTTAATTTTTTAAAAAGATTTTATTTATTTATTTGGCACAGAGAGAGAGAGACAGCGAGAGAGGGAACACAAGCAGGGGGAGTGGGAGAGGGAGAAGCAGGCTTCTCTCCAAGCAGGAGCCCAATGCAGGGCTCGATCCCAGGACCCTGGGATTCATGACCTGAGCCGAAGGCAGACGCTTAACGACTGAGCCACCCAGGCGCCCCGATACTTTGGATCATATATTTAAAGTACTCATGTATCCAACCATTGTAGATGTGTTTACTGAGCACCTGCCAAGTGCCAGGCACCTGTTGGGCCCTGGGGATTATAATGAAGCTGCTTCCCGGTACACAGTAAGTGCTCAACAAAAGGCTGTGGAGGAGTGTAGACGCACATGAATTACGTGAAGAGCAGAGTTAGACACCACTGCGAGTCAGTTTCCCTCCCCCCAGAGCTGTGTCGCAGGGAAAGGTACTGTGTTTGGAGGAGTGGCTCTGTCACAGAATTCCCTGCGGAGCCCGAGTATTGACGGAACAGTGTAGAGCGCGGTCAGTGATGACAGACACGATCATCTGGTGGTTTTCCTTCCAGCCTGCTGTGCCGCCCTCACCGAGCTGGTGCTCAACGACACCAACGCCCACCAGGTGGTCCAGGTGAGAACGCTGCTCTCCGGGCTCCGGCTGCAGACCACGTCAGCACTCACGGACCCCACCTCAGGCGAACTGTGTAGCCCAGAACACAGCTTTTGGGATCCCATGATGTGATTTTAAGATATTTTAATATGTCTTATTTAAGTTCTAGAATTCCATTTTATAGTCTCTTTTATTTTTTAATTTTTTAAACTTTTTTTAAATTAAGATTTTATTTATTTATTTGTCAGAGAGAGAGAGGGAACACAAGCAGGGGAGTGGGAGAGGGAGAAGCAGGCTTCCCGCTGAGCAGGGAGCCCGATGTGGAGCTCGATCCCAGGACTCTGGGATCATGACCCGAGCCAAAGGCAGACGCTTAACCAACTGAGCTAACCAGGCGTCCCTAATTTTTTGAGCCTTTTTAACATTTTATTTTTAAGTAATCTCTACACCCAACATGGGGCTCAAACTCAAAACCCCGAGATCAGGAGTCACATGCTCTTCCGACTGAGCCAGCTAGGTGTCCCTAGAATTCCATTTTATAGTCTTGTCCTTCTTTTACCTCACTTGGCTTAGAAGGACCAGCCCTGTGGTTAACCTCTAGTGTCTCTTCCCTATATCATGTGTACTCTTTTTCATTTTATCTCTTTTTTTTAAAAAAGCTATTTTGAATAGCTTTAATCCTGGACATATAGTATACCATGGGTTGAGGATAGTAGTCATTTGAATTAAGAGTATATCAGGTTAGGGGCACCCGGGTGGCTCAATTGTTAAGTGTCGGCCTTCGGCTCAGGTCATGATCCCAGGGTCCTGGGATGGAGCCCCGCATGGGGCTCCCTGCTCGGTGGGAAGCCTGCTTCTCCCTCTCCCACTCCCCGTGCTTGTGGTCCCTCTCTCACTGTGTCTCCCTGTGAAATAAATAAATAAAATCTTAAAAAAATATTTTTTAAAAAAATTTAAAAAAAGAGTATATCAGGTTATTCAGCTAGAGATGACTGAAACACACACCAACAACATATTTATTGCCAAGAAACCATTTTCACAAAGCATAATTCATTAATCAATCCACTACATATACAGCAATATATGGAAGTAGCATACAATATATCCAACTTCAACTTCAAAATACATAAATACATAAAATGTCGTAAGAGATCAGATCACCAATGATTAAAGGCCCGAGGGGAAGCTCAGCAAATCAGGGGGTAGTGGCAGAGCAGGACATCTGGACTTGGCCAGGTTGAGATTCCTTTCCTACTATCATTTCCTGGCGGTTCGGCCATTGGAGAAATGACTTAGTCTCTCTAAGATTTGGTTTTGTCATATATAAAGCAGGGAAATTATAGGCTAATTCACAGAATAGCTATAAAGATTAAATGCAGAAAGGCAGGTAAAGCTGTTCACAGTTATAAAAGCCCATGTATAGTAGAGTTCAGTAAATCAAATATTTGATAATAGAAAAGTAGCAATAAGTTAGCACTTTTTGTTCACTCTGCTGTGTATATATTAGAGTATCAGAGTAAGTCTAGAAGGATAACTTTCTGGACTTCCATGCATAACTTTCATTTTCTAAATCTATTATTACTCTTGTTTATTTTTTCTATGTTCTTTTCTACAATAATTTATCTATGTGTATTGTTTAATTACCAAACTGTAAAGGGAGAGATTATATTTCATAGTTAGACATTTAAAATGCAAAGTACAAAGATATTTGGATCCCTTTACTCAGGCCTTTTTTATCCCCTACTCCTTTTTAAAGTATTTAAATGACTTTAAATTGATATGCTTTATTACTTATCATCTTTAAAGACAGTTGAAATTTTAAGAGTGTGGTTGTAGTCTTTAGTATTACATTGATATATTTACTATTCTCCTGTCTACTTACACAGAGTTCTAAAATTCTACGAACATTTCTTCTCAAATACTAATTTTTGAGATTGTGTAGTTGCTTCATTGTGTTTGTGTGTCTCTCTGGCATTGGCAGTGGTCACAGATAACATGTGCTCTTTATTCTTCCAGGAAAATGGTGTATATACAATAGCAAAATTAATTTTACCAAACAAACAAAAGAATGCAGCAAAAACGAATCTATTACAGGTAATAAGCATGTCCATTGTTCTTCCGTATCGAGTTACTGAAATCTGGGGAAACTTTGAGAATATGAATTCCCTCCCAGTCTCCGTACTGACTGGGAGGAAAAATATCAGGTGCGGGAGGCTGGCATGAAAACAAATGCTGTCAAAACAAAATAAAGGGCTTAACAGTGGTTTCTCTGGGTGGGGGTGGGGGGATCAGGTGATTTTATTTATGTATTTCTTTGCTTATCGGTAAGTTCTATTTTTTTTCAAAACAATGCTTATGTATCAGAAAACTGTAAGAGGAAAATTATATTCCATCTTTAAGCATGGACCACAGTTGGTAACATTTCATCTTTACAAAGGAAAGCCTGTAAAATGGATCTTGGTGGACGAGAAGAGACTCGCCAAGTCGCTAAAGGGGTGTGAGTGGGGCAGCCATGGCATCTGCTACAGGGTGGAAGAGCATTCCGCACAGAGGAAACACCATGTGCGAAGTGCGAGAGCCAGGCAGCTTAGAGTGTGCTTCGGCCGCCCAGCGGAGCTGGGGTGTGTGGACGGAGGAGGGAGATGAGGCCTTGCAGGCAAGAGGGGTGCACATTATTGCAGGCTCCTGCGTGCTGTTTTAAAGAGTGGGCATCAGGGGGCCAGTGTCCCTGAAGATACTGGAAAGATAAAATCAGATTGAAAGTAAGCCTTTGCAGGACTTGCAGCTCATTCTTTTCCCCCAAGTCATTTAGAGAGGAAGTAAGAAACCATGTTTACCTCCAATCCAATCGAAGGGCTGTCACCCCGAATGAGAGAGAAAATGAGCAGAGAAGTTTTGGTGGTATCCGTGGGCTGGCAGGCAGAGGTTTTAGAGAGCTACCCATGACAACGTACAGGTGCGGGACTTAATTTCTTTGGTGCACCACAGAGGCATGATGTGATGCTGGACAAGAGAAGAAGTCAAATCCACCTTGCAGATGCATTTTGTTAAGCCAGTAGAGGGTTTCTAAAAATTCACATTGAAATGATTTTTGAGGGACATTTGCATCCTGCACTTTCTCACTGCCTCCACCACCCTCCACCAGGCTCCGTCATGTCATTGTGTCATCTGCCTGCTTCCCTGGGCAATTTTATTTGGGACCCTTCGGTGTTCAGACCACTAATTTTATGGAATGATTCCAGATCCCAGTTCAGCAGACCCCGATCACCCCCGTGGTGGCCTGTGTACAGGACCGACTGCAGGCTGGGGGCTCTCTGTTTTTTTTCTTGGCACTGCAAAGTCACAGACATTTAGATGTTTATTTTTCTTTAGTAAAGTCTCACAGGCCTCTTTCTGAGTGTTCTCGGGAGTAGTTCTACTGTAGATTGTTCTATTTGGGAAACGCTTAAGACTCTTTACTCAAGAGACCAATTTGTCAAGTTTGAGTCCAGTGTGCCTGTGGCTATTTTTATATGTTATCATTTCGAGTGTTTATTTTCTCATAGAAGCCATATAAATATTGAGGCATACATAGCAAGCTAGAAACAAAATAAACCTTGAGCTCCTGAAAATCTCTGGACATTTGGTTTTCTCAGAGTAGGAATTTTATTTCTGGTCTCTGTGTTCATCTTGTACTTTCTAGAAAGGAATTAATGACAAGTACTGAGTGGAACGAGGCTAACCTCCTAGGATTCTACAACGTAAATGCTTTTTAAAAATATGAGACCTACCCCAGGTATTGATGGTTTTTGTCTTTAGTCATAACCTTTGGCTCCCATGGAGGTCAGCCACTCACAGTAAAGTCACTTTAATGTTTAGTTCATGATAATTTTATCCTTGCAGTGTTTTAATTTGCTGAGCTACCTTTGAGAATCACGCACCCTTTTATTTTCCAGTGTTACGCGTTCAGAGCCTTGAGGTTTCTCTTCAGTATGGAAAGAAACAGACCACTCTTTAAAAGGTAGGAATTAGAGAAATTTAAGTGACCAGTGATCATGACATTGAACTGTTTTCACATACCTGATTTAGATGCAAACAGTAAGAGAAGAATGCATCAGTATGCAAAGCATGTGTTTTCAGATTTCTTAGAATCCACAGATAATAAGACTGACTTACCCTGGTGATATCTTAACACTGAAAGTGAACTAAATGATGAAGAAAGGGAATAAATCACTCTATCAATACAATTCTTAATTACTGTGACTGCTATGGGTTTTAGTTTTCATTTTTTTGGACGTTAACATTTTAAATGGATGACATAAAAATATGTGCTTGTTCTCACGCATTCAGAAATTCCAAAGTTGGTCTAGTCATTTCCTCTGTATCAGTGGAAAAAGAAGTATTTTCAGGGTGTCCTTCATAGGGCAGGAGCTCATTTGATGGGGAGGAGGCTAGGTGTTCTTAGGTCAGGAGGCTGTGCTGGTGAGTGTGACAGAAAAATCAGCCCCTTGGGAAGCAAACACTAGCTACCTACGTGTGTGGTCTGCATGCCCCTGGGTTGGCCAGGCTGGCCAAAATCCTAGGCCCAAGTTCTTACTAGAATTCTATTGATATAAGGCGGAGTAGAAATAAGAACTTGAGTTAATATAATGTGTTTTGTTCTGAAGCATTGGAGCATTTTATGTTGCTACTTCATTTACAAATGATGTTTGAATTTGAGGGAAGAAAAGGAAGTAAAGTTATTATAACCTTTTATTTCAAGGCCCTAAACCATCCATTTTTATGGACTTAATGATTTTACTAAGCCCTTGAAACCAGTACCCTGCAAATGATGCATAAATCTCTTCATTTTTTTTATTGACCTGTATTTTTATTTTATTTTCATAAAACATTTAAAAATGGGGTTAGTATTTACCTCCTAGGGTTAATATGAGGACGGAATCAAATGGCGTTTTTGAAAGCGTTCATCACTCCATAAACACCCCATAAACATTCCTTTCCAAAATGCTTAATGCCTGTACCTCCAAATATCTTACAAATAAGGTCTTTGTATAATCTGTGTCATAACATGAGATCTGCCCTCTTAATAAATGTTTAAGTGTACAGCACAGTATTGTCAACTCTAAGCACAATGTTGTACACCACATCTCTAAAAACTTTCCTCTCTGCTTGCTTTTCATTATCCCTTAAGACCTGTAGTTCTAGTTCATTTTTGTGAGATAAGCTGGTGAGTACTATTTGCCCCCACTTTGTTGATAACCTAAGGAAGTTGAGTTTATTTAATGTAATTAATCTGTGAGTGAGCTAGATCCCAAAGGGAAGGAATGAGCAACAGTTACCAAGCCCTACATGAAGTGTCTGTGTATGTTTTCCCTGTAGACTTTTCCCCACCGACTTGTTTGAGATCTTCATCGATATAGGACATTATGTTCGTGATATCAGTGCCTATGAAGAATTGGTATCAAAGTTGAATTTGTTAGTGGTAAGCCCTGAGTTTTAAATATTTGGGTAGGCTGGTATGTGGTCAGGAATGGAAATTATCATAGTGCCCATTTCCTTTTTATTTTTTTGTTTAGGAGGATGAACTGAAGCAAATTGCTGAAAATCTTGAAAGCATTAATCAGAATAAAGCTCCTTCGAAATACATAGGCAACTATGCGATTTTGGATTATCTTGGAAGTGGAGCTTTTGGCTGTGTCTACAAGGTGACTTTGCCCTTGGGGAAAAATATTTCTGATATTCCGAAGCAAACCAGATGTCCCACTTGCACACACCCACGCAACTGGGTTAGAGCCCTCGTTATTGAAAAATAGATAGAAATTAGAATGATTGTTTTTGCCCATCAAATAGCTGTCCTGATGTTATCTTATCTCAGCTCTAGAAATGTGTCACTAATCTTTGAAGACAAAAGCCGTTGTTAATGTCTCACAAAAAAAATAGTCAAAGTGGCTGGTCCCAGTGCATGAGACTTTCTCTAAATTCATACCAGAGTTTTCTATATTTACCCAGGAAAATCCTACCGGATAGTGCAGACTGACCCAGGAGATACCAGTTTTTTGAGCTGAGCTTAGTGTACATACAGACAAAAATTTTAAAAATTCTGTTACTTTTGTAGATTATTTAGATTACTTGTTTTAATCATGTGACTTATTAATCGATCTCTTTTTTTTTCCTTCTTTCTACCCCCACCCCATCATTATTATTTATTATTATTATCTTATGTTTTGTTTTTATTTTAGGTTAGAAAGCGTAGTGGTCAAAATCTTTTAGCAATGAAAGAGGTCAATTTACACAACCCAGCATTTGGAAAGGATAAAAAAGATCGAGACAGCAGTGTAAAGAATATTGTTTCTGAATTAACCATAATTAAAGAGCAGGTAAACGTTTTTCTTGTTTATGAAGATACGTTCCTTAACTAAGTGTCATTAAAAGAAAGTAGAGTTCTTGTGCTATTCTTGTCCATGCTGTTTAAGAACTGGTTCTGTTTATAATAATTGATATTGAGGTGATAATATTTTGGTGAGATATTTTTCTGAAGGCTTGACATTGAACCATAGAAAGACTTTCTGGAGTTTATATCAGCGGTTGGGGTGCAGAATGTTTGGGTTTACAGCAGAGTGCCGCATATATGAAACACCCTTCTTTTTTCATCGCAAGCGTATCCATTTCCTTCTCATTATGTTGTAGAATATTTGGTTACTTAGTTACATGCATAAGCATATGGCTAAGAGTTCCCTGACTTTTGTCAAGTGGAACCAAGCTGTTAACATTCCTCAAGTACAGCTTATTAAATCTAAAAGTAGATTTTCAAGATGGGTTATTATTTATTGGAATGAGTGGAATATTCAGACATAATGTAACAACTCAGTTAACTATCATTATGAAGGTTTGTTTGGGGAGAAAGAATAAACATATCAGAAGAGAAGTGAGATTGGATTTTGTGATCCAAGAATACATGGGTTTCTTTTTCAGCTTTCCTTATTTATACATTCATTATGGGTACTGTTCATTTGTAACTCCTGTGGAGAGTGACCAGCTTCCCTGCTCTTTGTTCTCCATGAGTTAAATTTGCATAGCATCTGTGCTGGGACATAAAGATCACCAAATAAATATGATCTTTATTCATCAAAATATATAGTTCTAGCCCAATTCATAAATTGCAGTACATACTATCATTAATAGCTTATTTTATAGTTGAGTTTCATATATAGTAATAGAGTGGACTTGAAGAAGAAGTTAGTGTCCACTCCCGCGTAGGATACTCTGATACTCAGCAGTATGCTGTTTCACTGTAGCACAAGGCTAGAGCATGGCTTTTGCTGCAAGCTGATCGAGTAGCTTCATTTGAACCCTGATCTGGATATAGTCCTGGCCAGTGAGCTAGGCTTAGAATATGGTCCTGTTGCTTACCTGGTCCTGTATTGTTTAAAATCTACTGGCCACTTGATAGTTGATGAGGTAGACCTTGTATTAGCACGTTTCCTAAGAGAAGAAAGTATCAGGGTGGGGACATATAAGAAGCATGTGTTTGGACTTAGAGAAAACTCAGAATTGTACAGTTGCACTCTTAAGAGGGGACTGAACCACAGGAAAGGATAGTAACATTTAGAGGTCTAAAAGGAGGAGGTGATGGCAGACACACGTGGCAGAAATGGAACTAGGAAAGGAGAGTGGGTTTGTTAAGAATGAGACTAAGCTGCAGTAAGAAAGAGGCTCCATATCCATTGGCCTAAACAAGAGGCTTGACAATGCAGTGAGCTATTTCTCTTTCATGTGACAATCCTAGAGTGAGTGGACCAAGCTGGTGGTGCTCTCTGTTCCATGCAATCATTTGGGAATGTGGGTTCTTTCTCCCTTACTGCTCTGCTACCTCTAGGCCATTGTCTGCATCCGCTTGGTTGAAACTGCCACAGGCACGTTCACATCCAAGGTGAAAAAGGTAGAGCATGGTGGGGGGGGTGTTCCCAGTGTTTAGGACTCAGACACAGGAGCACACGTGTTTCCCCTTACATTCGCTTCGTGAGAACTTAGTGACAGTCCCTCTCAGGGCTGCAAGGCAGGCTGAGAGATGTAATCTCTGACTGGGAAGCCATGTTCCACCCGAACTCAATTGCAATGGAGGAATGGGAAGGGAGGTTTTTGGTGGACAGTTACCAGACTCCCTTTCAAAAAGGCAAGAAAAGAGACCAGAAAGAGATGCAAGCCATTTATAAATGTAATGTCAACTATTCTGAGATAGAATAAATTTCAATTTGCCAGAAACTTAAATTATAAATAAGCAACTATAAAAATTTTAGTATTCTTATAGGAAAGGAAAGTTTTGAAAAAGTAGAATTTCTGTGTAATATCCTGAGGTAAATTTAGGCCAAAGAACTGAATACTTCTTACACATGGCAAGGAAAACTTCATTCAAGACTACTGCAATAGGAATTACAACAGGGGAGAGAGATTGAACTCAACTCTGAAGACAACAGCAATAGCTAGTGATTTACAACCAAGAGGCTGGGTGAGGGGGTGCCTAGATGGAAAATTACTCGGAAGGACTTCATTAGCTGTCAAAGATGGGTTGATGAGGAACTTGATTGGATATGAAGAGTGGGGAGATTCTTGCTAACCTGGCTTGGCAGGATTCTTGATAAAACCAGGCAGGCCAAGCATGAAGCCTAGTCAAGAAGAGAGTTCCGAGAAGCCTGACTAAAGTTTGGCCAAGAAGGGAGTCCTTGCCAACTGTTATTATAATGTAAATGGAGTTAGTAATGCTTAGATTCTTTCAATTTCATACTAACCATTTTGGAGAACATAGAAAGACACCAAGTGTGAATAGACATAAACAGTATATATGAATATTTAAGTAGCAGGGAGAGGTAAGAGGCAATGGTGTACCTATTCAACATAAATTGCTTCATTGCAGTTTTCTTATCTTTGCAATGTGTGTGTAGTGGTGGGATGGGGAGCGCTAAATGAATTCTTCAGGTTACTTTGAGTTCTACAGTTCTCTGTTTTAGTTGAATTAGGGGATAAAGTACAATCAGTTTTTAATTCTAATTGATAAGGCTATATGGGAGATTGCTATTTTCAGATTAGTTTTGTAGGTAGCAAATAATAAGAGTCATGATAAAAATCTCAAATCTCAATTAGATGATATCTTGAAATGCTTAATTTTATAGATAAATATGAATGCAATAATTTCTGTGTTGTTTTCAATTATATTCAATTATAGTCCAATTATATTTTGAAGTAATGTAATGTTTGTTATTTATTTTCTTATAGCTCTATCATCCCAATGTTGTACGCTATTACAAAACATTTCTGGAAAGTAAGTATGAGTTTTCATGATATTTCTAATTAAGGAAAAGTATCTATATTATATATTTCTATATTAGAATGTCACAAAATAGACTTAATTCTTTTCTTTTTTTCCAACTATTTTATTTATTTGTGGAAGATCTTGTGCATCACTTTTTTGATCAGTGAAACAGTGATATAATAATCAATGGCCTACAGATAGTTATAAAATACTTAGACTCCTATATGAAAGACACTGCATGAACAAAGCAAAATAGTTGTTATAGCTATTTTCTTACATACACACACACAAAACCATAGTAGGATCAGGAGATCAGCAAACTAAAGGATATGGCATATTTAAGACAAAATTAAAAATTGTTTTCATTGACTCAGATGACATTTTTCACCCCCCTAATAAATTGGGAGTGGCTACATCTTTGAGATTTATTTTACGTAAAGTTCAGGTAATTACCACAAGGTGGCGGTGGAGCCCTGACTGATTCTGCAGGCAGGCCCTCTTAGGTGTAAGGAGGATGGATTATTGAATCAAAAGGTTGAGATAAAGCCAAACTCAGTCACATGCTTAAAACAATATAGGACCTTTGACCGAAACAATAAAAGTACTGATAAACCTTAATGATGTGCATCACATACGAAGTTTCAAAGTAAGTTTCAAAGTAAGTCGAGGAAGATTTAAAGAAGTACAAGGCAATGGTTGGGACTTCCTCATTGCCTCTTTATAAATGCTATTATTAGGCAAACCTATTGTGTACTGTGGCATTTTATGATTTTACCCATCTCCCTTCCCGTAGCTGACTCAGAGGAACCCAGTGCTGAAACTCCAGTAAATCCTGCTCCCTTGATATTAGAATTCTTGATAGTAGAACATATTCTTATAATTTAGTGCATATCCCATTAGAGATGAAGATTGGCTTCTGACTTGCACTACGGAAGTGACACAACTTAGGCTAATTTAAAAACAAAATAAAACTTTTATAACCTGACATCTTCCAAAAAGAATTGGAAGTGGCTTAAAAATACATAAAATATGATAAATATAGATTAGGGAATTAGGGAATTATGGGATTAAGAGTACACTTATTGTGATGAGCACTGAGTATCGTACAGAATTGTTAAATCACTATACTGAACACCTGAAACTAATATAATACAGTATGTTAATTATGCTTCAATCAAAAAAGGAAAAATTAATATAAGAAAGGAAAAAATTAAGCTAGGAGTAAGATTAGTATATACACTGAGTATTTCTTGGGATAATAAACAATTGAAAATAATATAAATGTCTATCTTTAGGAGAATAAATAACGATCCATCTGTTGTGGAATACTATGCAGCCAGCAGAAAGAAGGGCACGCATCTGTGTGTACTGTTAGGTCAGGCTGCTGAATGAAAAAGTATAAGTGGCAGAACATGTATAGTAAATATTTCATTTTTGTAAATATTATGTATGTACATATTTTATATACATCCAGAACATCACAAAAGATACATATCACATATCATCATTAATAGTTTCATATTGGTTTTGGAGGAGAAAGTAGAATTTACTTTGTTTCTTGACATCCAAAGCAAAGAGATGAATGCAATCAGTTATGAGATTCTCAGTATCCATAAGATAAAACCAGTAGAAGTCCAGCTTTCTCTGCTATAGAGGGGCATGACAGAAATTTCTGCACGGGTTGTTTTCTCAGCTGTGTCATTGCAAGACCATGGCATGATTCCATTGTAAAATTCTGTGAGGTACATCTATGAAACCATCAAACAATAGTTTAAAATGCAATTTTCTGAATTTCTGACATGATTTAAGGGTAAATTTTAAACTACTGATAGGAAAGGTGGGTTTACATGTTCTTCAGGAAATGCTCCATGACTTGGCATCATTTACTTGTTCTCTTTGGCCACTCCCAACTATTCCCATCTTGGCGTACAGAGAAAATGATAGTATTTGCCAGCATAAACTTATGCTAGGAGGTAGTCCATAACCGAAAGGGCTCCAGGATCCCCAAGAGGCCCTCACCTCCACTGTCTCCAGGAATGACTGGGTCCATATCTTAGCACGTCTCTAATTCTTTAGTGCTGTGCCCTGCACACACGTTGGGAAGCTCGGATTCTAATTCATGTTTTTTTCTAAATATATTGAATTTAAGTTTCTATTATCTCTTCCTTGTTTTCTTATAGATGATAGGTTGTATATAGTTATGGAGCTTATAGAAGGGGTCCCTCTTGGAGAGCATTTCAGTTCTTTAAAGGAAAAACAGCATCATTTTGTTGAAGAAAGACTATGGAAAATATTTATACAGGTACACTTTTGTTTTCATTAATTTTTTTTTTTTTAACCAAACAGTAAATTTCTGAGCTTATTTCTTAGAGATGTGTATAGTGGTCATCAGTGGTGATATGTATATTGGGGGAAATAAAATTTGTTTTTTATTTGCTCTTTCAAGCTGTGCTTAGCTCTTCGGTACTTACACAAGGAGAAGAGGATTGTGCATAGAGATCTGACACCAAACAACATTATGTTGGGGGATAAGGACAAAGTAACAGTTAGTAAGTATAAGAATCTTAAAATTTTTAATTTAGGAATTCCTAAATATTATTCAAGAGCAGAGTTGTTCAATAGAAGTTTCTGCACCCAAGGGAATGTTCTGTATCTGCCTTGTCCAATATGTGGCTGTTGGGCACTTGAAATGTGGCTAGTGTGACTGAGGATGTGAATCTTTTTTTTTTTTTTTAATTTTTAATTAACATATAATGTATTATTAGTTTCAGGGGTACAGGTCTGTGTTTCATCAGTCTTACACAATTCACAGTGCTCACCATAGTACATACCCTCCCCAAGGTCTATCACCCAGCCACCCCATCCCTCCCGCCCACCTCCATTCTAGCAACCCTCAGTTTGTTTCCTGAGATTAAGAGCCTCTTATGGTTTGCCCCCTTCTCTGGTTTCATCTTGTTTCATTTTTCCCTCCCTTCCCCTATGATCCTCTGTCTAGTTTCTCAAATTCCTCATATCAGTGAGATCATATGATACTTGTCTTTCTCTGATTGATTTATTTCGCTTAGCATAATACCCTCTAGTTCCATCCACATAGTTGCAAATGGCAAGATTTCATTTTTTTGATGGCTGCATAATATTCCATTGTATATATACCCCATATCTTCTTTATCCATTCATCTGCTGATGGACATCTATGCTCTTTCCATACTTTGGCTATTGTGGACGTTGCTGCTATAAACATTGGGGTGCATATGCCCCTTCTGATCACTACATTTGTATCTTTGGGGTAAATACCCAGTAGTGCAATTGCTGGGCCGTAGGGTAGCTCTGTTTTCAACTCAATTGCACCCAAAACCATAAGATACCTAGGAATAAATCTAACCAAAGAGGCAAAGAACCTGTATTCATTAAACTATAGAATACTCATGAAAGAAATTGAGGAAGACACAAAGAAATGGAAAAATGTTCCATGCTCATGGATTGGAAGAACAAATATTGTGAAAATGTCTATGCTACTTAGAGCAATCTACAGATTTAATGCAATCCCTATCAAAATACCATCAACTTTTTTCAAAGAAATGGAACAAATAATCCTAAAATTTGTATGGAACCAGAAAAGACTCCGAATAGCCAGAGGAATGTTGAAAAAGAAAAGCAAAGCTGGTGGCATCACAATTCCAGACTTCAAGCTCTACTACAAAGCTGTAATCATCAAGACAGTTTGGTACTGGCACAAAAACAGACACAAAGATCAATGGAACAGAATAGAGAGCCCAGAAATGGACCCTCAGTTCTATGGTCAACTCATCTTCGACAAAGCAGGAAAGAATGTCCAATGGAAAAAAGACAGTCTCTTCAAAAATGGTGTTGGGAAAATTGGACAGCCACATGCAGAAGAATGAAACTGGACCATTTCCTTACACTACACACAAAAATAGATTTAAAATGGGTGAAAGACCTAAATGTGAGACAGGAATCCATCAAATCTTTGAGGAGAACACAGGCAGCAACCTTTTCGACCTCAGCCGCAGCAACTTCTTCCTAGAAACATCGCCGAAGGCAAGGGAAGCAAGGGCAAAAATGAACTATTGGGACTTCATCAAGATAAAAAGCTTTTGCACAGCAAAGGGAACAGTCCACAAAACCAAAAGACAACTGACAGAATGGGAGAAGTTATTTGCAAATGACATATCAGATAAAGGACTAGTATCCAAAATCTATAAAGAACTTCTTAAACTCAACACCCAAAGAACAAATGATCCAATCAAGAAATGGGCAGAAGACATGAATAGACATTTCTGCAAAGAAGACATCCAAATGGCCAACAGACACATGAAAAAGTGCTCAACATCTCTCGGCATCAGGAAAATCCAAATCAAAACCTCAGTGAGATACCACCTCACACCAGTCAGAATGGCTAAAATGAACAAGTCAGGAAATGACAGATGTTGGAGGGGATGCGGAGAAAGGGGAACCCTCCTACACTGTTGGTGGGAATGCAAGCTGGTGCAGCCACTCTGGAAAACAGTACGAGGATGTGAATCTTAAATTCTATCAAATTTTAATGAAGTAAACATCCCTATGTGACTGGTGGCTACTGTATTGGACAGTCACTAGTGTAGTTCTTGATTGAATTGTATTTTGCCCATATGAGAGAATAAAGTACTGTTCGGATATTTAAGTATTTAACTCCCAATTCAATGGTTGCTAGGCTTTTTTTCTCTCTATAGAACACTACTTCATCAGTAAAAGCTTTTATGACTACCACATAGGCACATTGTTTTGAACTATTTTAATATAGTCTGTACCATATGGGTGACAAGTATACATATCAAGGGCTATGAAAAAATCTAGGCATTTGTATATTTTAGCATCAGTTTTTATCAAAATATTTTCAACTGATACAGATAGGCCTAATGTTGGCTAAAATTTTACAAGTGAGGAGGTTAATTTTTTTCCCCACAATTGTATTAATTCTCAATCATAACTTAAAATTAACTTTTTAGCCTAGATTGATAATTTGCATTCTCCTGTTCTTCTTCACTCATGAACACTTGTGTTACTCTCATGGACTATTAATCGTTCACCAACTATAAGTAAGGATATACATATCTAAATCAGTAGTTTCTAAATTTTTTTTGCTCATGACATTCCATCAGTAAAATATTTTTTGTAATATACTGCCAATGTATATATGCTTACTTATAAATTCTATACCTGTATCACTGTACAATTATTCAATATAAAGTACACAAAGTCTACAAATAAAATATAAAGGGGTGCGCTAAAAAATCAAAATAAAGGTTTCAATACTTTTTCCTGCCCTCCAGTGGATTGCCTTAGGCATTTTGCTTGGAGACCACTTCCCTAAATGTTATTGATGTGAGAGACACATGATAACATTTTAAGGCTGATTCTCTTCGTTTTAGTAGAATCTAATTCTTCATAAAGGCAATTCCAAATGTGCACCTTTACCATCACCACGTGTCTTCAGTAACAACAATTAGATTTACTGTCCAGATTTTTCTAAGAGCATCCTATATTAGCTTAAAATATAAAAAGCAGCTCCAAACAGGAACTCTATAGATAACTTCCAATGCAAAGTTACTTGGAAATATTCCAGGCCAGTGCTTTGTGAAATATAAAATGAGACCAAATAATTGTGAATCTTCACCTTGGACACACATTTGCTTGATCATTTGAAATTAATTATAATTTTGTTTGCCATAAGCTTTCATTTTTTTTCTTTTTTATAAATTAGACTTGTGTTTCCTTAAGAATTTTTCCTATTTATATACCTATAGGTATTTTAATTTATAAGTTAATGAGGATTAATAGAAATCAAATTTATTATACCTATACATTATTAAATAGGAATGAACAGATTTGTTTTGTTTTGTGTTGATATATGATGCCTTTGATGGCTATTCAGGCCACGTTTCTGAGTAATAGCTAACCTTGCATTTTATTTTCTTACTAAGATCAGCTGTAATCATTTCCTTGGTTACATTTAATACATTGAGGTTAATCTTTTATTGTAGTAGCTTGATTTCTTTTCTATCTAAGGTTATTAAATTTTATATTTATCTTCTGTAATCAGTACTGCATATCAAAATAGTTTACAAAATAAAATAGTCCTAAAAATCTTTTTTTTTTTTTTTTTAAAGATTTTATTTATTTATTTGAGAGAGAGAATGAGAGAGAGAGAGCATGAGAGTGGGGAGGGTCAGAGGGAGAAGCAGACTCCCTGCCGAGCAGGGAGCCCGATGCGGGACTCGATCCAGGGACTCCAGGATCATGACCTGAGCCGAAGGCAGTCGCTTAACCAACTGAGCCACCCAGGCGCCCGTCCTAAAAAATCTTATAAAGAAACACAACTCTTTGCAATCCCCAGTTCTCTGTTTTCTGAAAAATTTAATTCTCTTTAGCTTCTTCTGGCATTTGATTTTCCATTGTGATAGTTGAGGATTTAGTTTTCTTATTTTTTCTTCTTCCCCATCTACCATCCTGCCAATATAGTTATTGCACAATTTGGAGTTAAATTAATATTTAATATTTACGTTATTATTACTGTATAACTCTTGTTCAATGTTGATCACCTTTCCTTTCTCGTAGACCTTTCTATTTTTCTTGGAGCTAATAATTGCCTTCTTTTTTGTTTGTTTTCTTAATTTTCTATGTAGGTATTATTTCTTCTTCCCAAGTCTTCCAAAAAGATTATAAAAGCCCTCTCTGTACATTTCCATGTGGTCAAACATGGCAGTTACTTTCAATTTTGTTTTCCTGGACATCCAGCTGCTTGCTGCAATGTAGACTGGATTTTAATTTAGGTCTGCTGCATGGCCATTGTCCTGGAACTTACATTTGCTTCTTTTCTAATTGGAGTCTTTTTTATGTTCTGTGATTTCCCCTTTCTTTTTTCTTTCTTTCTTTTTTTCCTTCTTTTTCCTTCCTTCCCTTCTCTCTTTCTTCCTTTCTTTCTCCCTTTTTCTTACTTTCTTTTGTTCTTTAGTTCTTTCTTGCTCCCTCCCCCCCTTCCTCCTCCTCCTTTCTTTCTTTCTTCCTTCCTTCCTTCCTAGTTTTCATTTAAATTCCAGTTAGTTAACTTACAGTGTAATATTAGTTTCAGGTGTAGAATTTAGTGATTCATCACTTACACACTCTTCTTTTTTAACTCTCCTGCTGTGCTGAAGTGTATCTTCTAGTACTTTCCTTAAAAAGAATGTTCTGAATCTTACAATTTTTGGATGCTTGTGTGTCACAAAATATTTATAGGAGACTTTGTACTCTATTGGGTGGGTGTAGTATTCTCAGATAAAAGTCATTATCCTTTCAAATTTGAAGGCATTACTTCAGTCTTCTGGTATCCAGTTTTGCTGTTTGGAAAGCCAATGCTATTTTGATTCCCATTACTTGATATATGAGCTCTTTTATTTATCTAGAAAATTTTAGGTTCTCTTCATCCACAGCTTTGGGTGGGTCTCTTCATTCAGTGTATTTGGAACTAGGTGTGTACTTCAATACTGGAAGCTAAAACTTCAGTCTTGGGAAATTTTCCTGCCTTATTTTTCTCCCTTCTTTACTTTCTAGAATTCCCATTAGTCTTGGATCTATATGCTAAATAATATCCTAATTTAAAAATAATTATTCTCTTAGTTTTCAGCTCTCTTTGTTCTACTTCAGTTATTTCTTCAACTTAATTTTCTAGTGCTTCTATTGAATATTTAATTTTGATTTTCACATTTTTTAATTTCCCCTTTTATCTTGTTCTTTATTTCATTTTCATGGAATCCTGATTTTATTCTCTCTCAAGGTAATGTAGACTTTTCTTTTCAGCACCCTGCATTGTTTCTGTATCTTCTGGTTCCATCCCCCACCCCCCCCACCCCCACCACCAATCTCTCTTTCCTAATGGAGACTTTTCTCAAATGTCTATTGATCCTGGGCTGACAAAGACACTAAATAAGCTGTTGGAAGCTCTGTGGGTTCCAGCTAAGGCTGCCATCTGTAAACTTCATTAGAGCACAATGACATTTTTCTTTGGAAACCCCCAAAGTTTTTACCTAAACTTTTTCCAGAGAATGCATCTCCAGTATCTTGACTGAGGCAATGTCTATCTGTTGCTGTCATTTGGGGAGTGGTGTGGACAAAGGGGCCTCAGGTAGTTATGTTCAGTTGATAGGTTTTCCCTGAATTCCCATGGGTTCACCCACATTCTGCTTTGTTTCTTTCTGGTTCAGTCAGTGTCTCTGGAAAATAAATCTCTCTTTTTCTGCTAGTGGCAAGGGGAACTCAATAACTGAGGAGTGTCATATGTGAATGTGGGGAGGGACCTGTGGACTTGATCTTAACTCTGTCTTTTGAGATTTTTTTAACTTCACTTATCCGTGTGTGGCACACTGGGCTCTGCAGGGTGAATGGGCTCCCTTTTGGCCGTCTTATTCTCAGACTCATGGTTTGGGACTTCTGCTCGGTACATTCTCCAACTATTTTCCATCTTACAAAAATTCACTGGAATATCTTATCCTCTGTTGTCACCAAGCCCATTCTCATTGTCCTTGTGAGTTAGTAATTTATATAGAAAATTGATTTCCCTTCATTTTAGCAAGATTTTGAGAGCTAGAAGACATACACACATGTGATCAATCTACCTTTTTTTTTTTTTTTTTAAAGATTTTATCTATTTATTTGTCAGAGAGAGCACAAGCAGGGGGAGTGGCAGGCAAAGGGAGAAGTAGGCTCCCTGCTGAGCAAGGACCCCAGTGTGGGACTCACTCCCAGGACCCTGAGATCATGACCTGAGCCAACGGCAGACTGAACCACCCAGTGTCCTGATCAATCTACCTTTTAAACCCAAATGGGCAGTACATTATTAAGTCTATACATTATATATGACAAAATATTCCACTTTCATTTTTACTCTAACTTAAAAAATATATATTTTTTTCTTTTTTTAAATTTTATTTTATTATGTTATGTTAGTCACCATACATCATTAGTTTTTGATGTAGTGTTCCATGATTCATTGTTTTCGTATAACACCCAGTGCTCCAAATTATAAAAGACTCTCTAGAAAAAAAGTTATTTTGTTTACAAGGATAAATAAACTTTTATTTTGCTTTTCTCTTTCCTGCTCCTCATCACCATTCTGCCCAACCTTTTTCTTATTAATATTTATTAGACTTGTACTTAAATGTTATTACCTAAAAATTATATTCAACTTTCAAAACTTTTTAGCATTAAATGAGGCAATATTTTTCTAGTTTCAGATAAAGAATCAGTGATATACCTCAGAACAGAATCTTATCCTAATCTAGTTTCTTTCCATTAAAGCAATTACATGGACAGGGTGTTGATGTGTTATTGTCATTTTCAATGAGTATAAAATGATTTTATGACTAAAAAGATAATCCAAAGAGACTTGATAACACTATTTTAAAGATATTTTAAATGTAATAGTGATGAAAATATTTTTCGGTGTCTATCAATATTGGTATAAATGTGGACTTCAGAGACTCTTATTTTTATGACAGGTATGGTTAAATTAAAATCTTATAGCATTAATTTGAAGCCAAATTTAGAAGATGCCCATATTTTGGGAGGTTGAAACAAAACTGCAATTCATAGAGCCTATAAAAATAGGCTACAGTTGGGCACCTGGGTGGCTCAGTTGGTTAAGCGACTGCCTTCGGTTCAGGTCATGATCCTGGAGTCCCTGGATCGAGTCCCGCATCAGGCTCCCTGCTCGGCAGGGAGTCTACTTCTCCCTCTGACCCTCCCCCCTCTCATGTGCTCTCTCTCTCATTCTCTCTCTCTCAAATAAATAAATAAACTCTTTAAAAAAAAATAGGCTGCGGTGTATGTGAAATCATGTCACCACAAAGGGGCAGCCTTGTCATATTTTATTTTTCTCTTCTCTTGTGCTAGAAGGCTTTACTCCCAGGAAAGAAACATGGCATCGACAAGTGATGTTTAAGATGCATGAGACAAAATGTACTGAAAATGTAACCAGACAAAAAAGCTTTAGAAAAATCAAAATTTCCCTCTTCTTCTCTTTTTCTTAATGTAGATGAATTAGATGTTTTAAAATTGAGGTTGGTGTGCAATTATTTATAGTAAGCACACTAGCTGGGAATTTGCCTTCATGAGGCAGCAGAATAGAGAGTACTAACTTTATATTAATATACTAATATTTAGGTATGTGTGATTTTACAAATGGTATCTAATTTTAATGTCTAAATATATTTCCATTTAAAAGACTGTATATTTTAATGTCTTGTTCTGTGAAACATGTCCAGGTCTTGCCTCTGCACTTATTTTCAACCTTGGATGCCACGCACCTCACTCAGGTGCCACGCACCTGACCTAAGCAAAGCACAGTCAAGGTCGGCTCTAAGTGCTGCCGCCTGTCAAGTAAGACCTACACTGTGCCATCCCATTATAGAATGGCTCTGAAGTAGGGGATGTGCTGATAATGAACTTGCTCGCAGATCCACCATTTCATATTTCTTGACCTTTTCAAATACCCACATTTTAATGTAAGCCTCTCATGCTCCCATTTTCTCCCCTGATCCCAAATTAAAAAAAAAAAAAGAAAGAAAGAAAAGAAAAGAAAAAGGAAAAAACAAAACTCAATCAACTATGGTAATAGATTTCAGACATGGGCTTTAGTGCATGACTCAAGAGGTCACATGTTCATTCTGCAACCAAACAGGCTGTGCACATTTCTACATGTTTCTCAAATGATATTTGGCTGTTGCTACTGGTAATAACAAGAAAAAAATACTTGATTCAGTGGAATATTTATCAAAGACTCAAGTGCTTATCAAATGCCATCATATGCCAGGCATGTCGGGGTGGATATTAGATGAAAGCCATGTCCTCTGTCCCTTGAAATCTCAGTCTTATGGGGAAGACTTGGAGTTCTTCACTCAGCAGTTAACTCCTGAGCTACTACATCCAGCAATGGACAAGACAAGTATGACAGACGTGGTCACTATCTTCATGGAGCTTCTAGTTGTATTACAGGGTGATAAAGACTAGAAAGTTGTCTATGCAAAATATTATTATATTAGTTGGGGTAGGTCAGGTTATGCTGCAGTAATAAGTGACCTGAAAGTTTCAGTAGCTTAAAACAGTGGCAAACCACAGCCTGTGGGACAAATCCAGCTGTGGCCTGTTTTTGTATGTCCTGTGAGCTAATGATGGCTTTTATTTTTTTAGATAGTTGTTAAAAAAAAAAAAAGAATATGTGACAAAGATCACATGTGGCTCTTGAAGCCTTAACTATTTATTATCTGGCCATTTACAGAAAAACTTTATCCTTGGGGCACCTGGCTGGCTCAGTTGGAAGAGCATGCCATTCTTGATCTCGGGGTCCTGAGTTTCAGCTCCATGTTGGGTGTAGAGAGTACTTAAAATAAATAAACTGAAAGTTATAACCCACTATATATTTAAAAAAAGAAAAGAAAACATTTGCCTACCCTGGCTTAAAACAGCAAGGTTTCTCTCTTAGCTCATACTGTGTGGGCAATGTAGGTCACTAAGGGTGCTGTGCTCAGAGACCCAGGCTGGCTCCTACACACCTGCTTCAACATTGCAGAGGCAGGAAAGAGAAAGCATGGAACCATACCTCAGCTCTTAAAACTTTCCAGACTTCATGGGTGAAAGCAAGTCAAGTTTAAAAGGGTGAAGATGTGTTTCTCCTCCCCAAAGAAGATAGTCTATCACAACTCTCAGGCACAGGGGAAAATGTGATTGACTCTCTTTGTGGGGTTTTCAGGTTGAGCAGGAAAGCTTCCAGGCATGGAGTACAGCAATACAGAAGAAGGTTAGAGACCCGAAGCGCTACAGTGTGCCTACGCACTGGCATGATATTCAATGTGTCAAGACAATAGAGATTTTGGTGAGTAAGGAGCTTAGGCATTGATGTTTGGCCAGAGACTTATCTTTAGAAATTTCCAGACTGGAAATTATGTGATCAGATACAGGATGTGGAAGATAATTGTAATGGCAGGTGAGGGGTACCATAAGGAAAGACTTGAGACATCCCCAGTTTAGGAGATATATCAGTTAAGATCTGTTCAGATGCAAAAAGCCAGACTAACAATGGCTTATTGCCATAAGGACATGTAATTATCTCATAACAAGAGGTCTGGAGGTGAGCAGTTCTAGTGCTGGTTTAACAATTCAAGGAGGTCAACCATGATCTAGGCATTTCTGTCTTTTCTCTCCATTATCCTCAGCAGATTAGCCAGAGCTCTAGGCATCATTACCAAACTCAGACAGGAAGTAGGATGGCAGCTAGGTTAAAAGAAATTCTGTTCTTCAAATGGCTATTTCCTTTTATCATTAAAGAAAATCTTTTGCAGGGGGATCCCATTATATGTCTTACATTCTGTTGGCCAAAGCCAAGTTATGTTAGCACCCCCAGCTATAAGGGAGACTGTTTAGGTGAGCTTTCAGCCTCTATAGTTGGAAATAAGAAAGGGGAAAAGGGGTAGCTAATGGCCTTTTGAGAGCTAGTCAACAGTATTTGCCGCCAAAGACTCTTGCAATTGTCCAGGAAAGATGTAATGTGGGCTTTACCTATGGCAGCAGCAGAAGAGGGTACAGCGGAAGGTTTAGATTCAGCAGTTACTTAAAAGATTTTGTGCCTAGTTAGAGGTGTGAGAACAGTGAGAAAGAGTCTGAGTTTGTGAAGATTGTGACACCAGAGAATTGGGTGAGGGGATTTAAGGCGTAAGGTTTTGGACATACTGCTTTAGAAATCTGATCATATCCTTTCCTGGTTAAAGTCCTTTAGGTAGCTCCCTATGACATTCCTTAGGGCACCCAGAGTCCTTCCTTCATGATCTCACCTTTGCTCTTTGCTCTAGCCTCATGGGACAAATTGCTGCTTCCTGAACAGACCAGGCTGTGGTCCTATATCTCTGTGCCTTCCAACGTAGTGCTCTCTCTGCCTGGAATGTCCTCTGCTACTCAATTCAAATGCCATTCCTCCAGGTGGCATCTTTGATGTCCACATCTGATAGGTTCCATTTCTGGGCTCCTTCAGTATACCAGGCTTGCCTTTCTCAGCATATAGGGCAATTGCCATTCTCTCCTTGAGGTAAAGGAAACTGGTTTTCTTGGCTTTCTTTCTTGGAAAGCACTTTATAATATTTATTGACTAAATGGGCAGATGAATGAATGAATGAACAAATGAACTAAAACACACCCAGGTAGAAATATTTAGAAGCCAGTTACAAATAAAAAATAATGATTAGGGAAGATACTTGGGTTTGAGATCTTGATCTGACAGCTAAGATTTTGTGGGAAGAGTGTTTAATATAAGAGGAATTGAGGATTAAAGTGAAAATCCAGTGCATACAAGGGGAAAGTTACAAGCAGTTCCCACTGGCATCGCAGCAAATACTATAACCCAAAGTATGAAAGGAAAAAGTTTACTTTCTTGAGTGCCAACAAAGTTTGAGAAATCAAATTAGACCTCTCTTGTATTGCTAGAATCTTGGCATTTTCATTGCTTTCTAGAGGATTAGAGGATTTTAATTGTTATTGTTTAGCTCAATTGCTGCTGAGAAATCTGTGTCATAACAGGAAAAATGAATTAGTGTTACACTTCTGATAGGGAAGTCAGAGTCCTTATATGCATATTATCTCATATGCCTCTAAAATCTCCTGGCTAAATAGGCACATAATGAGTCTGTAGCTTTTGTAGGTCTCTTGACCTTTCTTTGAACCTGTTGTGTTGTTTACTTTTCATTAACCAGATATAGTATCTATTTGGGTCTAAGCCAACCCAGAGCTTTGAGTGTTCTTAAAAGACTACAGAATATTGAGTCACTTGTATTGCATACCCTCATATAGCATCTGTGTGGTAAGGGTAGCCACACAATTTCTAGAATTTTTCTCAGTCAACAAATTGCCTTCATGTCACTAGGAAAGCAAGAATATTTTCTGTCAAGCCCACCAGTTTCCTTATATTGCTATTAGGTCATGTGAAATAAGGAAATATTGAAGCGAAATTCAGTCAAATCTAATTTCTAAAAAATTTTCTAAAATTCTCACACCGCCACCGGGTCAATCTGCAATTCTGAGATTTGAATAGCAGTTGGCTTCCATGAAAAGATGAGAATGGCAGTCCCAAGAAAGTCCGAGCAGAACGTCCTGAAAGTGCTGATCTTGACCAAATGATTGTTATGCTCTCCTGGTGGGACGGACTCACCATAATTGACTGCATAAGTGAATAAGGAGGCCTTGAATCTTTACCATCTTAGGAAAAAATTGGAACTAAAATCTTTCCAATGTTGGGTTTATAAGACCTATAAAAACACCAAAAGACCAAGGATAATAAAGTTTATTTTAGTGTATGTTGTCATATGGGCATATTGGGTTATCATTTAGTTCTCTGAGAAATTTTTAATGTAAAGGGTAGAATCTGATGTGTTCTGGACATGTTATTTTCATTCTGTGAGTTTTCCCAAAGTGTGCTCTGAAACAGCATGGTGAGTGGGTGGGAGTGCCTATTTTTACACAGACTAATTCAACAGTGCATGGTACTACACATTTGATCAGTCTGCCCAGCCTCCTAAGTGTACTGAAGCCACTGGAGCCTTTTGGACTCTATAATCATGCCATAAACAGTGTCTGTGTGTGTGTGTGTGTGTGTGTGAGAGAGAGAGAGAGAGAGAGAGAGAGAGAGAGAATGAGAAAGAGCAAGAGCCTGACTTCCTGTTTTTATAAGAATCTGACCCTTAGCACTCCTACTTAATATTAGAACCCCGTGCTTTTTTAATTTATTTTTTTAAAAGATTTTATTTATTTATTTAATTGACAGAGAGAGAGAGGGAGACAGCGAGAGAGGGAATATAAGCAGGGGGAGTGGGAGAGGGAGAAGCAGGCTCCCCGCGGAGCAGGGAGCCCGATGCGGGGCTCAATCCCAGGACCCTGGGATCATGACCTGATCTGAAGGCAGACACTTAACGACTGAGCCACCCAGGCACCCCAGAACCACGTGTTTAAAGTTTCATTCATTATTCCAAGTAACAGTAACCAGCCCACTTTGGAAAATGATTTTAGAAGAGCCCATATTTAGTAAGGACATTGGTTTCCCCAAGAATCTAGTCTACTGATAGATGTCCTAGAAATGATGTTTGTGTACTAAAGATATGGAGTTACCTAGAATTCAGGAAGTACTTTTATATCAGGTGTTGAATTTTTCATCCTACAACTCTTTGTTATAATAATTACATCAATAAAAATCAATCAAATAATGATGCTGTTGAGAAAGAAAAATGCTTTTACTCTCTCTCATCCAGGGAAGAGCCTGCACTGGGGAAGGAAGCTTTGGAAGAGTGGGTGGCACAATGGAAGAGCTCACATTAAGAATTTGAGTGGCCTTCAGAGGAGGAAGTGCCAATGAGGCAGGGGTTTGTTGAGCATCTTTTCGAGAACTCCTTTTCCCCCCACAGAGCCCTGCATGGAGAGGATGTTACTGATGATCTTGTCACTGTGGAAGTTGGAGGTTGGCCTTCATTTACTGAGGCAGAAGGAAAGAGAAGAGAGGTAGATGGGCGAGTTTGCAAGGTGGACATCTTTCTGAACTATTATACAGTTGTGTTCAAGTAGATGCCTTTGTCATTGTGTGGCACTATAGAGATTTCAACTGATCATTTCCTGAAATTTCACAGTCATTCATGGTTTTTATTTTACTCAGGGAAGACGTTTTTATCATGGTGAAAATTTTAGCTGTGCTTTGAAGGAAAGGAGTAACTACCCATAGCTACATCTCTTAAGCACTTACTGTGGGATGAAAATTACATGTTCATTACCTCATCCAATATCTGAGACACCTTCCCATCCTCACAGATAATGAAAAGAGTTAGAGAGGTTAGAAAACTCGCTTAAATCACCCAGCTAATAGGTTGAAAGTGCCAGGGATGAACTATATCTGGCTCTAGTGTTCATCGCTTCATCAACTCTCTTTATAGTATTCCCCCAGAAAGATCAATTTGGGTAAAGAAAAAGGCATCCTTGAGGCATGGGGTGCTCATAATCAAGTATTGTGTTGCATGAATTGGATGAATCCAATAGTTTTGTTGAGGTGGACATTTTAATTTGGGCCATATTGACAGGGATCAGTCGTCTGAACATGGCCTGCAGGGTCTTGCATCATCTGGCCATGCCCCTGATTGTCTACCCTCCAGCCAACCTAGCCTTTTTTCAGTTCTTCAGTTGACCATGCTCCCTTGATCACAGGACCTTCTCTCAGTTCCTTAATGGATCATGTTTCCTTGATCACAGGACCTTTGCACATGCAGGTTCCTCTGCTGGATGTCTCTTTTCCACTTTCTCTTCTTACCTAGTTAACTCCTGTCTTCTGTTACATATTCCCTCAATCACCATTTTGTCACAGATTTTCCTGATCTGCTATGTTTGCTATGTTACTCCCTCATAGTATCATAGATCTACCTGATCTTTAGTGATCTTATCACAATTATAAATTTATATATGTGATGCTTTGTTTAATGTGTATCTCTACCATTGGTTTCTATGGACTATGTCAATATGGATAGTTTCTGATCTGGTTATTGGAGAAATGGATGAATCAGTGAGTAAATGGACAGTATTGAAGGCATAGGGCTGCTGGAAACTTTATAGATAATAGCAGTCAGGAGACATTCTGGCACTTATATGGGGGCTTGCTGTGATGAAGACAGGAGTTGGTAGATTATTCCATTGTTAAATACCCTGTGGAATGGATTAGAAGAAGTTTTCTGATGAGATGCACCTAGGTTCTTGCAGGAAAAGGGAGGGCTTGGGCTCCTGGCACATTTAAACTGTGGTCACAGAATCAAAAGAAAGATTCAGATACAAGAGCTGAGGAGTTAATGAACATAGGAGCAAGAGAGAAGAGGCAGAGATTTCCAGCCCAGAAAATGGGGAAGATGAGATGCCTTCTGCTGCTTGGGGTATCCCGGATGACTGTGAATGATGAGCTCAGTCTGGGGTGCGAAGGGCCACGTATGAATGAATTGGCATGGCTTTGAATTTGGGAGCTACTGACACAGGTGGTGGATGAAAGCACCCTATGGAGAGGGATAGAAATACCTCATAGCCCTTTGCAAAAGATAAGTTTCATAGGCTCTTTTTGAGAAAACAGAGTAGTTAAGTTATGGATCCAATGTCACATAGATAGTAAACGACAGAGCAAAAATCTAGGCACTCAACCAGAGACCACACACATTTTCCATCTGAAAGTTGACAGCTATAGGCTGTAGCATAAACAGGCTACAGTTTTAGCATTTCCTGTATCATTCATTCTATCAAAGGAGAGATTTTTTTTACTGATTTTTTTTGGGTATACATTGCTATATGTAAAATGTCATCTGTTGTCATTTTGAATTTCTATAATAGCACATGAATGCTTTTATGACCGCAGTTTCTGAAATAAATCCTTTACCTCTGCTCCAAATATGATCACAAATGTAGAAAGAGTAATAGAAACATTACCACTACTACCAAAATCTTCCAACTGGCCAAACAATATTAGCTTTTGTTCTCTTTATGAATACTTTTCAACTATCTCTGTTTTTGCAGACATCTATCTGAGTTTCTGCCATTATCCACATTACATAGAGTGAGTAGAACCATTGTGAGTACCACTCCTTAGTTTTTGCCTTTCAAAATCAATGGCATTTTTATAAAAATGAGATAATTTCTATGTAGCACTAAAACTAAAAGTCAAAGGATTATTTTAGATTCGAAGTACATGAAGTCTATGTGCTAAAATTATAATGAGCTCCTAAAAATATTGATATGCTATACTATTTCTACTAATTTTCTCCAATACACACGATGGAGGAATAGGAAGATTAAAGCAAGCCATCTAACTTATGAATAGTCCTTTTTTTTTTTAAAGATTTGTTTATTCATTTGAGAGAGAGAGAGTGTGAGCGGAGGAGGAGGGATAAAGGGAGAGGGTGAGAGAAAATCTCAAGCAGACTTCCTGCTGAGCATGGAGCCCAATGTGGGGCACGATCCCAGGACTCTGAGATCATGACCTGAGCTGAAATCAAGAGTCAGATGCTTAACCGACTGAGCCACCCAGGCACCCCTAACTTGTGAATAATCTTAAAAACACTTTGTAAAGCTTAGCCATCTACTGTTTCTCATTACTCCTACTGGACTGAGAGGATAGATAGATAGATAGATAGATAGATAGATAGATAGATGATAGATATGCATATACATTTGACCCTTGAACAACATGGGTTTGAACCGCACTGGTCCATTCATACATGGATTTTTTTCAGTAAATGCAGTTCAGTGTTGTAAGTGTATTTTTTCTTCCTTATGATTTTCTTAATAACATTTTTTTGTCTACCTTTATTGTAAGAATACAGTATATAATACATATAGTGTACAAAGTATGTGTTAGTTGGCTGTTTATGTTACAAGGCTTCTGGTCCACAGTTGTCTATTAATAATTAAGTTTTGGGAGAATCAAAGTTATACATGGATTTCTGACTGTGCTGGGCGTTTGCACCCCTAACCCTCACATTGTTCAAGGGTCAACTATGTATCTATATATTTATCAAAAGATATAACTCTGTCAATATACAGTGATAACACAAAGTATGGATCTTGCATACTAGTTAGGAGTGAATAGACCCTAAATACATAAATGAATATTAAACAAAAATAGAACGCTAGTCCCCTCATGGTCCCATTTCTGCTCCAACAAGATCAAACTATCATGAACCAGGAAAAACTCACCAAACTGCCAGCCCAAGTGTGCATTGGTGGGAAAGGAACTGCTTCCTGAAAGAAGGTGGTTCATAGAATGGCTACAGCAGATGATAAAAAGCTTCAGTTCTCCTTAAAGAAGTTAGGGGTAAACAACAGCTCTAATATTGAAAAAGTGAATATGCTCACAAACCAAGAAACAGAAATCCACTTTCACAACCCAAAAGTTCGGGAAGCCCTGGCGGCGAGCACTTTCTCCATTACAGGCCATGCTGAGACAAAGCAGCTGACAGAAATGCTACCCAGGATCTTAAACCAACTTGGTGCAGACAGTCTGACTAGTTTAAGAAGACTGGCTGAAGCTCTGCCCACACAATCTGTGGATGGAAAAGCACCACTTGTTACCAGAGAGGAGGAGGATGATGAAGTTCCAGATCTTGTAGAGGATTTTGATGAGGCTTCCAAGAATGAAGTAAACCAATGAATTGAGCCAACTTCTGAAGAAGATAAAACTCGAAGAAGTTACTGGGGGCTGCTATTTTATATTATGACTGCTTTTCAAGATTTTGCTCATGGATCTGATAAAATCTAAATCTCTAATATTTTTAAGGCCAAGTCCCTTGGACACTGCAGCTCTTTTCAGTGTTTTCTTAGACACAATTCATTCTTTGTCACTAATTAAGCTGAAGAAACCTGGGAATAAAGTTTGAAACAAGGTTGATAAAGTTCTTTGCCTCGTATATGGCTTTATTTTTTATTTCATTGACACTGATGTGTACAAAGAAAGCAAAGTTGTTTATAGAAAGCTAGTCATGGCATGTAATATGTCTGGTAATCTTTGATGAAATCTGATTAAAGATTTTAAGTGATTTTAAATGGCAGTATAATGTAAAAAAATCAGATAATGAAAGATATGAATCAAATAAATGTAACAGAAGAGTATTAAAGAAAGGGACATATTTATGATAGTATGGTCAAGAAAGACCTTTCTGAAAACCCAGATAATATATGGTCATTTATATACCTGGTAGGAATTTGGCTTTTAATCTTAGTATTTATTAGAAGTCTCTCTAGAATTTTAATTTTGTGAGTGGTGGTCTCTGCTGTTGGTTTTTCCAAGATCATTTTGGCTCTGGTATGGAGAATTATGTTTTGGAGGGAGCGATAGAAGCATGAGTCCTCTTTAGGAGGTATTGTTCGGTAGCCTACGTGAGCGCTCACGGTGTTTTGGACTAAGGTGTTAGCAGTTGTATTAATTTTTCATTACTGTGTAACAAATTGCTGTGAAATTTAGCAGCTGAAGACAACAAACATTTATTTTCTCATCATTTCTGAGGAATCCAGGAGCAGCTTAGCTGGGTGGTTCTGGCTCAGGGTGTCTTATGAGATTTCAGTGAAGCTGTCAGCCTGGGCTGCATCTGAAGCCTTGACTCATACGGCTGGCAGGTAGGCTCTGGAGTTGAGCTGGAGCTGGGCCTCTCATCCTCCAGACTGCTCTTCTCTATCTGGCCTTTTCAGCAGAATAACCTGGACTATTTTACATGGCTTAGGCAAGTATTTCTTAGCTACAACATCAAAACCACAATATATAAAAGAAAAATTAATTGAATTTCATCAAAGCTTAAAACTTCTGTTCTATGGAAGACATTAAGAGAATGAAAAGACAAGCTTCAGACTAGGAGAAAATATTTGCAAATCATATATCTGATGAAGAATTTGTATTCAAAACTCAATCGTAAGGAAACAAACAACTCAATCAAATAATGGGTCAAATTTTGAGCAGGTACGTCATTAAAGAAGATACACAGATGGCAAATAAGTACATGAAAAATGTTCAACACTATTAGTCATTAGGGAAGTACAAATTAGAGCTATACTGAGCTATCACTACATACTTACTAGAATGGCTAATTAAAAAAAACAAACAAAACAAAAACCTGACAACAGGGGACCTGTCTGGCTCAGTTGGTAGACCATGTGACTCTTGATCTCATGGTCATGAGTTCAAGCCCTACCTTGAGCCTAGAGCTTACTAGAGGAAAAAAAAAAATCCTAAATAAATAAATAAATAAATCTGACAACACCAAATGCTGGTGAGGATTTAGAAGCAACTAGAACTCATACATTTCTGGTGAGAAAGCACTGGAAAATATTTTGGTTTGACAGTTTTTAAAAAACTTAAGCATACACTTATTGTATTATCCAGTAATCTCACTCCAATGAATCCCTTAAAAAAGAAATTAAAAATTATGTTTGCAAAGATTTGTATGCAAGTATCGTACTTACTTGGACCTGTAGTACAATCTTGAATAAGAATGGTGAGAGTGGATATTCTTTCCTTGTTTTTTTTTTTTTCTTTTCTTTTCTTTTTGTATCCTTGAGTTAATATTGCCTTGTAATAATTTTTTTTTAAATTTTTTTATTGTTATGTTAATCCCCATACATTACATCATTAGTTTTAGATATAGTGTTCCATGATTCATTGTTTGTGCATAACACCCAGTGCTCCATGCAGAATGTGCCCTCCTCAATACCCATCACCAGGCTAACCCATCCTCCCACCCCCCTCCCCTCCAGAACCCTCAGTTTGTTTTTCAGAGTCCATCATCTCTCATGGTTCGTCTACCCCTCCAATTTCCCCCCCTTCATTCTTCCCCTCCTACTACATTCTT
>NW_022589713.1:36873477-36873549 GCF_004348235.1 Phoca vitulina | reverse complement strand
TTATTTCGCTCAGCATAATACCCTCCAGTTCCATCCACGTCGTTGCAAATGGCAAGATCTCATTCCTTTTGA